>NC_082605.1:21337874-21654246 GCF_030936135.1 Gavia stellata | reverse complement strand
AGTAAAGAACAATGTTATACAAAGCAAAAATGCCTCGGGGACCCTCTTGAGTTTGTACTCATAAGCCTGTAAAGCTTGCCTGGGCTTACTGTGCCTGATTTTGCGGCTCCTTCCTGCACCTCCTGTTCGAGGGGCCTGTGTGACCTGCTCTCCAGTTGCCCAGGATCACAGAATCATTAAGGTTGGAAAAGACCTGTAAGATCATCAAGTCCAACCATCACCCCAACCCCACCATGCCCACTAAACCATGTCCTGCAGTGCCACGTCCACATGTTCCTTGAACACCTCCAGGGATGGTGACTCCACCACCTCCCTGGGCAGCCTCTTCCAGTGCTTCACCACTCTCTCAGGAAAGACATTTTTCCTAACATCCAGTCTGTATCTCCCCTGGTGCAACTGGAGGCCGTTTCCTCTTGTCCTGTCACTCATCACTTGGGAGAAGAGACCAACACCCACCTCCCCACAACCCCCTTTCAGGCAGTTGTAGAGAGCGATGAGGTCTCCCCTCAGCCTCCTCTTCTCCAGACTGAACAACCCCAGCTCCCTCAGCCGCTCCTCATCAGACTTGTGCTCCAGACCCCTCACCAGCTCCGTCGCCCTTCTCTGGACACGCTCCAGCACCTCAATGTCCTTCTTGGAGTGAGGGGCCCAAAACTGAACACAGGATTCGAGGTGCGGCCTCACCAGCGCCGAGTACAGGGGCACGATCACTTCCCTAGTGCTGCCGGCCACACTGTTTCTGATACAGGCTCACATGGATGGATGGAGGATGGCACGTCTCAGCCTTGTTCTCTTGTCCTCTGCCTCTTACCTTGCTCATCCCGACTGGGGCGCCTGGTGACAGTCCGTGAACACCCTCTGCTCGTGGTGAAACATCTATTATCCCCTTTAATTAGTCCATTTCTGGTTTTAGGCTCCAGGCTGCTTCCCCCTTCTTCTCAGCCTCTTAAAACTCAGTGGCACTACTCAATACCTCTCATGATATATAACTTATAAGCAGAACTAGCTTCTTTCAAGATTTATGACATTTAGCTTGCTTTGAGCTCTTCACAGAATTTACAAATGACTTATAAACACAACAAAAAACTGATTTGTGAGCTGGGTTGTGCAATGCTCTACACATGCTTTTTCATATTTAGGAGAACCCTTCAGGGCCCCCTTCTGTAAGCTGGTCTTACAGGGTTGTATAGATTCTGTTGCAGGCAGGAAAGCTGCTGAAATTTCGACTAACCCTGGCCCCCAGAGTTGCTTAGTAACTACGAGTGGTTTCCCAGGCACAGCTTCCAAGTACCAACCTCGAAGTCAAGAACAGCCAAACTGTACCTCTAAAGCAACACACAGCTTGCAAATCGCTTCGGCTCAGTACCACGCAATAAAGTAGCAAATGTCACTTCTGAATTTCAACCAATATTTATTTTGCAACTCATGGCCTGAAATAAAGAGATATATATATATCCAACAGGAAGGGAGTTTACTTGGTTTAGCTTATATTACTTTGGAAGGCATGTTGTGGAACTAAAAACATTACCCTTATAAGCTGGAAGTACAGTGGGGCAATGGGACTTGAGTGTATTAACATAGGCTAAATTCATAGAATAGGATAGAAAAAGAAAAAATCTAAATATTCACTGCAGCATTTGGTGATTTCTTCTGCGTACCTTCAAAGGTTATTACCTTAAGCCTTCAACCTGTCCGGTCCTTCTGTACTTAAACCCCATTAAGGAATAAGGGGAAAAACACTGGTGGGAACAGGAAAAAGCTGCAATGGAGGAAAGGCTGAAGAGAAACTGGACAGCGCTTAGCTTTTGTCAGAACTGGAATTAGCACCTGAGGCAGATCTTATGTAAGTGAGAAATGGATCTCTCTGTAGGATTACCTAAAGTTATCAGGATTAATTATCTGAAATGAGTAAGAAATTGTTGTGTAATGAAAATTCAGTTATGTACTTGGTGTCTTAAAATTTTAGGCAAGTGAGGCAACAGCGCTGCTGAAGGTAGTTAGTCAGGAAGACCTTAATAGAAATAATTTCAATTTTTTGTGTATTTTTCTCTAAATAAAGACAGAAATTGGAGGCTAATAATTCAGACAACTCTGTTGGATAAGCTTGGGAATTGTGTCAGTTCTTAACTAAACTCCTCCCATGCAGACAGCTAAATCATTCTGCATCGGTGCCAACATCTGACAGCACCACATTGCTGTTCTTATTTTAAAATGCATCCCTCGCAGGATGCTAGGCTGACAGGGATGCTATGAAGGCACTGCAAGGGGGAGAAATGAAACTATAAAGACAAAATGCAACTCTTTAAATATGCTATCTTACATTATTTACTTGTTTGAGCTAAAAAGAAGGTATGTTTGAACCACATCAGTGTGTTTCTATTTTTTTATGAGGAGACCTCTAAGAAATTTTCTAAATTTTTTTTTTTCAGTAGGTGCCCCTTTGTGCCAAAAGTGACTGTTCACCACCAAGTGATGCAGGACAGGACTAAGCAGCCTTAGTCATGTGTAGGTACTTCTCTTGTCAGCGTTCTCAGGTGGCCCAGCTCAAAGCGGCGCCGGGGAAAACCGGGAGCTCCCTAAAGCAGTTGAACCTCGGGTCTCTGCAGAAGGTGGTGATAGAGTGCTATAGCTTGTTAGGTTGCTTTGGATTCATAAAGAACACATACTGTGCCCCCAGATATGTGCACTGATCTTTAACAAGGGCTGCGCTAAGGGTCTACGGTTATGTATCAGTTTCTCAATATTAGTTAGATACCTCACGTCTTGATGAATGTGAACTGTCAGTGCAGTCAGTTGTTGGGTTGGGGTTTTTTGTTGTTGTTTTGTTTATTTTTTAAATCAGCAAAAAGCACGTTGAGTGCTTCAGTCTCTATGCTATGGCAGCACAGTTTTAAACTAGGGAGATTTCATCATTATATCACTACACAAAAGCACAGCCTGAGCAGCTCTCTTAGTACAGCTATTATTTTGTTTCTGATATTTACATGGCATGGCTATGTAAGCCCATAAAACTTCCAAAATACAGATATAAAACCCTCGATCGCTTAGAGCCCGAGCCAAGTTCCTAGCTGGGTAATTGCATTCTGACTATTTAAAATTCACACGTCAATTTTCAGTTTGATATTGATTGGACTCTTCTCCACTTTCTTGTACTAAACCATCTGCGCGCTTTAGGCGGTAACTGCAGTTCATCTTCCAGGTAGTTGTGTTTCAGTCCCTGATGCAGGGGCTGGACTGGAGATGTCCAGGCTGCTTCAGTGCCATCAGCAGTTGAAGTGGCTCCTGACCCACCCGATGAAGCCAGCTCTGCTCCTGCTGCCGCCCCGTCTGGGTACCAGCAGCTGCCCCTCTTCCTCAGCCGGGGAGGTCACCTCTGCCTCCGCAAAGTGACCTGGTCTCTGCCAGTTCCGCCCCAGGAAATGGCTGAGATTTTATTATTTTTTTTGGCATCGAGTCCCTTTAAAACATGGCCTGGAAGGAACCTTGTGCATTAAACCTTGTGCCCTGCTATCTTGGCAACCATAGCTTATAAAATTATGCTGTCCCATCCTAAGCTGTGGTGGGTTGTATTGCTTCCATTACTCCTATTGAAAAGCTATTCCAGACTCTTGTTATTTTAGTGGTGCAAACTGACCTCACAAGGCTTGAAAAGGCAATCAGCTTGCTCGCTTTTGGACTGTCTCCACCTATATTTTAATATTCCAAGAGAATATGCTTACCACAAATACGAACTTTGCTGCAAAAGCAATGCATAGCTGAAAGGTCCCAGATAGCCTGGCAGGAAGGTCCCTGAATCCTTGGTTAGGGAGGGGAAAAGAAAAGATATATTTTTCCCTTTTATCCCAAACTTCCCATGAAGCAGTCCCCTAAATGCTTTCCACCAGCTCCAGATAATTCATTACACGAAGGAGACAAGTCACATATAACATCTATTTCTTGCTGAATATATTGCTGAAGAACAGTTGCTGAAAAGCTCTGATGCACAATTACAGGGAGAGAGTCCTGGAGCCAACTGTAATTAAAGTTCTTTTGACATTATGGTAAATCCTTAGTAGTAGTGTTTTATTCCAGCTTTCCTGGCTTGCATGCCCATAATGCCCAGTGGGTATGGGGGAGGAACCCTCCCATGTAAGCTCTCTTGTATACTCCTCCTTTTTGTAATTAGAGTGAGTCAACAATACTTGCAAGAATCTGCTTGAGCCACTCGTTGCGTGCTTACCATTGTTTGTGCTGTCGTCACTTGGAGTCCTTTTTAAACAGAAGATAATTATCAAGAAAATAAATACAGCTATAAATCAACACGCTGTTACTTTTGGCCATCCGGAAGCTGGATCCGCAGTCTAACCATCGAGATTGCTGCCATAAAACGGGGTCACCTCCTCGTTCTGCCTCTCCAGCGGCTCTCCTCGTGTTGGATGAGTTGCCCTTAGAGATGTCTTTCTCCGTTAGCTACAGAGATAACCGGGCCCACATTCTTTGATTAAAGCTAGCTGAGATCTACTATATAGTTAATAAGGATGTAATTCATCATATGTAAGCCTCATTCATGTTTAAAATTTGCTGCAAATCTTCTCTATTAGTAGGCTGTGTGTAGCAATACAAGTGATGTAGTGCTCAAAGCCTTTGGTGTATGCAATTTATTGGGGTTTAAGCTGCTTTTTTTTTTTTAAGGTGTAAACCAAGAAGAGAAAACCACGCACCCCTTTCACTCAGATAAGAAATTTTAGAAATGTAGTCCGAAAAAAGCACGACATATATTACTTTAATAATAACAGGTATGACATTCTCAGTGTCCTTTTTCTCTGATAGCTATTTACCTTGCAATAAATCTTGGTTCTTAAATATTAACAGTGGGTGTAAATACTGAAGATTTGCAGGCACTGAAATATCTGCAAAAGCAAGATATCTAGTGACATTCAGAGCAAACTGTCAACTCTCCTTTCCAGGCCAGATATTTGTTACCCACTTTTATAGCATTTGTAAAAATAAACAAGTAAATATATATGAAAGAAGCATGTAGTAAGAGGCAAAAAAAAAAAGAATTCAGAAGAACAAAGGGAAGGAGGAATAGAGAACAGCTCTGATAAACCTGCTGGTAGGAGATTTAGCAACCTGTTTACTGAAGGAAGTTCTTCACCTGTAATCTTAACCACAGAGTTCAAAATAAGCATCACACCTCGGGACAAATGGCAAAGCAGTTCAAACACGGTGAAGAATTAGGACCAATTGTCTCTGTTCAAGCAATCGAGATAGCATTTATTTGTATTTCTTTAATTCTTGGATTACCCTGATAAATGCAACACACTAATGCTTCTATAACAGCAAAAAAGCTATTCGAAGGTGGCCTGTAATGTCTTGATGTGGTGGCCCTGATGGAGCAGCTGCCTATGCTGGAATATACTCTGTCCTGTTGTGAACAAACTAGAACTGGACAGAAAAATATCACAAGCTTTTTTTTTACTGGAAGAAAATAATATTGTGAAATATGTGAAATTGTCCCTGTACTTTTGTTTTGTTTAGTTGAGGTCCATTAAAAAAGAAAAAAAAAAAAAAAGACCCAATTAATGGCTACAGAGTAGCTCATTTAAGCCCAGGCAAGACAAGAAATACACTGATGAAGAGAAAATAAAGGTTGGATTATTGTATGAACATTGCTTTGGAGCAAGGTAAAAGTGTAGTTAACAATGCTATTGCTAACTATCTGAAGGCTCATTTTGTGCCTTTTGCTGTGAACAAAACCCTCGAAAGGCATTTCAAAAGCTTGGTATAGGAGACAATCGTATCATAATTTCATCTGTAGGCTCAGTAAATGGCTTGCAATGATTGTATGTATTTCTACAGTGATGAGAATGTTTGTGTAGCGTATACAGCCATCACAAACCCCAGGCTGAAAGTGGATCGGCTTCCAGTTCCAAAACTGTAACTTCTATTTGCTGAGTTGGCAAGAGGGGTACCGTTTACAAAAACTGTGACCTGTCTTCAAAAATAGTCTCACGGCTGATGTGCCCTGTTGGGAGTCTGAGTACAGCTTGCGGGGGGGGGAGAAAAGAAGGTATTTGGTGTCACTGGCAGATTGGATGGGATTCTGCAAGGTTTAAATGTTGTTACCACTTTTTAATGAGAATATTTCTCTAGAGAAATATAAGTAAAGAGGACAATCTGAAGTATTTAGTCTGCCAAGGAGCAACAAAAAAGAGGAATGACTTACTAAATAACTAATTTTAGTTATTTCTGAGTATTCTAACAACATGCCAAAAAATTCTTAAAAATGAAAGCATCAACAAGTTGAAAACATGTTTTCAATATGCCACATCTGAAAATTTTTCAGAGACTGGAAGCTTTTAGGTAGGTTAAAGGACTGTGGAAGATAGTTATTCTGAGCTTCCCCATAACACAAAGGCTGTTGAAATGGAAAGAGAGCACCAGTAGTGAACAGTGATTTTCCAGATAGATTTGGATTGGAGTAAAAATAGTGCAAATATCTAAACTACACCAGATGTTCTGGATAACCCTAACCTAATGAGCATGAATATCTGCACTGATAGCTAAGCACAAACATACTTTGAAAAACTTCACTTTAGTTTGCTTATTTTGGCAAGTAAAATACACTAATGAAACAAGTGTGTGCTCATCCCTTACTTAAAGTTAGCATCTTTTATTAAAATGTGGCATCTTATCTTCATAGAGCAGTCAGCTCTCTTCCTCCCATATCCTTTTTTTATGAAGCTGTTCTTTCATATATAGCTTTGAATTATTCCCTCTTTCACCATCAGAGCGAAGGCAATGAAATATGTCAAAAAGATGACTGGAGGCCAACAGGTCCTAACATAAGTTCTTTTGCTCTGCTATAGCAATATAGCTTAAATCCTGAAGGAACCTTCTTTTTTAAAGAAGATCTTTATTTTATTAAGAGGAGGAGTAGAGAATCAGAAATCCTTTGACATCATCAGTGCTCAATCCCATTGAATAGACCCTACAGACTTCTCTAATTATTCACAAAACATTTTGAGCAGATGTCCACAAAATGAATTATCTGTTGTCTGCCAAAAACTACTTCTGGCAGGCAGTGTTTCAGGTAAATAAAAAGAGAGGTTGAAAACATGAATAAAACATGAATAGAACAGCTTAGGGCATTTTGATCCTCATAAATTCAGAAGCACCAATTGAATCTATAGAGGTGCAGAAGGTAGGGTAGGGCTATCGTATGAAAATATGTTGAAAGGAGTCAACTTTGGAGGAAACATTCTTAACAAGCATTTCCTCATGTTAGTGGCAGTATCGCTGTGCCAGGTAACAGAAAACACTTTAGGGTATGGAATGGCAGCAGTTTCCAGCATCTACCATGGGAGACAGAGAATCCGGACCTCCAGCATCAGCCTGAGCCCTGCAAGTCACATCGCCCAGCATCTTGGGTTCTTAAATTTAGCAGAAGTTGCAACTACTCATAAGTCTTGCTCTTCTGCCATTGGCAAGGACATCCCTATATAATTTAGCCTTAGTTTGAGAATCCGGTGAAAAATACTTCATCTTGTGCTTTTCCTACTAGGAATGTGCATGATGCTTTCCTAATTAAGGCAGGCTGCTCTATACCATTAAGATCATGAAAACCTGGCCCCTACCCTACAAAAAGGCTGAATGTTGCATTTAGTTAATTTTCAAATAGAAATGCTATTCAAGAGGTGAATTTTAGGTTTTAAAACAGTCTTATGTTAGCACATATTGCACTGAGATCACGTTTTTAAAAACTATCTGTATGGCATCATTTCAGGCAGCTTGATATAGAATCAAACCAAAGAAAACATCAATTATCCGAGAGGAAGGGGGCTCCCAAAGACTTTGTATCGAGTTAAAGTGTACTATGTTCACTATATTAAAGTGTACTAGTGCTCTTTCACTGAATAATAAAAACTTTATAGTACCTTAGGAACAGGTATTGTCTTACATCCATACGAAAATTTTATCATGTTGGACAAAATGCACTAGTCTACTGTTTCAAAGAGAAAGAACCCATAAAGCAGGACCATTAGCAAGGATGGTAAATCTAAACACCACAAAATATGAATGAATAATTTTGCATATGGAAAAGGTTGCCACGTAAGTGGTAGAGGAAAAGATGGGAGGATAGAATGATTTGAAAATGGTGATTAAAAGAAATGAATGGGTAGTTAGGTAACTTCATAAATAATGGACCAGATTTATTCATGGTGGTTTCATTAAAAGCAGCAATAAATTAATGCCAAGCAGAAGTCTCTGCCTTTGCAATAGTTTTGACCTACTCGGTGGAACAATTGTAGTTACTAACTCATACAGGATTATACATAATTGGGATGCCCAATTATACCAGTTGAGTTTCAGAAATGACAACACTCTTTCCTTCAGGGATCTGTAATTTATTCCATTACCTTGAACGTGTGTTATGCAATATGCCAACACACAATTTGCAAATGTTCTTTCAAATCCTGCTATCTTTGCTTCATACAGTATATGTGAAGGAAACATGTTGAGAGGATTAAAAATATGGTTAAGAATTACCATTTTAATACATTTGACTCATCCACAAGGAGACAACAGAAGGTTTTCAGCCTCAGTAAATCCACTTTAATATATGTAAAGAGTTCAGAAAAAATTATTCTATCCCATTGTCTTCATGAAAGCAATAGCAGCGTGGCTGGTGCTAGAAAGGCCAAGATTAGTTTATTTACCAAAGAAATCTTATGGGTTATTTTGTTTTGCAGGGACAGCTTCCCTTACCATGTTTTATTCCACTAAAATATTTCCTTACTGGATTAATTCATGTGAAGTCTTAGGCATAAACTGCTAGCAGAAGTATCTACGCTTTCAAAAGTGTGGCTGATGCCATGTTTCCCTGAGCTTTGAAATTTCAACATAGAAGCCAATCTTAAATTCGGCTAATGGTTTTTCTTTTTACGTGTTGACTCTTAAAGCTGCTAACATATTAGGATAATAAGTGTTTGAAGAAAAGGATAATCTATTTATACAGAATCAATAAAGCGTTGCCATGGGAAACCTGAAGCTCTCAAAAGCAGGTTTCCTAGAATAGAGGATTTTCCGAGGGAGAGAATGGCTTGCACACATTTGGTTCTTTCTGACTGTTGCTGTCTCATTGCCTTCGTTCATGCGGCACTCAACCCTGCCTGGTTCAAGGCAGGAATTCTCCTCGTGTAGATCATCAAGCAGCAGAAGCAAATCATGTGCTGGGATGTCCCGTGAATGTTACAGAGGTTGGATAAGAGAGAGCTGTGTGAGCAGCGACGCAACAATCCAACTCCTGGAAAAAGATCTGTAGGGGTTGCCTCTGGAGGACCTTCAAGTATGCCGGGGAATTTTGTATGGGGTATGTTAGCTATGGGGTTACACAGCTAGCTGAAAGGGCAGAAAAGATGATGATGATATGGTTAGCTTGCTGGAACTCAGAGGAGAAAGACTTCTTTCTCATAGCTTTGTTTTCAGTATAGCATTGCACACATTATTTTGTTTGTGCTTGGACACTCCCAACTATAGAATGTGCATGAAAGTACATTCAGATATTTTTCCAGGGTTTGGGGAGGATATTAATATCTGTAATACGTGACATTATTGTCTTCTGTTCCTACAGTGAACAGTACCCCATCAGCCTCAGCTGATGATAAATTGCAGTGCTTTCCTGTTGAATCATGCAGGATTTTTCATATGGGGTCAGCAAGCCTTTAGGCACCTAAGCGATATGATAAGTAGTTTTGTTCTAACCCTTGTTGCCTTCCTACAGGGGCAATGTAGCTAGCTTGTAAGCCCAGTGCAAGGACGCGGTTTGTGCTACTGTGCATTTTCTGTAATATGAACTGAAGGTGTCAGTCGCGATGTCGCTGGCTCACTACTCTGAATTCAGTTTACAATGAAATGAATTGGAACAAAGCCAAAGGTAACCCTGAATGTCAGAAATGGTATCTTTAAAGCGATTCTGGATGCACAAGCAGCCAAAGTTCAGTCCCTCTTCAAAGTCATGATGCAAGTATTGTAATGCAGATTACATCGATTTGCTACCAGTTACTGACAGCTAGCAGGAATCTTTTGAAGATTCTCCACAGTACTCATGGAATAAAAATCTCTCTGCATGAGAAGGAAGCTGTATTTTCATGCAGATGATCCATCCTAAAAATAGTATCAATGTTATCATATATGTAAGGCAAAATTCAATTTTGTATAATATATTTTATGACTATGACAGGATTCAGCTTATAGCATAAACAGCACTTACATTTAAGCACATAAGCAATGCCGCTGACTCGAACGCATGCTTAAGTACTTGCTGGTTATTTTTTAGTAATTAATTTATTGCAGAGCAGCAACAGAAACGCTGACTTGCAATATGCCAACAGGGAGTTTGCTGTGGTTCTGAACTATCCTTGTGCAGGACTGGTATGCAGGTGTATGATGAATAAGAGTTGACAAGATTCTACAATAAATACTTGAAATACCAAAGCAATGACTACTGAAGCATAAAAGAAGTACTGTACCAGGCCATAATTCAAACCAGCATTCCATTTACAAATGTAATAAGAGTAATAGAAAAGATTAACTTTCATAGGAAATTACAATTTGTGTGCGTAAGTGCATGTTTTTATGAAGTTCAGTTTCCTACGGGCTTTATGTTTCTGCATCAACGTTACCAGAACACTTTTCGATTGCAGCTCCATTCAGTGATGTTACGGCATTCTGCATACAGCGCTCACACGGACTGCTTCCCGCTGGGGACTCGGTTTTTGCAAAGATGTCTGTGTTTCAAGCTCAACCATAATACGAGCACTGGAGACTGCAGTGTGTGCTCATACCTTTTCTTTGCATGTAAAGGCACCCGCAGGCCTTTGGGACTACGCCTAGACGATGGGCATAGCCTGATCCACAGGTTTGTATACAAGGGGAATGTTCTCCAAAATCTGGTTGTGTACGGAGGAGGTGGAAGTGATTTAGATACAAGTCACTGCTTGTCCAATGCCATAAAATATGCTCCATCCTCTCTAGCTCCTTATTAAATGCGAACTAAGTGACGCAACGTGCATCCTTCCCACAAACAGTGTGATGCGCTGCTGAAAAGAATTCCTGAGTGGCAAAAGATGCTTCACTTTCTGAAGCTACAGATGCAAGTTCAATGAGCGCTCACCACTGGGATCTGTTTCTTTTTTGTCACAGTGGATACAAAGGGATATGAATTTAAGAGATTTGCCAGCAATCAGGGCAGAAACTAAAACCGGTGTCCTCTGAGTCCCTGGACAACACTGCAGCCCTTGTGCTTTTCTTCCTTCCTGATGAAACCTCACAGCTCAATAACCCTATCGCAAAAAAAACCCCAAAACCCAACAATAAAAAACCAAACCTGAAACCAAAACAAAAGCAGTAAAGAAACCATGTTATTCAAATGATGTTTAATCCAAAACCAAAAAAAAATAAAATGTGCTTATGAAAGGAAAAGGAAGAAAACTAAATAATTGTTCTGCTTCCTCCTGACTCTTCAGGAACTTCTGCTCAATGTCTAAGTTCCACAGAGTTGTTTAAAATAACCATCATTAAAAAGTTGCTATCACATCTCTGACAGCTTTATTCTTTTGTGTGCTCATAGCCTACCGCAGTTAGAGCACAACACTGTGAGAAATCCCCTTTGTTTCCAGTTGCAGATCCCGGAGCAGAAAGTATAGCTTGCTACAGCTGTAATTGCTGCCTTGGATTTCAGCTGGCCACTTGCTAGCATTATTCACAAGACAGCTTTATTGCATTGTGAGATCTGATTATTAACTGTCACGAAAGCCTTGGTACCAAGAAGGAGGAGTGACATCCCCAAAGCTAAACATGGAGAAGCTGTCATCTAGAAGACGACATAGTTCTCATGCTCAAATACCACAGCTGTTTATAATGCCACCGTGGTGGTCTCCGGTCGCACTAACGCTAAGAGATGTCAGAGACTTGACTGGCACTGAAATGGAGGAATGCGGCACCAAGGTGTGCGTACTGGCAAGCTGGAAGCGTGTGTTTGCTCCAGGTAGGTTTAACTCGCTGTTGGCAGAAGAAATGTTACGGTGGCATTTTACATCCCATTTGAGTACACGGAATAAAAGAAAGCTGCGGAGCTCTGCTTGTGGAGCAAGCTGTAGCAATGTGCACTGTCGCGCTCTGTCAGCGAAGAGGACTATTTTGCCTTATACCATGTAGTCCAGTTAGGACCACAAAAATTACCAGTACTACCTATTAAAACAGCTTGGCATTTCCTCAGATTTTCAAATTATTTTGTACAAATCTTCCATTTTGTAATTTTTCATATTGCAGAAGCCTTTGACTATCCAATGTTTTCTATTTTTTGTTAAAAATAATCAAATAACCTTTTTTTAACACATCTACTTTTTTTAACTGCATATAGAGCTAATACTGGTGATTTGGCTTAACTCCACTGAAAAGAGTGGTCACACAAAAAAATTCACGTGACCAACTTAAGGCTCTCTATTCCGCATGGAAGGCTTTCTTCAATGATTGTCCCTTGTACCATTTGTAATAGGCTTTCCCTTTTTTTCCCAAATAAATACCAAGATAATGACTCAGAGAACAATTTTCAACATTCTGAGTGACAAAGACATTACGACAGGATTGGGTTCTCTAGCCTAAATGAAAGAATGAATTAATTTTCCTCTATATATTGCTGCCATTTTGCTCCTTTGTAAATTATTCCATGTATTCCATGTAAGCTCCAGAGCGTTAATCTGTTTTTCACAAAACATAGGTCTGAGTCTGTAAGGCTTCTGGCTCTGGAACACTGTAGACTCCAGAGGTGCTTCTGTCTGCTGAGCACTTGCATGGCTTAAAATCCAAACTGGAGGTCCTTAACATGATGGACCACATCTACAACTCTATTAGAGCTGTTCGCTGTAACAGATTGGGGGAAATGAGGTAAAACATTATCACTGTTCTTTGTGCTAACTGCATTAACTCTCAGGATATATTTATAAAGGCAAGGGAAGATATTACCAAAAAGATTTATCCAACAGTGAAGGGTTTTTTCCTCATTAACTAACTTTTAAGTTTCAAAGTTCTTGCATTTTAATTGGGGATAGTGGAATCTAGGAGAAATTATTATAAACATGAGTACACAGGCAATATGCTACTATTTAGCACAAAATACAACAACTGTTTTGGGCTAGTAATTTAACCAACACAAAGAGAAAAAATTCAAGTAAAATTAACTTTCATTGGCAAATGTGAAAAAGATAAGAAGGAAACTTTGAACAAGCTATCAAAGGTTTAATCTGAATACTATTGAGAAGAACATAAATAAATGAAGCAAGAACAGATCGCCAACTAAACCCGAGTAGCCTTATAGAGGGCTAGGGGTTGTTTTTTTCAAGGAAAAGAAAGAATTTAATGTCTGAAGTCAAAGTTAGACTCAATCAATACATTCAGGACTCTTGAGAAATTTTGAAAATAGTTTCCTACTTGTAGTGATTTAGGGCAGTCAGGCATGTAAAAAGATCGAATCGGTTGTGAGAAATCAATGACCTCTCCCCCTAAGATTCCCACTGAAATGAAAACTTGCCAATTACAATGGCAGTTTTGATAAGGCCAGCAGGAGAAGGATGTTCCAGACTCGAAGAAACAGCATGTGAAATGTAATATCTATTATTTTTTGTGCCATTAAGGTGTGAGGCAGAGGCCTGCCGGACATCTTATCTTAAAACTCCAGAATATCTCTTCTGTGGCAGATTAGCAGTGGTGACACAAAGCAAATAAGCAGAGGTTACGCATGCATGTGATAATCACTGTCCATCTACTGGCGACGTCTGCAGACATTTTCCTCTCTGCTCAGCAGGTAACTGCAATGCTACTTCATTGCAGCCTTCAAACCTCTTGTCAAAACTCCCTTTGAAGTTTGCTTATGTTCTGAAACCACCATTTAACACGAGGATCGCTATTTTCTTATTCTTTCACCGTGAGGGTCTGTCTTTTGTCGTGCTAAGCACTACGGGTACTGGTCCATGGGGCTGGTAGGTAGGTAGGGCAGATCCGGAGCTGGTATGGGGGACCTGATGTCTGCTCTGCAAGTTCCTGGGGCTTTTTACTACAAAACAGGGCTAGTCTCATCCCATGGGCTGAATGCCTGTTTCCTGACGGTGTGCGTTAGGTGTGCTCCTGCGGGGACACTTTCCAGTTTATTTTCACCTGAGAGGAACCAATTCATGCAATGTGAGAGCGCTCCGCAATCTGAAACAAGGCGTGATACGGGGGGCAAGGGGGGAATTCACTTCGGTCAGTGCAGCAAGTAGGTAATGGCTTATAGGGTGGAAAGTGCCGGGGCGGTCAGGCCTGGTTTTGCTCAAAAAAGGGAATGCAGGTTACCCTAACACTGCACAGCCCTTTCCCAACCCTCTCCTCCTCTTCCACTCCCCCCTCCTTTCCAATTTAGAAATTTCAATTTGCAGCTGCATCCTTCCTTGGCTTGCTGCTATGCGCCGCTTGCCAAAATATCTCTCGTAGGGATCTGAAGTGCCACCGCGCTGTTGCAAGGCTGGGGACGAAGCTACGGGACCGCAGCATAAACAGAGGTAGAGTGGACTCCCCCAAAAAATGGATTGCTGTGGCTTTGTGCAGGCACTCAGTGATTCCTCCTAAAGGGAAAGGGCATTCCTTCTTTCTCTTGCCTTCCAAGAGCAATGTTTCAGAGAAAAGCCAAACAGCTGTGCTTACAGGATCTCACAGAGATTCCTAAAAGCTGATAATAAGGTTTGACAGTCATGTCATAATTGTTAACAATGGTATTGGAGATGTGCCAACGCCCTCACGCTCTCTCACTGCTTCTCTGGGTGAGAGGAATTGCTCTATGGCTGCAAGTCTGCAAACGAAATCTGACATAAAGGGACGTTTCTTAGAAGAGGAAATACAAAGTAATGTATTGTATTGTGCCAGATTACACAATAGCCTGGAAGGATAAAGTAATGAAAGAGAAGAGACTACAGTGACACCACATTAATATTTGCTATTTCTGCTCCCCGTGCATTCAAACATATTATGTAGTTAAAGCTTTTCGGAGCCCGATGGAACAGCCTGGTGTAACGGTTTGGCAACGGGCATTTGGTATGGTCTGCTTATGTACAGAGTGATTGATACAAGTTTACTGATAAGATCTTACCCTCTGAAAATCCATCGCCTGTTCTCTGTTACCAGCATACCGTACAGAGAAAAGTTTCTAAAAGTGTAATTTGGAGCTCCTTGTACTCCTCTGCTGTACAGCTATTTGTCCTGGTTAACATGCACCCAATAATGTAACTGTCAGAATAAATCACAGCAAATGATACTTTTCCATATGGGTGTCACGATTTTCAACGCTCAAGGTTCTGGGACTTTTTCAGGCCGATGGAGAGGGCTAGTTCCTTCTGAAATTTGTTGACCCTCAGACAGCCATAACTCTAAGCAACCTTCACTGCAAAAGGAATCAAAATACAAATCAACACTATAAAAAGTGACATATGAGAACTATGTCCTTTTTGCCTGTTTTTGTAATTCCTTTTCAATGGCTCTATTAGAACTCGTATAAGCAAACCCATGCAGATTTCTGAACGATCTGCTAATGATTATAGACTGTTGTTTACCTTATCATGGAAGCTGTCAATAGACATAGTTAATGAATTTTTTTTTTTTCTTGTCATGTGAATTTTAATTAACAGTTTATTAACTCACAATCCCATTCCCTGGAGGTCTCAGTAGAATTCACAAGAAATATTATGCATATGCTCATGCTTTCTCTTAAATTTAGATAATTTCTGGTCCAGAATTATTACATCAATTTCACAGCACTGCAGATACAGCTCTGACCACTCCAATTATCTGTGTGCTCCAGAATATAGCAGCCGTAACTTCAAGCTATCATAAAAAAGTTTATTAATTTAGCTCCACTGAGTGCCAACCATTTTACTGCAGTGCAACAGAAAGCTATCTGCCACGTAAGAAACCTTTAGCTATTTTTCTCTCGGCTTGGCTTTCTAAAAGGACTTTCTAAAATTTGCAAGGATGAATAGTGCGGCCGATTCAGAATCTGCATGGAAGCTTCCCTAAATCCCTGCAAGAACAAACAAGTATTTAAGGCAAGAAGCTACTATTTTCTGAGCCTCAGAAAGGAGAGGGTTGGCTAGGGACTGCAGCAGCACTACAGCTCTCTTTTTCTCATAATTTCTAAGGGCTGCAAGTTTGTTTGTTTACACACTTACTGGTGTGTGGTTTTTCCCCTTGAGCAAGTTTTTGCTGGTAACTCTGATAGCAATAGCTGAATATAAACTTCTAAGTTCACTCTTAACCACGTTCTCCCCAAGATTTCTCAGTCTTAATATCCTGAACACTGGATCCACCTGACTTTCAGGCAAAATCTGGCACCGGTGTTGGTTGAACTTCAACTGACCGTTGTGCCCCAGGATCGTACAATCACCTGGGACGTCTGACAGCCTGGCAGGAAGGATCAGAGGCGCAGTAAAAAGAGATGCCACAGAACACATAAATGCCAGTATCTAATGACCAGCGTATTGTGGAGTCCTCCTGTGCGGAGGAGCTGGGGAGCACCGACCTGAGCTGCTGCAGGTCCCAGCCTGAGTGGGGGCAAGGAAGGGGAGAGGAAGCCACTCGCCCAGACAAAACGAGGTGCCCACCCCAGGAGAGCAAGCACCAGAGGCAGGGAGAGCTCTCCGAGGGTCGGTCAGTCTGGGTCGGCCTGGGATTGTGACGAAAGAATGAGATATGCGATTGTAATTGATAGAATGAGAGGAAATGGCCTCAAGTTGCCCCAGGGGAGGTTCAGGCTGCATATTAGGAAAAATTTCTTTACAGAGGGAGTGGTGAAGCACTGGAAGAGGCTGCCCAGGGAGGTGGTGGAGTCACCATCCCTGGAGGTGTTCAAGGAACATGTAGACGTGGCACTGCGGGACATGGTTTAGTGGGCATGGTGGGGTTGGGGTGATGGTTGGACTTGATGGTCTTACAGGTCTTTTCCAACCGTAGTGATTCTGTGATTCTGTGTAACACCTGGGTGTATGTACCCGGACCGATGTGCCTCCAGCACGGTTCTCATTCTTCATCTCATTCTCCATCTCATTCCATACACCAGAAAATCCCACAGGGATTTCCTCTGGCAGAACAGCTTGGGTTTGGAATGCAAATATCCTCTTTCAATAGGATTCCTTTGTCTGCAGCGAGAATGTTATTTTTCTATGTTTAGGATAGATTCTGCACTTACCAAGTGCTGAAGTAAAACAAAATTCCCTGAGATCATAGTAAGTCTGGCTGCTGCAGCAAACCAGCTATTAAAACCAAGCATGCTTTGCAACTCTGATGCCCACTAGTTCTTTCAGACGTAAAGGTTCTGATGTGCTCTTTGAAAATGTTAGTTGTCATGAGTATTATGACACAATTATACCGATCGCTTGTCATTTTCTATTACTGCTGGTCAAATAGCTGAAACCCCAAATTCAAAGTCTGTCTTTAAATTACAGAAGACAGCTGCCAAAAGCGGCAGCTTCAGTATCGTAACTTCATTAGCTGTGCAGCAGCTACAGCAGACGCCAAGCCCGGAGGAAGCACTGCAGCAGAGCCAGGCAGGAACGCTGCAGCCAGGGTAGTGCTTTGGGCATCTGTGGATCTCCCGAATTCATCCCGCTGAGGGTGTGGAGCCCTGTAGAGTGAATGTTGGTTAACTGGGAGCAGGTTTGGTTTTCTTCACTGTTTCGAGAAGTCATGCACAAACCCCCAACCGTCAGTGGAACAGAAGATGAACATCGCTGACATAGGTTATCTGCTGAACGGGTGGAGGAGAAAAAAAGGCAACTCCTGTGCATCGCTCCCAACACAGCCAAAACAGACTTTAGAGAGACACGTACATTGCCCAGGGTAAAGGCCACACTCCATTTCATGGGAATATCAAACGTATTTTGAGAAGTCAGGAGGTCTTTTTCCGAACTGAAGATGAACTGTTGCAGTTCATGGGCTGTTACTAGTGAAGATGCTCGAGGTTATGAAAGTGTAAAGATAGATTCCCCATCTTTAGGCAAAATACTGGTGACAAGGCAAAATGGAAACTGGGGAGAAAATACAGCTTTTCTCTAGTGTAATAAGGAACCAGTGTGAAGCAACTATTTGAAAACTGCTTCAAAGCTACTTAAGTCAGTTTTCATTTTCGACTCATTTAAGTAGGCTTTTAATCAGGCCAATAAAGGAGAGGGAAAAATAGACTGATGCACATGATTGGCGTGTAATCAAAATGTATGTGTCCATTTGGAAATGGGACATAAAATGGACTTTTTACTTTATACAATGTTTAATATTCATCCTTTCGAAGATAATTATTTAGAACAACAATCAGACTTCCATTGGCAGACACCATAATAATCTAATACGTTTTGCAGACTTCTATGGAATGCTAACTATAAAATACATCACCTATAAATTAAGGTTCAAAAGGTGACACAGAATCAGAATATTAAATAACAGCATCTTTCCCTAGGTTGAGTTAACTGTTACAGCAAAATTTATTGCCAATCTGGCTACAACATCTGCACAACTAAAGGACTTGTTAAAGAAAAATGAAACTTGTCTTTCTGCCAAAGTTTGGAGAGGCTTAAACAGAAATTAATATCCGTAAGAAATCCTGGAACATTTGTGAAAAATTATCTGGCTGGCAATACCTGCTGCTTTTCAGAGAAAAAAAAAAAGTGTTTTAGAAGTGCAGCTAAAACTTGCTCCACAGAAATGATGGTGCTTTGATACAATTACTTTCAAACATTGTTACTGCTGTTAAGGTAAATTTATGCCAATCACACTTATTTCTAACAAAACAAATCTGATACATTCTCTACAGAAACAGACCATAGGCTCTTGTATTCTCACAAAACGTCACAGGTGTTGATGCTAAATATAAGGGATATGGATGATAATGCAAAACCCCGTTCTGATGTGGAAGTTCAAGGTGACAATTCAAGACAGCTCTCTCCTTTGGATCATAAATTCTCTCTCCAGTATGCGTTCTGGAGGAATACTGCCAGAGTAGGAATACTGCAGCTGAGATGGTCTGCAAATGCACACGCGGTGCCTAAACACGAGTAATTTGAAAAATCAACCATGAAAATGTAGAAAGAGGTACTGAATTACTGTACGTGCCCTGCTCTCTTGCTGTCTGTGAGGAAAAAATGTGTTTGTGTGTGTACATAGCAAATTGGTAACAGTGATTTCTGTGTAGCTATTTCTCTTTCACAGTGTCATTTTCCATATTCCATCTAAAGGCAAAAAACTTGGCTGCAAGTCTCAAAGACAAAGCATAGCCTTTATGAAACCTTCTAGATTTTCATTGCAAAAGTGACATAGAAGAAAAATCTAAATTGCACATTGTTCACAGTGGAAGCTACAGCAACAAGACAAACTAATTGTTCTTAACTCTCAACCCAAGGTGAATTTATTTATTTCCTTAATTTATTTATTTCCTAATTTTAAAATAAAAACACACAAACATTTTTCAGTGTTCACTGAAAAATGCATTTGGCTGCTCACACAAAGTGAACAGCCAAATCCAAAAGTCATTCAAGTAATGAAAAGATTAAGTTGGCTAAAATTCTGTGTCTATATGATGTCTTAATTTTCACTTCCTAAATTTTCAATGAAATCACAAAGAAACTGCCCTTTAACCAGCCTGGTGCCTGTTCAAGAAGATACCTGGGCTGGATATGCTTAAAAGTATCTGAACTCCCATCCTGACATTTAACCACTTGCCCTTTTTTTTTCAGTAAAACGTCCAGCTGCTTATAGTTAAACATGCTAATGGCTTTTCTTTTCAAATTCTGAAATCCTCCAGTTCCTTTTAATTACTAGATTATAAGGGATTAAGAGTACCAAGACATTTAGTCACTTGATGGCATGCTGCTTCTCTTTTTATCACTGAAATTTGATGCCTACTGTTTCTACTATTTGTGATAATAGACCCTGGAAAAGAAAATAAGGTATACTGTTAAATTTTTAAATCTGAATTCACTGTTCTTCTCTCAAGGCACTCACAGAGAACTGGGGTCTCTAGGCTGGTTTTCATTAGCCAGTGGGAGCCATGCGTTTGATTACCAAGCCACATTAGACTTGCTAAGGGAGATGCCAGAATTCCTGGCTCAGGGGACAATGACAGCACTGCGCAGACTGTTTGAAAACTTTAGCTTAAAATTGCAAGGCACAGAGAAGAGAACTTCAGTTATAAGGGAGCAGTCAACGGTGCAGACTTAGATCCCAGCTGACAGGGCCGGGGATGGTTAGGTGCCGAGATGCCGAATTCATGACCTAGAAAAATAAACTTTGATTACCCAGGAGCTGGTGGAGATCCAGAAACCAGGAAGCTGAGCATCCTTTTATTCAATGAAATCACTTCATGGATTGTAAAAGATAGAGCAAGTAGATGGCATGAACTTCTCCAGCAATGTACAGAGCACTCTTCATTCCTGTTCAATCAAACTGCGAGAAATTCATTCACAGCATTTAGGGATCATCAGGACTGTGAACAATGATGTCTGTTCATAATGCTTTGGTTGTTATGACACCTTCTGGCTGTGGATTTCAGCTAATTAACAGTAATTATTTTATCCAGAGCATCTTTAGCTCTGGAGTGACTTCACAACTTTGAGGCCAGTTGGTTCAACAGTAAAGGTACCACCACCCTATTACCCTGAAGCGCTTCTGCATATGGCAAGATCCAGCTCCTCTGTGCCCATAAGGACTGATGTCTCTGGGATCTTTTCTTCCCGATATACCGACATGGACAGAACTGAGGTTCTTCGTGGCTCTGGGATTTCAAACTTGCACAGTCCTCCAAGCGCCAGTGATGTAAGTCCCTCATGCACATTTGATTGCTGCCTTGGGTGGTAATATCCCTGCCTTTAATGCATGCGCACATTGTGCAGTTGCTGTGGGAACTGTAACTTTGAGGTTTCATGATTTAAAAAAAGAAAGAATGTATTTATAGACTATTTATTTTGCTCATGAATCAACATGTTAATATTGATGCAATGGAAGAAGAAAGGAAAACAAACTTCTAAATAGAAAGCACAACATCAAACACTGATCTGTTTATTTTTCTCTTCTGCAAAGTTCCCATAACAAGCAAAATCACAGCAACAGAAAGGAAAAGAATTATAAAACAAGAACCAGGCAAAAGAGGAAGAAAGCAGATAGCTGAGTAGCTGAATTAAGTTGTTGAGAGATCACGCTTTAGCAGTCATAGATTACAATGTGCTAGAAGACTTATTGCAGGTCCTTGCCGTGGGGTCCCAGGTAGCTGCTCCAGGCACTTTGAAGCTCACCTAAGGCACGAGGTCAATGCAACAGGCCGCTCAGGTGATAGCAACGGTGGTTTCTAGGTTCATCCATTGCGTTTTAGGTGGTCACAAAATAGGGGGGTCTGTGTTTGCTTGTAGGTTTTAGGCTCATCTGAGCTCCCTGGAGGGGTATGCGCTCTGAGGAGCTGACCCAGCACCTCTGTCACAGCCCAGCTCTGCCCTCACCGACCGTGTGAGTGTGGCTGATGTTGGAGGTGGTGCAATTACAGCTTCACCGCACGGCAAGATAAAATCACAGATGTATTATGAAGGAGATAAGAAAAGAGGAGTCATCTGATAGGTGGCCCTATGAGGTGAGTCTGTTACTGGAAGTGAGATGCTTCTGTGGTCAAGCCAGCCGAGTAAAGCACTGTGGTTAATCTACTGAGCCTGGTGACTGCAGAGAAGGATCCAGCGTGGTCTCTCTCTACCTCTTAGGGCATAAGTGAGGTTTGGCCAGGCCGGTTTAGCGCTTCCCTCTCAGATGTGCTTTTTTTTGCATTTCCACCGCATGAATTACGGCCACAGCAAATGCTTGATTTCAATGAAATGCGAAAGGAAAGGAAAATTCTTTTCCCTCGCGGTTCACAGTGGGCTGGGTGAAGGAGCTGGGCAGAGGGCTGGGGAAGCAGCCCTCGGTGTGTGGATGAAGTGGCATGAATATGTATGAGACTCTAGTTGTCTCACGCACATAACCAAGGTGCCTAAAGACCTAGGCGCCCTGGCTAATTGTTGTAACCAATTAGTAAGTTGGAGTCCACTAAGTCTGTACTCTCCCATGCAGGTCATTACAAGATCGAGGAGTGAACTTGTCTGCAAAAGCTGCCTGGAGATGGGGAGGGTTTGGGGCTCCCAGGCACAGGGGTAGAGAAGGTCACAGCCAGGCTGGCATCATCCCCTGCTCTCCTTAGCATAGGAGAGACCCGTGATGAGGCAGGCAGGGCTTCCCTGGTGCCCAGGGGTTGGCTGGCATTGCTCTTGGTCCTGATCGTTTTATGCAGCAGTCCGAGCAGTGATAGACCCTGGTTCTCGGAGTCTAATTCACTTTTCTCAGGTTTAATGCATGTGTCACGGCAGCGTTCGCTGTGGGTGCCCAGGAGATGACTGGTGGTCCAAGCTGCCACTTCGCGGGCAGCACAGAGCACATTAGACCTGGCAGCTGCCAATTATTTGTGGCATTTGAACAGACATCCCTTTTCACCACCTCTCCGTCTTCCCCACCTTTCCTGAACATGGGCTTGCTGGTTTTTAACAGCGCAGCCACAGCGGTTTTCTGTGCCTCCTGCTCCTGTTTTATCCCCTTCTCCTTTTTTTGACTTCAGTTAAAACTTTCTTTCCCTATAGCTTTATGCAAAACATAATAAAGTTGTCCATCTGCAGCATTTCTATCCACCTTGCAGGAGTTTTGTGGCAGAGTTTGTGGGTACCAGTGGCATGTTGCAGTTTGCCCTTTTTTTCCCACTACCATTTAAAATCCCTTTATCTGCCTCTCTGATTCTGTCTCCTTCTGCCTAGTCCTCCTGCTTTCTCCTCTCGGCCATTCTCGTTTGCTTCACCCACCCATACGGCTGCGTCTTTCCCTTTGAGCATATTTGAACTCCATGGCAATGGAACTGGGTTTTGTCTCTGTGATACATAAAAAAATATCCTGCTTTCCACTGATTCAGCAAAGATACATAGTAGATTTTTAACCTGGAATATTAAAGAGTTGAGGCGTTTTTTGTTTGGTCCAAAAAAGAAAGATTCTGCCATAAAGCTAAATATGTTTGAAACACATAGCAATTCAAAGCAATAGTCATGCCTGAGATACTAATATTTACTTTTATTATAAAACAGTTCTGTACAGAGAAGTTGGCAGAAAGAATTGTGTTGTAAGCACAAGAGTCTATCCTCTGCTTTCACGTATGATTACAGTTCATGTTGGTGGTGTAGTTTTCCCTGGCAATGAAGCATTTAATAGTGGACTGAGATTTCTGAAAGGCTGACCCCACGCTGTTTGCACCTCCCTCATTTCCCGATGCAGTCACTTAAGAATAAAGCCAGTTATTGGGTACATTATAACTTAATTCGGTGATTAATGATTTTGCTTCCGCTGGTAGATAAACTCCCTTTCCACTACAGAGGGACGATGTTGGAGCCAAAGGAAGGGGCAAGAGTATGTTGGCCTCTTCATCTGCTGATTATTAAGTTTTCTGGAAGGTAATTATTTTTCTCCTTCTCCGATCAATGTAGCCTGGTATCCGTTTAATCTGTGGTCCGTAGCTACCACATTTTATAAAAGGTGAAAAATGAGGAACCTGGAATGTGCCTACTAGGCTAAAAGAAAAGGGTGGAGCTGACTTTCAGTCTGTCGCTATTCTCCACATGGATGCTACAGCTATTTTAGATAAGAACATTTATGGCCACTGTGTTGAATGGATTTTATATGATGGTATAAATATGTCAATTAGTATTTCAATTAGCATCCGTGACTAATCCTGCCCACGCTGGGAAGTTGCAGTGTGCAAGTTTCTTACCAAAGGGTATGTTTTTGTTTCTTTGTTATTCAAGTGTAATGCCAGTTGACAACTTCAATAGTGGGGGATCGGACAGAAAATTATAAGCTTTCTTTTTAATGGAAGGTGAAGGGTTGGCTAGAAGCATTTAGCAGAGGGTGAGGTCTTAATTCTCCTGTATTATATGAAATTCTATATTCTACTTCACATTATGCATCAACTCCTACAGACTTTCTTTTAAATAGTTGAATGCTCCAAAGTTTCTATGAACTTTGTAAGGGATTTTGTCATACAGCTTTGTTCTCATACTCTCTAGCTGATAGTATAGCTCCTTAAAAGTCTCATAAAAATAAAGTTATTCTTAACTGTGTTAACATACCATCCACACCATCGTGTTCATCTATGGCAAGGCCATTTTATACCACCTTAACAGTGTAAATCGTCCTTTTTGTATAAGAAAAAATAAATCCGTAAGCAATTAATGTGCCAAGATTTAATGTTGAAAATAATCTAGCCTTCAAATGTGACTAAAGCAAACTACAAAAAAAAAAAACAAAAAAAAAACCCCAAAAAGTTGATTTTGGCACTCTGTTTTGATACAAAATCTGGAAATAAGGAATTTCTTTCTCTTCTGTCATTATTTCCTTTATGCCAGTAGAGGGCACAACTGTTTAAATCACATTAATTTCATACACAGCATGCCATAATAAAGGCAATTTAAAAATTCATAGGAAAAAATAATATACATGTATTTCCAATAATGAACATTTTGTGGAGTTTGACTGCATTATCCAGGAACTGCTAATAGCAAAGAGAAGGCTATTTAAATGATTTTGCATTCCAGAACTGCAAGAGTGTTTGAGTATTTCTGTAGAGTTCACTATCAGAAAGCAATATTTTGGGCAATGGGATTAAGGGAACAAAAGATAAAGAGATGGTAGTGCAAGATTAGAATAAAACCAACAGTAATGCAAAACCAAAAAACATTAATTAGCTGCTTTTAAATAATAGGGATTGGAAGGTTTGGGATTTTTTTATTCAAATTTTATATATAAACTTGGTAAACTGTTTGTAAAAAAACACCTCTGCAATGGGAAACCAAATCTTGGGGTAATTCTTCATCGTATTATTCCATCTGACACCCATGCAATGGGAATGAGAGAGGACTCAGCACAAACCATGGGCTTGAAAATGACAAAACAACACTTCTTCTTCTCCTGCATATCTTATGATAGTTTCATTCCAGTGTTTATTTCTGGAAAGGCTTTGAAAAATCCTCAATTCAATAGATTAATAGCTTACCTGAAATTGTAAAGGAAAAATTAATTAACAGAAAGAGTATTCAGTAGGACAAAGTTTAACAAAATACAGAAAAAACAGTAACTTGTTTTCTTCTGTTTTCTGACCAACGTCTGTAAATTTTTGAAGATAGCTATGTGCAAGATTTCAGTGAGTAGAAAACCTAATACGGGATTTATTCTAACCCTGAAGTTAGAGATGTTATCTTCTCACCAACCAGCACATTGCTGTCAAAAAAACTTTGACGAAATTATTGAAGAATGCGGGAAACTGCCAGCCGTGGATAGCATCATTTGTGATAAGGTCACACGAAGGATCAACATAGCTAAAAGGATCAAGACCCCACCGAACCACCCTAAGGAAGGTTCTGGCTGAATCATTCAGCGTGATGCCAGGAACTGAGCCAGAGAACCTTGGCTCTGCAGCGCGCTTAGAAGGGATAATAAGAATAATATACAGACGGAGAGTGAGTAATGCATGTACTAGAAGAAAGCTAGCTTTAGCAGGGACCGTGCAAACTTCTCAAAGTAATTTTGGAGTTTGTGAACCTTTTCCCTTCACAATTAAAAACGATTCCTTTTGTCTTGTCACTCATTTTTGCTGATGTGCTGCAGATGAAGAGACGATTTCCCAGTGCATGCAGTTACTCTTACAATATTCTGAGTAGCTAATTGAGCGGCAGGGTAAGTTAGAGTTAGCAACAGCATCCTTAATAAATGCGAGTTCCAACATCTCCAAATTCCCTCAGTCTTCAGATGTCTTTACAAGATAGAGTTACAATGACTTTCCAATGTTAGCTTGAAAACAGTAAGAAAAAACTGTCTGGGCATCTCTTCCCTCCTGGAAATGCTTTTTATCAGTACAGTGGCTGGCTTCAGCAGGGGGGTAGTCAGTCCTCCAGGCCCTCAGGATCAGCAGAGCATCCTCCTCTACCAGCTCCTTACAGAGCCTGGGAAATGGGGACCAGCTGGGAAGATGAAGGAACAGTCAAGAAACGGCTTTATTCAGAGAGTCACGGACTATGGGAATGGTCTCCCTGTATCTGAAAGCAGCGCTCTGCTTACAGAGGGGATCTTGTCCAATTTCATGAGAATTGTTCCTTTAGATTCAAGCCATAAAATCCCACGTGCCCTGCAGGAGTGGCAGGATTTCCTCCTTAAACAGGCATAATGGCTTGCATCCAATCTACAGCCCTTTTTACTATTCCATAGCATTCACCTTCTAGAAGTTGTCATCTGAAGCTAATAAAATTGTAAAGCATTGAAGGTAAACCAACTGGCAACTTAAAAAAAAAAAAGAGATCACTGTGTGCTGATTAAAGACTCTGACTTCCATTTGTATTTGGAGGTGTGTTACTTAGATGGCAATGCCATCCTTAAGGATTTCCAACACAATTCCCATAAGTTTGGGGGGGTGGGACTGGTAGTCAATAATACTAGCAACTTGAATGCTCTAAGACTCTTCCTTTTTATTTTACAATTTTCTAAAGATTTTTAAATTTGCTTTCAATATGTTAAGGTCCATGGCAGCCCTCACGCCGAGACGCAATAACATTTTGGTCGGAGGTCACTGACGTACTGTTTTCCTTATTGTTTCTGTTCAAAGGGCTTTTGCATAGCATCATTTGTATTCGTTACAGATGCAGAGTTTTCCCATCAGGGTATTTATAGATCTCAGAATTATTAGGGCTTGATTTAGGAAAGTATTCTCAACCTAGACAGGAATTAAGGCATATGTTTTGATAGAGACAAATGTAAATACTGGCTGAAATACTTCACCAAATTGAAGCTCTTGGGGCACTTTTTTGTCTTGTTTATCTTCCAGGTATGCCTTTTTTCATTTTGTTTCTTCATAGGTCAGTGTTATTTATGCTCATTGTTTTATCTGGCTGCATCTGATCCTGCTGACAGAGTTTAGGATGAAATGCATTTACCTTTTTTTTTCCCTCAGACATGTTTGGGATGCCTGAGCTAACTCATGAATGAAACTGCATGATATTAAAACCTGAACCTACTTCATCATATTAAAATCTAAAATGTCAGGTGATTTTTAAAGTTCTACATACAGAACTATGCTGCTGGAGCACCACTCCATGGATGCATGGAGGATGCTGCGTAAGAAATACTAGCTGATGGCTGAGATGATGAAGACAGTTCCCAATATTTGTGTGTCATGACTGCCATGAATTTCCCAACTAGAACTGAAAGTTTTGAAGATGACTAAAATCCAGCATCACATTTGGAAACAAATCTTGTACCATTACAGAAATAACTTTAAAAATATGGATTTTTCTAAGTTCTTTTGAGTAGAATGAAAAATCACTGTCACGCTAAAAAGAAGGGAAGGAGGAGTAGCCTGCTCTTTCCTCCACTGCCCCTAGCATGACAGTGGCAGCGATCACATTTCAGAGGGCTTTAAAGGAGTATTTCTTTGCTGGTCAAAAATTCACTAACTGCCTCTTTACTGGCAAACAGCTGCCTACGATTTGGTTTCCATCTTCTAGCCCTTAACAGCAAACTCACAGTCATGCTTCGGACGCACTTCTCCTCTGCGTGCTCACTGCTTCAAAAGCCAGTTTGGGTCCAGGAGCGGAGTTGTTTCTCATCCTGAGAGAGCCCTCATGCCATGTGAGAGCTCCTCGGTGCTGTAACACAAACAAAATATCTCATTTCTGTAATACACTAAGCTGAGGTTTTGGTAGAACTAAAAACTCTAATCAAGAAAACGTTCTCTATTTAGTAAACTGTTGAACAGTCCATCAGCCAATTTGTTGGCAAACAGGATGGCAGGGGTGGTGGGAATATCATTTTGTATTTAATTCTGTTTGATTAGGAAAGTTACACAGCCCGTCATTTAGCTTTCAGGACAGCCATAAACCATCTTTGCCTTCCACTGAATTGCTAGCCAGGCCTTCAGGCATCAGGCTTGTTTCTGCTTAACACTTCAGCTCAAGGTTGCCAGTTAATAGGTAATGATAAGAACCGATCCATTGCATTTTAATAGATACGACAAAATCAGGCAGAAGTACTGCGAAAATAACTTGATATATAGGGAAGTAATTGTATTTTAATGCCTAGTAGCTGCAGATGTTCAGATTACTGTAATGCTATTAAAATGAGTATCTATTAATACACAAATATTTCAATGACACACAAAAGCAGAGCCAAACAAAAACCCAAAATAAAAACAAAACTAAAACTGCCTGGTTTTTGGAATTAGCCTTCAATCACTTATTTCATTTCTAATAGGCAAAAGGCTGTACATCTGAAAATACCATGCTCTCACCCCGTTCTCCCTCCCACAGTTCATAGATTGCTTTTATGCTTCCATCTACCTATATGTGAAATCATTTCACCATTTTAATTTTCTCTCTCTGTGATTTCAAGATATTGTATATCAGTTTGCACTCACTGGGCACTTAACCTTCCTATTATCATTTTCTTTCTGTATCATGCTCTCCAGTACAATTGCACATAATTCACTTTCTTTTATCACTTTTGTATTAGTCACTGTGGTCTGATGTAGGTCCTGTCTGCATTAAGGAAATTTGCATCCATATAACAACACCACTGTGGTTATTACACCAGCGTAAACCTTTAATGCATATAGTCTGTGTCAGGGCAAAGTGAGGCTTTCAGTGCTGCAGTTTAATCCAGTCACATAATTAATTTCCTTAATACAGACAGGGCCTCTCATTAGCCTCCCCCTCCCGGTCCTTCCCTCCTGCTGCTCCAAACACCAGTTACACTCTCCATTTATTAGCACGAGCAGGAGCTCCTGGAGACAATGAAATGGAAATTTTAAGATGCTGGTGATTTAATCGATGGCATTTGATGCCAAAAGAAGTGTTACCATTGACTTCAGTGAAATTGGACTAGACTGTTGCTGGATGCTTCTAAAAACACTATCCTTTTTAACATAATGCCTCCTAGGCCTACGGAGAGCAGGATTATACAAAATGGTGACAAAATACAGATGGCCACGAGGAGCATGTCTGATACCGGTGTTAGCGTTGGGAAGGTCAACGATGTGAGATGACTGTGGACCAAGCACAAGGGTGAATGCAGCTTATCCCCTGCCACCGCCACAATAGGGAGTCTCCCTGTGCTTGGAAGAACTGGCATGCTATATTGTGATATACGTACTCAAAATACCATCTAGTGACCACAGTGGACCTCAGTCTTGAAAAAAATGCATAATCTATTAACTGTGCCTGCACATCAAGGCCTCGGATAAGTTGATATCAATGTTGGCTTAAGGAGAGAAGCATGTCTTAAAAATTAGAAAGATTAAATTTACATTAAACACTTATCTTTAAATAAGATTCCCATAAGTATTACTGGAAAAAGTAGATTTTCTACTTATTTGACTGCATCCAAAGCATCATGTATTTTGTCCATATATTTTCATCATTGACATTATTATGCCTGAAAGTATGATTGGAAAAGGTGGGCTACTATAATGCTTACACATAGAAAGACGGAAACTAAATTTTCAACTGTTTATTTTTAATATTCTACTGTCTAGTGGCTCTTTCAGATTAAATTAATTGATTCATCCAGCTCCAAAGAAACTGATAGCGGTGATTGTCAGTGGTAAGAGCAGACTAATGGTCCATCGAGTCCCATTGACTATATCCCATTTTGACAATGTCCTAGAGGTCTTTTGCAAAACAAGTTCAATTTAAGCTTGAGGTGAGTTAATTGGTATTTCTGCCAGTGGTAAGAGAAAGTCTTCGAAAGCTAAAGCATCTAGGAGACAAGCAATGATTGATTTTTCTGGAGGAAATTATGGTGGATCTGAGTTTACTTGTTACTGGTAACTAAATTCCCATCTAAAATTTGAAAAAACATGGTTTGTCAAAGCAGGCAGTGGACAACGGCGGTGCACAAAACAGTTATACAGGCAATCCACGTGCTGAAAACGTGAACATGGCAAGAGAAATATTACTTGAAAGTAGACATAGCAACTACGGCAGCTGGCAGAGAGCAGTGAGGGGGGTGTAGTTAACGGGAGCAAGCGCTCAGCTGATAGTGTAGGTCTACACCAGCTGCTATCAGGATGGACAGGGTTAAGTTGGGTCTTCCAAACAAATTATTTATTAATTGGGAAGTTTAAATATCATCTCAATTTACCTACTTACACCCATGCTCATAAATTAAAGTGGAGGTTTTTTCCACTTTAATCCTTAGGAAGCATTAATTAGGCAACACTAGAGAAGAAGCACCCCCGTTCTTCTCATATAATTTCTGAGACATGTCGACAGTGGTGTTTGAATGACAAGTGGAAATGAAAAAAATCATTAAGCTGGAAGTAGCGTGAGACTTGCAATTAAGTTGTTATTATTGAACATGTACATTGCAGTAGGTCCAGAAGCCCCAGATGGCAGAAGGGCATTATAGTATCAGGTACTGTGTGAAAATATGCCATCTAGCCTCAGAGAGTTTACCAGCTACAAATTGATTATCTTCACTAAGTATATGGTGATAGTGCACGTTTGCTGTGTTTTCTGAAATGAATACAGGGAAAAGCACTTGCAAAACCACTACTTCTACATGCCTGGGTTGCTATAAAATAAGTGGGAGAAAAAGTGCTTTTTGTCCCTTTTTACTTGTCATCCCAAAGGTTAGAGTCATTTTTTGACCTCACAATCTCATAAAGTGCCTCTCTGACAAACTTAAAAAAAACGCCATCATCTTTTACCTGATGTAGCTTGATACCTACGACAAGAATTTGAAGTCCTTGACTTAACCGAAACTGAAAAAATGTATTAGCTGGCCACAGTGGTCAAAATGTGTGGGGCTGGGCTGGAGGTGACCAAGGACATCAGGGAAGGCAAACTGCAGAATGCATTTTCAAAATTTTAACAGCTCCTGCAGTCAGTCAAGCATAAAAATACAGGCTATCCTTCCCATGCTGGTCTTGCACGGTTCAAGCTGGTATTTCCAGGTGGAGAACTATGCCATAGGTCCATGACCTTGTCAGCTCTCATAAGCCCGAGCGAATTGGGTGTATGTGAACCGCAGACCTCTGAGGAAGCCAAATCTGCTTTTCGGGCTTTGCCCCTGGGTCCGCGCTCAGTCACTGCCCCGCAGAGGTGTCCACAGCACCGCGCTCCTACCTGTGCTAGAGTTTGCTGTAAAACTAAGGCTTGACCCTAGTCTGTCATGTAATAATAACAAAAAGTTAGTGTTATCTTCTAGGCAAAAGCCCAAAGTGGAGTTTTAGAGATGTGATGGAGTTACCATACTGTAATACATCAGCTGAGCTACAGTAACAGGCTGAGTGCACGTTCCTGCTCCGTGCCAAAGCCGAGCTGAACCATATTAGTATGAATCTCAGTGCTCAGCTCATGAACGGTAGCAGTAACGGTAACTCGTTAAATCACAGTTATTCTATCATCTCTCTGAGCCCTATGTGATCATGCTCTGCCTATTAAAAACGCATCTTGTTTTTCTAATTTATTTTTTGACATCCCTTCCTCAGACCACTGCCACATTTCATTACAGAAGTGACTACATTTCAGTGCTGGACGTTCCTTAATTATAGACTTGCACATGCATAGAAAAGTAAAGATGTCTCTTCGGGTCAGGGCTCCTACACTAAGTCTGGGTCAACAGATGCTGCGTCGAGTTTCTACTAGTCCCCAGAGGAAATGCCACCGCTTCCCAGCCAGCACACGTCAATAATTCACCACAAAATCAGACAGAAAGGGAAACAGAAGTGGCAGCAACTTAAATCTTGCTCGCTGAAGAAGCAAACTGCTTTCTCCTTGTCCTTCCTCCCCACGCCCGGAGAGCAGTGCAGTGCATCACCACCCCTGTCCGAGGGTCCTGGGTGCAGCAGAGGACAGTCACCAAGTCCTTCCCTTCTCTTGCCATCCGCAGCTTCCCCGGGGCCGCAAAGGCCCCGCGGAGCCCGTGAAGCAGAGTAGGCTAACGCACGCTGTTATAACGCAGACTTGGCCATGCTTTGGGATCCTGAAAGATAACAGAGGTTTCAGGAAACTTATTATTATTTGTTATATAACCTGCTAAAAAAAGGGACATACAGGCATTCTCCTCAGCCTTAATTACAGCAACACAGCTCTAAGACTGCGATCAGCCGGAGCCAGATTCAATAAAATCTCCATCCGGCTCCTGCACAGAGACCTACGTGAACCTGATTCTCTGCCTGGGCTTCCAGCCCAGAAATTAGATGGAGTTTTTATTTAAGCTCTTATGTGTCAACTTTCTTCGCCGACGCCCAGCTCGCCCAGCCCGGGCGGGAAGGGGCCGCCCCACACCGCACCCCCGCGCTGCAGGAGCACGTTTCACCCGCTCTTCCCCCCTCCCGCCTCAGGCAGCCCGGCGAGTTCACGCCGCCCCGGGTGTATTCCAGCGGCGCTCTCCCGGGCTCTCAGGGAAGCCGCCGCCTTCCCCCTCCGCTCCCCGGCGCCGCCGGCGCCCCCCGGGCCCTGCCCGGCACCGCGGCGGGGCTGGGCTGGGCTCGGCGCGGCCCCTGGGCGGTGAGGGAGCGGGTGGGCGGGAGGCCGGGCCGGGCCCGCCCCGCCCCGCCGCCTCGAGCGCGGCGCTCGCCGCTCCAGAAGAGGCGCCGGGCGCCGCGGGATTACGGCGGGTGGCTCCGCGGGAAGGGCTCCGGCGAGGCTGGATGGCGGCGGGGAGCGGCTCGGCTTGAGGTGGGCAACTTCGGGGAACAAAGTTGGGCTGGGCGCCGGGCGGCGGCCGCCCCCGGGGTCGCGGCTGAGGGGAGCGGGGTGGCGGAGGGCTTCCCGCCGCGCCGAGCCGCCCGCGCCTGCCCGGCTGCCCTCAGCCCTCCCGCGCCGCTGCCGCCCCTTGGGTTGTTGCGGGTGGGGTGGGGGAGAAGGAACCGCGACCGCTGCCGCGCGTGGGGCCGCTTCGTGGGCGCCCAAGTTGGCGGCGCGGCGGTGGGGGGGAGCGGGGCCGGGGGAGTGGGGCTGCGCCCCGGACGCTGCCGGCGGCGGGCGCGGGGGAAACGGCTCCGGCTGGGATCGCAGCCGGCGCCCGCCCGCGGGGGCACGCAGCTGACGGGTGTTATTTTAAACGCCGCGGAGAGGGGTCCCTGCCTGGCTTGGGTGAAATAGCGGGGGCTGATGGGCAGCCTCGCTGAAGGCGTCGGGAGTCCAGAGCAGAAAATAAGGCTCTTCCAGGTAAGGTGCAGTACGGGCGCTTCCTACGTGCTTCTGCAGCAGCGGTGCAGGCACACCGCTGCCGTGCGCCTGATTGATTCCTGCTAATTGCATTAGCGAGGCACCTCTCCTGCCTGCGCGGCGGGCAGCCGCTGCGCGACTTTCCTCCTTCCCGTCCATCTCCTCCTCGGTTGCAGGCGCTCCGTAAAGCGGCCTTGGCTCCCCGGCCGCTCGCTCGCTCGGGGGCAGGAAGGCGCCCGAGGGTGCGGGGGGAAGCGGCGCCGGCCCCTCCGCCGGCGGCGGGTCCGCGCTGCGCTGCGCGCCCGCGGGGCTGGGCGCTGCCGGGGTCTGTCTGCTCGGCCTGGCTCGGGCGGCTGCGCTGGTGCGTAAAAACTGTTGAAAAGCCTGAATGTTTGCATGCTTTGTTTGTGGGTTTTTTTTTTTCTCCCTGAAAATTGTTTTAAGGGAGCCTGGAGTTACTCAAGTTCTACAGCTGTGCTTCTCTGGCTTTGCTTTTAATTAAGTACTAATAACTGTCTCAAATTCAAGAATGTGAGTATATGAGCTTTTCTGCTCTCTGATGTTGGTGGGAATGCTAGCATGTTGGTTTAAAAAAAAAAAACAACAAACAAACAACCCCCACACAACTCCAGCGAAGGCTTTTTGAAAAGCTTTTTCTTCTTCCTCTTGAATAATAGCTTCGCTCTTGCTGTGTGTTCGGTTTCCACTGAATTCTGACAAAACCAGAACTTTCCCATCAGATGTAGGGAAAAAAAGATAGAGCTAGACGCGAAGTTTCCGTGGTATCTCACTCGGTGAGTCGGCGGTGACATGGCTCGGCACAGCTGACAGCTCTGCTCTCCCCCTGATCTGTAGCTCTCTGCAGGTTTTATCCGCTCTGGTGTTCGTTCTTTAATTAGTGATTTCCGTTCTCCTTTTGGAACTTTTTGATTGCTATTTATGATTCATAACTTGCTGGGTATGAACTGCTGGTGTCTCCAGTATCACTATGTGACCTTGTTGCTGAGTAAGTGTGGTGCCTGGCTGTGATTAACCTAGATCCAAGCACCATTTTGTTGTATGCATCGGAGAGAGATCAGTTCATTTCTGATGTGAAATGATCCAGCAATAGCCTTGGGTGCTAACTGGTTAGTCATGATTACCTTGCTGATGACATTGACGCGCGCACAAAATCACTAGCATACTGATTTTTAGCTGTCCTCAAAGTGCTTGTTTTACACAAGAGGAAGTAATGTCAGTATTTTTATGAGGAGTGCAAAAACATAAAAATAAAAACCAAGACCTCACGAAGGACAAGCAAACTCTCCGAACTATTGACTGTGGTATTTTGCAAGAGAAACTTGACTATAGCTTAAGCTCATGCTAAGGTTGCCCAGTGATATAATTGTTTTAATCTATATGGGAAGTTATGAACAAATTATTAAAATGAATAATGGAAATGCTGAACTAACTTTAAAGCATTGAAAGAGTATTGCTACTCCATGTGGAATTATTCCAGAAAGTTATTTATTATGCAAGAGGCTTTCCATAATAATCTCGCAAAGGAATTAGTGAAAACATTTGAGGAAGATGGTTTAGTGAACATGTATAATTCTTACTAAAAATGCTGCCAACTGTGTTGGGGCTGCAATGTAGAGGCACATTGATGCCTTGCGATTCCTCTCTGTGCTGTGAGCTCTCTAACCTGCTACACAGGCACTTTGCTTGCTCACAGGGCACCTACAGGCTCTACAGTATTTTTGCTCCTCTGTATTAGTCTTAGTGTTGCCTTGCACTGGGAATGAACTACAGGCTTTGAGCTGAAAGCGTTGGTGTTTCCTGCGTATGTAAAGCAGTAAGAGGTGCCGCTCGGGTCCGCGTTGTCAGAGCAGATGATCTGCAAGTTGGCACTGGCATTTGCTATGGGATTTTTCCAGACTTGGTTTTGCGGAGGGTTGCTTAGCGAACAGAACATCAGGTAGGGGTTGCCTAATTAATCTGCAGCTTAGTACCTTTTATGTTGAGGGAAGTAATAACACTGGAGGTTTTTGAGAAAGCCTGCGGGGTTCGGAGCCGCAGCGGGGCGGTGGCAAGCTCTGGCCCTGCACGTAACTCCTGTCGCTCTGGCAGTCTTTCAGCTCCCATGGCGGTGACCTTAGTTAGGGTCTTGGACAAAAATCCATGGATGTATCCAGTTGGCTGCACGCTTTGCAAATCCCTGGGCTTGGGGACTTATGGATGTGCAAGTTACAGACCTTCCAAAACAATGTGGTTCTTCAAATTCCTAAAGAGCCAAGTCACTGCAGCTAGGTAGGGATGCCATATTTTCATGTTACTTTTCTGTAATGGTTGTATTGGAGTTTCCCCCCCAAACAAACATTTCCAACCACTCGTGCAGGGCTTTTTGAGCAAGACCCACTTTCATTTTGTGCTGCATCTTTATGTTCTTGTGGTATTGTAACGGGAAATTTCTGCAAATACGTTCAATCTTCTCGCTGTTCTTCCCGGAAGAGACACATTCGTACAAGTGACAATGGTTTTATAGGAATGTGATTGTCAGCATTTACTTTGATACTAGAAGAAGCAGATGAACTGCAATCTGCAAACAAGATCTTTCACTCATTTGAAACGATGAAAGGCACGGTGGTGTGGTGCTGCTGTCTGAGGAGCCAGCAAGCCTACGGAGAGAGGGAAGAAGTTATTAGTGATGAGGAATGACTATGGCTGGTGGTGAGTATCCCTCCTGAGTATAAAGACGACTTTGGATGACTTGAGATATAATTACAAGATGGGGCTTGATTTACTAGAAAATGCAAGGAAAATGGGAAGCCCCTCTGTAAAGTTACTTTTTGTGCATATTGGTTTTCATTCTTCTTGGTGCTGACGTTGGCAGCTAGGTCTGTCTTGTTTTGATATCAAATATATAACCTTCTAGTTCGTGTTTGGAAACTAGTGAACACTAGATTGGTGCGTGCATCTCGGGTGACTATAAAGTTGAACACTACTAAAGTTACAAGTGTTGGGAAATGGCTTATTCAGGGGTCTTCTGTGATGAATGTGTTGCTTAAGCTCATGTTGTACATGGGTGATGTCGAGATAGCTTAAATGGCAAGATACTTTGAAATCAACTTTTGTTTAAAGCAGTTTAGAAGCTTATTGTTTTGGTTCTTCAACACTGAATGTGCCACAAAAACTGTCTCTGGAAATGGAGGAGCGGAAGACTTGCTTTGATGCTCATGCTCCGAAATGGTTGCTCTGTTGCTGCTATCCTTAACAAAACATATCTGCAGTGACAGTAAGTCCTCTTCCAGGTTATTTGGGGCTTTTTTGGTACTTTTTTGGGTTTGTTTTTTTTTCTACAGCTCGTTTCCCTCAGAGACAGGCTCTTTCAGCCAAACCAGGGAAAGATCAGTCAGTGATTATCCCAATTAAAATGCAGAAACATGAAGTTGATAGAACTGCAGTCTTCTCTTATGCTAACATCTCCACCTTTGATTTAGTGAAGCTCTTTAGAGTCATAGCCCTAACTTCTCAATGTAAATTTGAATATCCCCATTTTATAGCATGTGGTGCAGGAAAACACATTTCAGGAAAAAATTAAGGACTTGTCGGTGATACCGTGTAATGTGCCTTAACATAGGAAAGGATTAGGTAAAGGCTGCAGGTTTGCATGAACTGAGAAGTACTTTCCTGTTTACAGGTACTGATGCAGTGCTCAAAAGGCCACATTGTTCTCCCGTCCATTGAGACAGATGGGAAAAACAGATCAAAGCTGATGGTCTTTTAAACAAAAGTGTATCCAGGAGGGCACTGTTTAGCGAACAAAAATGGGAGGGGGGAGCTTTTACTGCAGTCAACTTAAATTTGCTATGCATAGGTTGTTTTGGTTTTTTAGTGTGCTGTCTAATACAAAGAAAAGAGGAGCTAATACAGAATGAAGGAGTGGAGTGGCAGGAGTTCAAAAACTGCTGTGGATTCTTAGTCTCGTACTTGGTTGAATGAAGAGAGAAGGTGGTGGGCAGCTGGTGAAATAATGCAGATAGTCTTTTTTATTTTGTGTCAGGCTAAACTATGCATATTGAAAATTGGTCTGAGGAAAAGTTAAATTAAAATACAGCTCATAATGTATATAGCATTGGCTTTATTTGAAAGAGCAGTTAGTTTTATACTCTCAAGTTTCACTTTTTAAATGTAGTGAAGTATAATAGTATTCCTTAAAATCAATGATACTTTCATTTTGAATAACTGATGTGAGGTTTGTTCCCAAACTATAACTTTTAAGTATTTTTCTCTTGAAAAATGTATCTGTTGATCAATGTAAAGAATAATTAACTGGCAAAGTTGCCGCATTTCCAGCGGAGTGAAACAGCAGTCAGAGCTACTGAAGCTGTGCTCAGCCCTGAACAATCACATCTGCAGCCTACCTGGGCTCTCCTGGAGAAACTCGCCTAGTGAGAATGGACAGTATTTGAAACCAGGACGTGTATTTTAGTATTTTTTTAATCCTGATCAGACACAGGAGAAACTTTGTCAGTGTTTGCTGTGAATCATGAAGCATTTAAAATACATACTGCAGAGCTACCAATATGGTGAGCCCCTAAAAAATGAGATACGGCAACACGGGCTGTAAAAGACTTCTGAGCAAGTGCTTCAGATAATAGGAGGAGGAAACCAGAGATGACCAGACTTGTCTGGGAGGTTTTTATTGATCAGTCAGTTATTGGGTGCTGAAAAATAAAACAGTAAACCTCAGGTTTTTTATGTGAGAGTTATACTGCTAACTCACCACCCCAGTGCACCAAACTCAGGCAAGTATTTCTTCTAACTGGTTTGCTCTGAGGTATTCTCACAGCAATAGGTTAGACTCTTTTTTTTTTTTCTTTTAATATTGGAAATAAGCAAGTTGTTGTCAGAGAGACTAATTCCGACAGTCAGGCTGACATTTATGGTTATGAAGAGCATGCTTTTGAAATTTAACAGTTGGCTGAATTGTCTTTTTTTTTTTTTTTTCCCCTTGAGCAGTTACCTGCTTTATTTCGTGTGTCTGGAAGTCTTGTAGCTGAACCCAAACACTGGAAAAACCCCCCAAACACCCAAAAAATGATATCTCAACATCAGATCACTTACCGTGCAATGCTAATACAACTTTAGATGTATATGTATACAGGTGGGTGAAGCAACAATGCAAAGATACAGTGCAAGTTGTTGTCATTTGAAGGCTCATTCCTTCTGGTGCGCTGCTGTGATGGGCAGACGGCAGGCACGAGGGTCTCTCTAATGCGGTGCATATTATTTAAATTTCTCACCTGCAGTTTGAGGGGGAAACAGATATTATGATGACAAGGAGTTAATAAGTGTGAGCATGAACGAGCTTATAAAATCTTTGTGCAAGTGAAATCTGACTTACCAGACAGTGCCACCAACCTCCCTGTCATCCCGGGGGCCCACGTGCTGCCTGATGCTTTGCAATTCCGACAGCTAAGGATGGAGCAAGACTCCTGTGCTGCACCTCCATACCCAGGTGTGTGTCTGGTGGTGGCAGGTGTCTCTCTGCTTTTCTGATTGCAGCTTATTTGCAGCAAAAGTCCAGGATGGTTAAACTGGTTCAGCTGTTACAAATTAGTTCCTCCATACCATATATAAATGCAGAAAAGAAAAGGAAGCATTTTTTTACCATAGTAAGTCATTTGTGTAGTGCAGTGCCGGGGAAGCTGTGGAGTCAAGACCCGCTCTGCTCAAGTGAGGTCTGGTGGACATGGCGCAAGAAGCACCAGAGCCATTGGGTATGGACAGGTTTCATTATCTATTACTATAGATCTATTCCTGCATGCTGTTTCTTTGGTTTTGAGATGTATAGTTGAGGAAAGATGCATTTGTACATTCAGTTATAATGGAGGAGTGAGAAATCTTTTACTGTGGTTTTAAAACAGTAGTTTGAGCTTCATTGAAAATTTATGATTAAATCCAGATGACTTTGCCATTTACACTTTAATCCAAGCAGTAGTGGGCAACGCAGCATTAATTTTTTTGAAAAATGCTCCTCTTCCTATTCTTGTTTTTTGTGTATTGACTCATTTAAAAAACCCAACATACTATTTCTCTAGCTCTGCTGAAATCACAGTGCCATGTTCGTCATTTGGGGAGTGTGTTTCAGTTCAGTAGGCCTTGACAATTCTGAAGAGTATTACTGCTCAACATATTTAGGTCTTTTATGAAATTTAAAATACAATAAATTACAGCTGTTTGTAGCTGTAAACCTCTCTTTGGAGTAAATTGGTGGGGGATATCAACTGGTTTTCTACAATCTGACTTAATGTAAAGCATGGCCAGCGTCCCTTTTGTTTGTACTGAGGTCAGGACAATCATTTTCAGCGTATTGTGCCACTTGACTACATAAGGAGGAATTCTGTCTAATCCAATCCACAGCGGGTCAGTAAATGATAAATTTTGTTTAGCTTGCAAGCATACTGATTTTCACAGTTCATTTACGGAAGAATCACGCATCTCTGCATTTGAAGATGCTCCATTTGTTGAAGTCGGTGTCTCTTAGTGTTCCCAGTAAAATGTGCAAGATGAAAAATACTATTTTAATGGTATATTACTGTGGCGATATTTTACATAGAGAAACAGGGAAATTGGACTTATGATTGATGCAGAAACCATCATTTGCTCTTCCTGAATATAATCAAATGTTTTGATTTCATCCTGGCTTATTGTAGTCACCTGGATGTGTGTCTGTCCTGGCTACCCATCTGTCTTGCTGGTCAAGGATGGTCTGTTTCTAAAACGATGAAAACAAGGTCTTTTTTTGCTACCACCAAACCGCTTACTGGTGCTCTCGCTGAGAGAGGCACAAGCATTAGGGTGAGCTTGATGGTTATTAGATGCTGGAGCAGGTAGTAACCCGTGGTGGTCCTGACCCTGTAGCTGCAGGGCAGTAACGCTCGCCTGAATGGTGGGACTGTGCGTTGGTAGAACAGAAATAGGCAGAATCACATGCAGTATTTATATCAAAAGCTCATGACTAAAAAATGTCAGCATTTACTGTGATGACTCCTTTATTTAAACGGTAACTTTTTTTGGTGCTTGCTGCTACAAGCGTAGTGCAGGTCGTTGTGTGTGCAAAGTTGAGGTTATGAGTGGGAGGAAAGCTCTCTTCAGCATCCTGGGTTATTTAGCATCTCAGCCAAGTGTGTTGATGTAGGTTGTAAATGACAATAAAAAGAAAAGGTTGTATATGCATGTATGTTTTACTAGGGTAATTTATAAAGCAGAGTACGGGTTGATAACATCTCCGCTGGGTCACTGCTTGACCACCAGTACCTCTTTCCCACTGAAGTGCATTGTGCTCTGGGGATGCGCTGCTGGACAACTAAATAACAACAGTAAAATGTTTGTTGCACTTCTTAGAAACAAATGCTGTAAAGAAACCTAGCACAGTGATTAAGAGCTATTAGCATATATCACATATTTCCATACGCTTTAGGTCTTCCCTTCTATTATTAAGATTAGTAGAAGACCCTTTGTGTTCTTACCTTTAGTATTGCAAATCTGAACATGTAAATGCTGTAGAAAATAATGGTGAACATTAACTCAGTCTTTTAAAAGCGTTAAGGAAAAAATGCATTTATCTTTCAGGTTATTCTGTTGAGTTGTCGGTCTGCAGTTGTACATTTCCTGCAACAAAATATTTCTTGTTTATTGCAATAAGACAGATCAGAGGGTGTTTTTTAATAATTATAAATAAATGCTGCAATTGATACCCAATTTTAAAACAGCAGGATTTATAAATGTAATGGTATGAGTAGTGTAGGGTAATGATTATATAAGTAATTATTGCATATTATTGAAATACTGGAGGTTTGAAAGTGTGATTTTTTTTTTTATTTTTTTTTTAATTTATTTATTCTTGTTTTTCTCCCTCTGGCATTTCCACAGTTACGGGAGAGAGCTGTGTTAAGTAAGGACGTTCCCTAACTCCTGTTGGTGGTGGTTGTCTCCTTGACCATATGTTTCTGTTTGGAAGGTTATGGTTAGCTGGTGAGGAGGATTTCTCCGGGCTGTGACGTAGTTCAAGCCCTGGAGTAGATGCTTGGCAGTGATGCCGGGGGGGAACCTCACTTCTACAGGTGGGACAGGATCTCGGGGCTGTAATGGGAGCACTTCTGTCTTGCTCTAGAGCAATTAAATCACATCATGCCGTTTCCTATTGTTGCTCACCTAAGCAGAAAATCGGGCTTTATTAAAACAGCTTCATTAGAGGTTAGTGTTATATGAACTATTAGCATTTACTGAGGTGGTGGAGCAGGACTTTGTTCCAACAATGCTTTGGCTATTAAGTCCCTCCATCCACTGTTCTCCATCCCATCTCCTCTAAAATTTGGTCACTTTGAATACTCAAAGAAATGATAGTTGCAGAGAAACCAGAAATGTATCAGAAGGAACAGCTGGTGCTCTTTGTTTTTTCTGCTGCCAACCGTTGCTGGTGAGATGAGCAGATCAAGGGCATGGTCACAGAAGGGAGGCTGTTCCAGTGAAGGTTGACCTTCATTGCAGCCTTTCGACTGCCCTGAACATCCAGAATGATGCAGAAGGAGCCCGTTGCCAATCCAGCGTGGTGGCGGGATGCCCCATTTCAAGCCACGTGCTCAAATCTGCTTGCGTGGAGTTAAGACTGGAGGGAAGGAGCAGAGCTGAGTTCAGGCTGAAATCAGCCTTTTAATCTTTATGGCTTGGGGTTTTTTGTTGTGGTTTTTAAATTTTTTTTTTACACTGGAGTATATGCCTGAATAATTGGTAGGCCTCTGTTTCCATTTTGAATTAAAAGGGCATGTTTTTATAAATACTTGTCCCTGAAAAATGTGTGACACTATTAAACACTAACAATTTCTCTGTCATGTTGGTCTGCACTGGATTTAAGGTCCATTTCGTTGGTCCATACAGTGAAACTGTTAATGATAGCAGTTAAGTTTCCTTTTAACCTTGGGATTTAAGAATATATTGCCTTAGAGTTATTAAAGGCAAACTTTGCATTGAAAACACTTGTGCTGCGTCACAGGGGAACATATTTAGAGGTTGATTGATAGGAGCTAAAACAGGAGAGTAGCCTTGCCACCTTTGAAAGAGGCCTGTTAAGTGAGCCCTGGTTTTGAGCATTGGTACTGGCTTCTGGACCATTCAGGTCTGCATCTGGCTTTTTGGGAAAACTCCTAATGTTTTTGTACATGAATTGGCATTCATATAACAAGTGCTGGCTCCAACTCTTTCCTTTACATCTGTCCTAATTTTTGCTTGTGTTGACTAAATACATCTGAGTATGTTTGGGTTTTTTTCACTGTGCAGATAAATGTATGAAAACTAGTATCTGCTTTGGGTAGTCTAGGTGGAAAAGATAGGTTTTGTAACTCTCTCCTCTCTTTTGTATGAGAGTGCATGTAAATATATGAATTGAATCATCTGTTAGCATAATGGCTTGTAAAGAGTAATGGGTGTAATTTATTCAGGGTTTCTAAGTGCTTTCATGTAACTGTCTTTCCAATGAAGCTGAAGCCACAAAATACAGGGAATTGAAGCTTTCCCCAAGACCACAGATCAAGCCACTAGGTGAATGTTAATATCAGATTATCTTTTCCAAACATGCTTTCCTATGGAACTTATGAACCGGACACAGTATATAGTGGTTTAAATCAATGGCAAATGCTGCTGAGTAATAACTGTTAAAGGCTGTTAGTGGTAAGTTGATCAGCTTACGGCAGAGGAAAGGGAATCAACAGCTAAGTTAAAAGACAGACTCCTAACTTGATTTTTTTTTTTGGTGTGTGTTTGTTCTCCTATTTATGAGCAGAAATACTTGCCTTAGTAACTACTGTGTGGATTAACTGATAGATAAAAGGTTAAATTTTACGGAAGCTCTGCTGAAAGTCATGCAGAGTATTATTTGTGTGCTCGATTGTGGTGTTCCTTGCATTTTTCTTCTGTGGCCAACATCTTTTTAGTTTATGTAATTGGAAAATGCTAAAAGTTAAAGGTGATGAGTCAGATATTTTGGGATCTTCAGGGAGACAATATGCAAAGTATCCCAGTACAGTTCTTCAGGTAGATAGATATGTGTTGAATGGAGAGGATGACTGCCTACTGCTCCGAGTTTGGGGTATGATCGGGGTAATACTTCTATTCCTTAAAAATTAGATCCTGAATATTAGGTTGAGTGTAACTGCTGGAGTGGGAGTGAGTACCAGTGAATGCAAATTGGGGAGAAATCTGTCACTGTGTTTATGAATTAAGTGAATGTTTAAAAGACGATGCAAATGAGCAAATATGAAGAACTAAATACTTAGAATCCCTTTAAATGTTGAGTACTGAAATACACAGAAAAGTTGGCAATGTGCACATTGGCTGTATAGGGTTGGTAAATGTTTATCTTGTGGTTTATGTAATGCTACTTACGGCAGATCACTTCAAACACATTAATATCTCCTACAATGATAACTGTGAATTTTTAACCCTTCTTTTAAAAGAACTCACTTGTAAACTTTGCAAAGAGCTGTTCAGGACATTATTTCATCTCTGCAGATGGGGAGACTTGGAGAGGTGAAGGGAGCTGCTGAAGATCAGTGGCCTAGTCAGGGGTGTTGTAAATTCCTGAGGCTCACTGCAGCTTGTCACCCATCCTGCCTCCCAGGGGAACACGGGGGAAAATGGTGTGTTAATTAGTCTCGTGATTATGAGTTGGTATCTGTAGGTAGAACAGGGATGACTGCAGCGTTTCATTTTAGTGCCAGCTGCTTTCTACCCTCTTTCCCAAGAGCCTCTGGCCAGACACATCTAGTCACCTGGCAGGACATCCGTGCTTCCCTACGGGTGGAGGAAGAGCCGAGGAGGGTGGCCAGGGTGGTTCTTGGGTCTCCTCCAAGGGAGAGGTGCAACACAATGCTGAGCCGCTTTGCTGAACCATCTTCTGGGATTTTTCTTTCTTTCCTTTTTTTTGGTGAGGCCTGAGAACATTAAAATGGAAAAGCATTTGATTTGTCACTTAAAGTGAATTGATTTCTTTGTTTTATCTGTTTTGTAATATGATTTAAAACAGACAAACTAAAATAACTTTAACAGGGAGAGGTTTTATGTTTATCAGCCAGATGGTATACTGGGTTTTTAATGTATCAGTTTCTAGCTCTCGCATTTTATCTTTAGAATTTTTCTTACCTTTTTTCTATTAAATTCTGAAGCAAGCTGCTGGGATCAGGAGGTTGTAGATGATGCTGCCATATTAAAAAGGGGAGGGGGAAGAGTTTACAGTAGAACTGAGAGTTTTACCTAAAAATTTGCGGAATTCGTGAGTTGAGGCTGAGTTGTGGTGGAAAATAAGCATTGCTACATGTGTCTTTTGAGGTTTTTACCGCTTCTGAGCGATGCACAAGACATAAGTTTTTAAGTCTCTTTTATGTGCAGTCATTGGTTTACAGGATAAAAAGCAAAGCTAAAGCTTGTTGAAGAGGACAGTAAACAAAACTAATTTACCAGCCAGGGAGGAAATACAGTTAAGAATAGAGGTAATTTAAATGTTTAATCCCTTCTAGGTTTGAAAGATTTTGGGATAATGAATAAAAACTTAGAGATGCCTAAGTGACTTAGCTGTTTCTGAGCTATAATCCTTGAGTTAAGGGAGACATACAGAGGATCAAATCACCTGTCTCTGTAATAACCCTTTAATTTAGCCTGCATCAGCTCTTTGACTTTGTTCATTGCAGGTCTGACAAATAGCTGTGCTGGCATCACCTAAGGAGTGAATAAGTAGGAGACGGTACAGGTTAAATCAGCATTGCTGCTGAAAAAGCATCAGTGTAACTGAACCCTCAAATTTTGAAATGATTAAGTCTTGGGGGAAAACCAGAACTCGAGTTCTAAGGTTTGTAGTCCTTCATGTGAGGTCTTCAACTGTGCAGTCCCTAGCATCTGTTTGAGCATTTAAGCGTACGCTTTTAGCAACGTGCACCTCCTCCGGATAAAGATTTATTGATTCTACAGACATGTTCTAGGTACCTGTTAGGTTTGTGTGCACGTCATTAGTGGTGTATGAAAAGCCTCTATTTGTATACTGAGCTTCCTACACCAGAGAAAATACTTGTTTTCTTGTTGTAGACTAAAGATTTCATTGTTCATACAGAAAGTTGTATGTATGTTTACTTGACCGAACGGCTCCCTGTTAAAACTGATAAAAGGTGGCTGGCTAAATTCATGACAAAAACCTTTTTTTCTTGTATCAGGGTTGGGATGGGTGACAGTTTACATGGACCTGTACTTAGAGCAGTGCTGGAGCCTGCAGAAGCTGTGGAGCCCGGTGCCCCTGCACAGAGCCCTGATGAGCTCTGGTGCCATCATCGCCCTGCTGCAATGGAAGTGCACTTAAATGTCTTTTTCTTCTTGACAAGACAACGGGCAGCAGCTGCTCATGTGTAACACTTCTCCCATTCTTGGACATTTACTTGTTTGTCTGTTTTCTACTCTTGACTAAGCAAGAGTTAGCTTTTGTCCCAGAAGTAGCTAAATTAATGTGAACAGGAGTTATTTTCCTTTTCGCCCCCTGCTTTTGAGGGTCTGCCTTCTCACATAGAGCTATTCCTCTTGTTGCTTGTCTCGCATCTTTCCCGTTCTAAAAATTCTGTTGAAATTATAGTAGAAAAAGCGATGAAGCCTTACAGAGAACTGGCAAACAATTTGTGGAATCAAATGCAATTACTGAAGTAGTTGCATATATATGGTAGTTTTCCTTTTATATGTTTAGCTTAATCTGCTTATAGATCTTGCAGTTTATCAATTTCTCACTATAATTGTTGTAACTATTGGATTTTAAGTCTCACGTTGACTATCTTTGCTATTGTATTGCTAAAGAAAATAAAAATCTGTACGGCTCTGGTAAAGAGCTGTGTTTCTAATGCTTTAAATGCTGTAGTTTAGTCTGTTTGAGCATCCTTTTTCCTTGATAAGCTTAAAATGCAAACAGAAGAGGTGTTATGTCTAACAATGCTATTCTTCTGTGACTGATACATGAAGAATAAGTAGGGTTTCCTCCCCTCTTCTACTTTGGAGAGTAACAAAAGATTGTGGGTTTTGCTTGGCATTTTGTCTTGTAGCGAGTTCTTCCTTGCCATGTAGCTGTGGTTCGCACAGCAAAATCCAGATACTGGAAAGTTCCAGTACTTCATCAGGTGCACTTGTAGACCAGAAAGCCCTTCTGCAGATCTGTCCTTCTACAAAACAGCGGAAATGAGTGAATTGTCATCAAGAAACACACCATCTGCTTCAAAAGCACAGCCCCCAGGAGCCCCTGGTTGGAGAGGTGAGTGGTCCCAGCCTCTCCGAGAACCGGCCCCTGTGCATCTGCCGTGGTGAGTGCCATGCCCTGACCTGGTGTTTGACACCGCTGTTGTGTTTCCTCTGGAAGTGGTGATGGTGGCACTTGGTGCCTCTCCGCGAGGCACTGGGGTCCAGAAAAGGCTCATGGACTTCTTTCTCAGCTTCTTCCATGTTTTCATCAACAACTTCCAACGGGAGCGTGGTGACTCTTTCATGTTCATTATTCATTCAAGTCCCAGCTTTGATGCAACTTAATCAAAACTGGTTGTAAGACTTTAAGCTTTTGACGTTGTCCCTATCTTGCCCCTTGACTAGATCCATTGTGGGTTGATTGGTTTATTTTCAGATGAAAAATCCTAACAACTTATCGTAAGTCTGTTTTCTGGCTAGAATAACTGCAGTATTTATACTCATTTCTCTAAGTATTTCCAGATGACTGCAAAACAGCGTCTTTGTAGTCAGGCTCTGCTTAGAAACTGTGAAACAATCTCTTGCTCATACTGCCAGAGCTCAGAAGCTGGGCTTATGAGGCAGATGTCCCATGTCATGCAAGGGAAACATCAAGGAGAACAAGTATGGCGCTTACCTCCTCTACTAAACTGCACCGAGCTTTTAGTAAGCGCATGGTTTTCTGAAGGGGGCTTGTTATTTTTTTGGCTTCTTTCATGGGTAAGAGGGCAGAATGACACTACTCAAGACGCATCTGTCCCAAGTGTAACTTAACTTGAAAACTGTTTGGTATCACTTGCTGAATGTACTCCAGAGTTAAGGAAGTTGCATAAGCTCCTTATCTGAAGCTAAGCAGCTTAAGGAAGTTGCAAAGCTCCAGCACCTTGTGCTTCCTGCTGTTGAGCTATTTTAACACACAATCTTCTCTTCCCCCAGCATCTGAACATCCTAACATTACAGATTTTGATAACTTGCATAGTTAACTGCTCATGCTTGTATGTTATCCTGAAAGAACAAAAAGCTCCCAGACCTTTCACATAGTTGTGATTTTAAAAAAAAAAAAAAAAAAAAAACCACAACCAAAAAACAACCAAACAGTAAGATGTGTGAAACTGATAGAAAACAGTAGTAAGGTTTGAGATTAAACCTGAAGTTTTCTCCAGTCTGCTTTCTTTCTAAGATGGACACTCGATTGCTTAATGCAGAGTAGGCATGAGTTCTGGTATGGGTTGTTTGATCCTCTTAACTCCTCATCAGGTATCTGCTGCCTTTCTGGGAATCTCAGATATTGTTGTGGTAGAAGTTTCCAGCTGCTCCCTGTAGCTTTTTCCACTATAGTGTGAAAAGAATTACATGTAAGCCTCAAACACATACATCGCTAATAACATAGACGTACTTTCCCTTTTGTGTCCGTGGATGCTCTCTTTCCAGCAGATAACAGTCTACAGTGACATTTTTAAGAGAACCAAGCTTAGAGTTTGTAGTTGATGCGTACAACATCATCGGGAAGGGGAAAATCACATTTTTTCTCTGCAGGTATCTTAGCAAAATAAGCAGAAGAAAACGATATCCTTTATCCTTATGACCCTTTACAATACTGTAACAAAGGGAATCTTCTCCCAGCCCTTGGTTCCCTGCAGCAGGGAGAGAAGAGTCAGCGTTTCCACCATATTTTCAGAGAAACTTCAAGTGCATCAGTCTGGGGAATAAGTACTGCAGGCAGTTAACTGTCTGCAATTCTAATTTAAATTTCCTCAAATTCTAAATCTGTAAGGATCTACACTTTTCTTTTCTGAAACACTCAGGGACTTGTCCAATAAGCCTAATAAAGGTGGTAATGAACATACTGTTCTCGGATTAATTTATCCCTATACTTCCTGGGATTTGAACTAGCTAAATGGCACATGTGGAAAGAAGCTGTTTGAGATACAAACAGGCATTGCAGCAGAGAGCTGATTTATTTATTTATTTGCACAAAAGAAATGTTAATGTTGCAGTGATTCCACACGTATTTACACTTTGCATATGTTAAATTTAATGAATGATGGACTTACGGAAGTACGCTGTGTTACTCTCATGAACTGGGGGGTAGAAAAGTGCTAGTGTATATTTTTCTTCTCTTTTTGGTCCCTAACCAGGTCAGGTTTTGCTTTGGCAACAGAAATGACAAATTTTTCCTCAGTCATCTTAGAACTGCCTTTTGCCATTGCTTACTGTTGAAGTCTTGGAGTTAACCATGCAAAGTCACACCCGCTATTTGGGTGGATGTTCCACGCAAACAGCTGACATGGATTACCTGGACGATGGTGCGACAAGCCTGACAGGGTCCATGTCTCTACAGCTGCTGCTCCACAGAGCTGGTTCCTCCCTCTGCCTCCAGCAGCTACAAGCCGTGTCCTGCAGCGCTGGCTCCAGCCCCTGTTTAATTTACAAATGCAGGCAACTGTAATTCTGGGCATGCTTGTTATTTGTGTTACTTATCTGGTTCCTTTGCAAATCCTCCTGAGTCCAGAGTGATGTATTATTCTGATAAATTCCACAAGTTTTCTCTGCATTGTGTGGAGGACATCTAAAAAATACAACCCTTCTTTGTTTCACTGGGATATATTTTACATACCTTAGACTTCTCTAACTAAAAGATGCTGGTACTTCCAGAAACAAAATCCCAGCAAGGCTTTATCATCAATTGACAAAGTTTTATTGTAGTATTCTTCCTCTCCGCTGTGTCAAATATATGTAGATCCAATTGATATTACAGGAATATGAAAGAAGTCTTGAAAGCTCTGTTTAACATCAGGCTTTGAAGAATCCTGCTTCCTGGATTCATTGTGTGCGGTCAGGTGAATGTAATGGTCTTGTTGGTCAAAAAAGGCTCCAAAAGCCTCTGTAGAATTAAAATTACTTTTTTGACTTAAAAACATATGCATTGTAGGCACAGCTTCAAGTACTCTTGTACAAGGTTTTTTGTAGATGAGTTTATACTTTGTGTTCTTGCTTTAATGGTACCACTTAAAGTCAGGCATAATATGTTCTTTAAGGCTCTGTTTCAGCCTGAGTTCCAATTTTCACCTTCCCTCTCCTGTACAATGTAGGAAGCAGAGGTGTCCCAAATATTTTAGTAGTTGCACCATCTTTCATGCCATATGTTACAGATCTGACTATTCAAATTTCATTTTTAACTTAGAGTAACTTCTCCTTGCAAGGAAGAGTAAGCACCCATCCAATATATGTGTTGAGATACACATGTAGCCATTCTTGATGGAGGATCTTTCGTCTTGGTGAGGGTAACTCTAGAAAAAAGTAATGCAGAAGATCTCGATTTCTGTTTGGAGAGTGCTAAGGGATGCTCCCCTAGGTCTTAGAGGATTAGGAAGAAGTATTAGGTAGGACTGTCCAGGACCCTTTGCTCCTTTGGCTATAGCGCAGGAAGGTACAAATTCAGCGACAGATTGCAGCTGTGTAGCATGTCTCTAGTGTAGCTGCTCATAAAGGATTTCTGTCGTCTTCTGGCCTCTTCCTTCCTTTCCTGGCTTAACACAGGTATGTTGCTAAACTATATAAACAGTTTCCACTCAGTGCTTTGAATAAAAGCTGGTAATGAATCTTCCAAAGGGGAGTAAAGCAGCTTGGCTGCTTGTAGCCCACTGCAGAAGGGCTGAGCTTTCTGGTTCAGTGGGTTTATTGGCTCCTAAAGAATTATGAATTTAGTTTGAGGTCATTTCTGGAAAAGCGCTTTCTCTTGGTCTGCAGTACACTATTAATAGTGAGAGCAACGCCAGTGCATTAAGACATGAAGTGAACCTTGGAGATCCAAAAGAAAATCAGCAACTTTTGGGCCCTGGGGCTTGTTGCTACTTTCGTGTTAGACACGGTGGGAAAAAAATTTTTCTTCTCTGAAGAAAAGGTAAAGTGATATTTGGGAAGTGGAACTTTTTCGTTAGCAAAGCTCCAAGTGTAGGTTTTCTCAAGCTGTATTTTAAACTTGCTTTGGTGCCATGAATGATTTAAGAACAATGTTGTTACTATTTTTATTAGGATGAAATAAAACTCCTGAACTTCAAAAATTAAATTTGGGGTTGTTTCTGCATTCCCTTCCCTCGTGCAAACTCCATGTGCTCTCTCTGTATGACTCTTCTGCAGGTTTGTTTTCCTGCCAGGGCATTTTGTATCAAGGTACTCTTAATACTTTACAAACCAATTAACCTCCCTCCCCATCATCTTTTCCTTCCATGGTTTTTCGAACCTCTATCAGGCAGATTTCCTAATTTGAATTTAGTTCCCAAGTCAAGAAATTGATTTTTCAGTACTTTAGATATTCTTAGGTTCATCACCACTGAATGTTATCTCAGTGTAGCTCTCTGCTCCTTCCAGTTTTGTTTGGCTTTTTTTTTAAACCAAAGCTGTCAAACTTACCCAGCAAAGCCAATGTAGTCTTTATCACATCTGACCTTGTACTGATATTTAGAGATCTTGCTAAGTAATTTAAACACTGCTTTTTGTCAACCTGCCCTCCCCTTTTTTTTTTTTAGCCTGAAAGTAAGGCTTCCTTACGTGGGAAGGATAAGAGAGGTGTTTCACAGTTGTTTGGATAACAAGACTAATACTTTCCTTACTGCTTTTTGTGGCCATAGATCAACATTGCATGCGTTAGTCTTGGGATGGACCCTAACATTCCTCTTTCAGTATCAATGGAAAACTCAGCTGAAATTTAATCTCTAGTATTCCACTTTTTTTCAAATCCTGGTCTTATGCTGGGACTTAGTTTCCTGCCTGGAGACATGAGTAACAGGGATATCCAAATAATAATTATAATCTCTAAATTATGCAAAAGTAAGATTACCTGCTGTCATTTCATTGTTCATCATGTTTTCTCCTTCTTCCCCTTTACTTTCCATCACAGGGGTCTGGGTACTGTCCTCTTCCAGTGGGGAGTTAATGAAGCAAGCATGTATCTAAACTGATGCTGGAATTAATTTCACAGTAATGATGGGGAGCAGGGGTGCATGGAGCAAAACAGAAAGTCAGGAGTGGGAAGAGGAGGGGATGTGTTCCAGTAAAATAAAAATAATTTTAAGAAACCCCATATTCTGTGGCCTTAATAGTAACCATAAAATGGTTCAATTCTGTTAAATAGTGCACTGTCATGTGCAAGCTAATCAGCCATTTTAATCGACTGAACATCTGTAATAGCTTTATCATATTCTCCAATGGGTATTATTCTGCCTGCTAGTTCAGCTTAAATGTTTTTTCTGTTGTAATTGCACTTTGGGGTTAATATCTCTGCTACTAGTTTGAAATTTGGCTGAAATGCAGTATTCAAGTTTTCAGGCAATATCTTATAGTTTCTTTTTAAAAAAAAACTTTGCATAAAAATATTTGAGCATTTTATTTCTATTCATAAGAGAGGAAAGTCTCTCAGGCTTCATAGACATCAATGCAGATTAAGCTGCCTTGGTCTCAAGTAAGAAGTAGAAGAGGAAAAAAAAGTACTGAAATGGGTTCAGCTGTAACCATTCAGCTGTGACTTTGAGCTTTTCTTCCCTTTCACATCAGTGCTCTATGCTGCAGGGGATTATTTTCTTGCATGTGACTTTGAGTGAGATAATCACAGACAGGATAGATTAAGGGTACCTGTGGCCGTATCTCCTGAAGCTCAGTTCCTTGCTAAAACTGGTGAATTCTTCTATCTAGCTCCTCCATTCCCAGGCTATAGATATCTTAAAAGAATAAGGAAAGGCTGGTAAGACTGTCTATAAAATGGAAACTTCATATTTTTTACTTTTTCTTCCCTTGGTTACTTTAATATTTGAAGTACTTATGCCATTTTGCCCTCTTGGTATTTTACTTCTTGGGACTTAATTTTTCTTTTGCAATTAAACAGAGACAGTACCTCTCCTTACGCATTGTGTGTCGGCTGTTGGGCAGTAAACAAGTGTTGTGGCTGGAGCCCGTGGGGGAAATGGGGCTGGTCCTTCAGCTTGCTGGGTGAGGTCTCGGCTTGGGACTGCAGTGGTGCATTCCCCCAGTGCTGTTTTTGTCCCTTATCTTCAACCATGTAAGATGGTTTGATGCGAGTTATTCCCTGTAAGTAGTTGCCTTGACATAGAGCACTATGCGTGGCCCAGTGTTATGCTTAGCTTCTCCATCACTGGAGGCAGTTTGAAGGATGCATTGAGCTCCGGAGCAGAAGACTCTCCAGAGGAGCCTGTTGCTGTTGGCTTTCCCACTCAAACTGCTCCATGTCTCAACATTGAGTTGTGTTTTCAGTAAAAACCAGTGCGTGCATATTGGTTTAAAGACTCTTGTACTCAAAGATGTGTGCTGGCCTTAAAAACAAGGATTTACTGCTTGTTCAGTGATATATATATATGTATGTATATATGAGGCACCTCACGCTTGCCTACCACGTCAAAAACTGTGGATGTTGAATAGCTAAAGAAGAAACAACCAAGGATCCCCTGTGTTCACCCGCAGGCTGCTTCTGCTTAGCTGGCCGTGAGGCAGCAAACAAACCTGTGGGCTCTGTCTCGGGTCAGCTTGCCTGTAGGTTGTCTCTTCCTCTTGGTTTGCTTCTGCTCGGAGGGAGAAAAAAGAAACCCATGAGTGAGGCTTATGGAAAGAAGAGAAACTTTTCATCACTCTTTGTATGGAACAATGTGTCTCACCAACAGTTTTATGTCGGTTTTGGTCTAGGGAGTTTTTCATTGTTATCAGTCAAGAAGAAACAAATACATAGTGTAATAGTAAAAAACTAAATTCACAGCTATGGCTAAGTGTGTAGATGTGCCAGAGGACCCACGCAGGGGACAATCATCTGCCTTAGAGTCATGTAATACAGTTGTTTGTTTAGGTTTTTGATGTATTATACTTTGTAATGACTCCTTGCTGAGTTCTGTAAGAAGGTGAATTAGTGGGTTAAAAAAAAAAAAAACAAAACAAGAAAACCCAAAAAAGCAGGAAACCTGGCCATCAGATCTCTGAAAAGTAACGTGGGAAAGGCTGTCTTTTATCACTCTGAGTAAATTAGCCAGAAAAGTCTGCATTAAAATGTAGTATTAAAGACTTTAAAATATGAAATCTTGGAGACTTTTTCCATTTAAAAGCAAAGTTGAGTCCAAACCTTTGCGGGAAGCCACAAGGCCCGTGGTGGCATTCAGGGGGGAAAGGTGCAGGGGGAGCCCAGGCACTTAGAGGCTCTTGTCCTCAAATCTGTTAAGGTTTTTTTTTTTCCTTTTCCTTTGGAAACAAAGTAACTATTGCTTTTTCTAGAAAATGCCTGGTTAGTGCAATACCCAGGTCATGTTTTAAGTTTTGGTTGGGTGTTTTAAGTAACTAAAGAGGTGGTCATGCATTGAGGATTTCTTGCTTGCGGTGAGTTATGCATATGACAAAAATGCTATTAAAATTGAATTAAGTTTTCTTGTACGTACTTGAGCATTAATGAGACTTTTGGAAGGAGGAAAGAGAGGGTGGGAAGGAAGGGATTTTTCTGCAATTGTCTTTTTAGTATACGTTATTAGATTTTTACATATATTTCTTTTTATATGTAGCTAGCTGTAAATATATATGTGTGTGTATGTATACATATACATAGCTAGCAACATGTTTTACTGTTTAACCTACAAAATCTCTTAAGTTTTTTCAAGCCCAAAGTGTACTGACTGTTTAATTTGTCAGCTATAAAGTCATGAGACACAGAATGATTTTTCTTATATGGTGCGGTTAAACTTTTCCTTAACCTGAGAATTTAAATGGGATAGAAATGTTGAGTTTCTGTACGGTCTTCTGTAGCGAGAAAGACCAGAAAGGCACTTTAGTGTGCGTTTTGATGCGTATTTTTGGGGCTAAGAGCAGCAATGTTTGTTACAGGGAGCTTTGTAAATCAGAGTAACTTCTTTATCAGGAAGAGTTAGTTAAACACAGGGGCCTGTTGGTATAAATATTGGTGCACTCTGGTGTTGAGAGTATTTCTCTGTTGAGTTTTGTAAGCTTTTGAGTTGCAGTGCCCTGATGGAGTAATATATTGTCAACACTTTTTAAGTGGATTGACTATGTTGCTGTTTCATCTGGTGGCATTTAGTGGTCTGTCTGTGGTTAGGCTTCTTGTTTTGTCGCTTCATTTTTTTTTTTAATCTTTCTGTGTTGGGAGGGAGTTTAGGAAATGCTTGAGGCTTGTGTTGCGTTTTTTGCAAGTGCTTGAAGACAGCCTGTTATTACTCTATGGCATTTCTTTGCTGCCTGGATGCCACGGTTGAGGTAAATGGAACTGCCTGAATTCCAGTTTCTGGGACTTGAAGCCCACGTCAAGGGTAGGATGAGTCTTGCTTGTCCTATACCCTGATTTTATGTAGCTGCTGTGCTTCTGTATGGAAGAAATGTGAAGGAGAATGTCACATTCTATTTAAAAAACGATATTTGAACTAGGTGGCATTGCTGTGGGCAATAGGATTATTGGAAATTCAGCAGTCTCTAAAATTTTGATGAGGAGGGAACTACTGACAAATTGCTATAGGTAACTTTCAAAGCCAGGTCAGCAAACCCCGCTCAGCATTTGTGGGGCTATGCGGGAGGTGGATGTTAACGCTGGCTGGGACAAGGCGAGGTGTACGGATCAACTTTGGTCTGGCCAAGGAATATCAAAGTGAAATTATGTATGCAATGGAAAGTGATGAGTTATATTTGGACAACCATGCAGGATAAAAGAAGCTTTTGAAGTGACGATTTGTAGGAGATGCAACCAAAGATGGTTTGAAAGAAATACTGTATTATTTGTATCTCACCAGAGATACACAGGCTCCTGATGTGGGACTTGAGGAATGGCTAATAAAAGTAAACCTAACTGCCAAAGGTCAGTCTTATTTTCAGAGACTAAGTATTGGCTCATCGGCAACATCTCTTGCCATCCCAAGGCTCGCTGTGCTAATGGTTAGCAAGTGCTCTGGCAGCCCTGGAGAGTTGGTAATGCAAATGCAGACATCGTAGTCGTCCGAGCTGTGGAAATAAAATCGGGTAGTCAGGTCCCCTCCTTTCCCCCCCTGCAGCTACACAAGGTATAGTTCATGCAACTTCATGTTTGATCTTTCTAATAGCTTTGATTTTATTTATCATAATTCTAGAGCCTTAGATTATTTTGAAGTGATTTGTGACGTCTTGTCATCTGGGTTCAAAGAATTTCTGACCTCTGGAAGTACCTGTCTTGAAATGCCTGGTTGAAGGTGATGACCCATATGTGTTATCAAAAGGGTGTCTGAAAATTGGTAAGTTACGGGGGAAAGCCTCAGGCATACAAATTATAGGAATAGAGGCTTGAAAAATAACAGAGGAAATACTTTATTTGTGACAGGTCACTCCTCTGGAATAAAAAAAAAAGTAAGGCTTTCTGAAGTTGGTTATTCATTTGAAATACTGTTATTCCAAGAAAGGAAGAATTAATGGACAGAGCACAGGTCATGTCATCAAGGGTATATTGCAATTTTAATGTTACAGTACGTTAATCATAGAGGTGTGAAATGTAAGAGGCTGTTGCAGTGTTGTTGTATAGCATGGGTTGTGTAGGTATGTAATAATCTGCTGAAGTATAGAGGGATGTATCTGCATAATGGTAATAAATGGAGGTACTTAAAGTAGCAGCAGAAGTTAGCTTTTGGCGATGAATGGTGAATATGAATATATATGTATTCTTAAATTTTAATAACACTTGTAGGGAATTTCAAATTTTTCTTTGTACTAAATAGACAAGATTCCTGATTACTATAGATAAAGAATTTTTACCAAGAAGTTGCAGCCTGAAAGTTTTGGTATACTGTAAAAATGCCTTTTCCTCCTGTATGATTCGTAAGTACAATTTTGGCACTGAAGATAAGATTTTACTTGGAAATGGGAAGTGAGCTTGATGGTCAGGAGGGCACACCAAGTGTGTATGCAGATGAACGCTGCAGCAAACCTACAAGTCTGCTCCTCGGGGCTCGAGAGCCATCCCTTGGCAGCAAGGAAAGAGCCTGCTCTTGCATCCGTATCGGGACCATGTTCTTGCTATTTGAGATCAAATGTCTTGGCTGATGCCTGTGCAGTTAATATTGTCATAGCAGGTGTGTTGTCTAATAGGTGTCTTAATTCTATTTCTTCTGTGAGTAGAGGTCTTGTTTTTTTTTTAATACTAGCAGCTTTTGTAACTAAAACTTTTCAAAATATTATGGTATGTTTTAAGGTCTCAAGAGTGAACTTTTGTGCAAATCTGCTTTGTCTCATGAGCTTTCATATTTACCAATGTGTGGGTGTTCCCTTAAGTAATGTAGAAAAGAGCCATGTAATTATCTTTTAATTTAATATCTATACTTTGAATTTGAAAAATTAACATACTCTATCAGTGTAACATCTTCACTGTACCAAGACCAAAAAAGACATAACTTAGTTTTTAATGACAGTAACTAAACATATCAAACTTGATTCACTGTGTTCAGAATAGGTCTTCCATGTATGTTGGGTCTGGAGTTACTATTGCTTAAAAGACTTACTAATTTTAAATTGTATCACATAATTGATTAAATTGAAAGAGTTAAAAGAGATTCTGATAAACATTCCCCTGTAAACTTAGGGAAAAATGCAAAGCTGGTTCTTTTGTGAAGTGTACCCATGGGTGTCCCAAAATTGATTGAGGAGGGCTGTCTCCGCAGGTGGTGCAAAGTAAAGACCTCTGGCTAGATATAAAGAGGTTCTCAAATTGTTGATATGCAGAGTTGTGGAAGGTGGTGGTCTTAAAATAAAGTAGGATTCCTGAGGACTTTAAGATAAATGTCTTTCCTTAATGATTTTATTTTTGCTACTTCACTGCTTTTGTTGACATGGAATAACTCCCTGTGGTAAAAGGCTCAGCTGAGTTAAAACTTTCTTTAGTGGTTATAGCTTTTAAATGGAAGAACTGCAGATACTGAGTTCAGTAAACCTGGTGGTGTATTCAGAGAGGATCTTAATGTCGTGACGCATAAGAGCTACAAAGTAGAGATGTTCTGTGACACTGTTTGTAGAAAGATTAGTATACAGGGAGAGTGGGTATTCAATGACTACAAATGTTCCTTGCTCCAGCAGGAAAAGGAGGGACTAAAATAAGTACAGGGCTAGAGAGGATGCTCCGTAAATCAGAACCACCTGTGTGGTCCCTGTACCGGAGAGACTGACATCAAGTGCAAAGGATGGATGGGCAGGTGAAGCAGAGGACTGTGGCTGAAAGAGTCAATAAATGCAGTGAGACAAGAGAAGTTGTAGTAAAACTCTCCACAGAACAATTGCTGGTTCTTTTATTACAAGCTTTTGTAAATTAATTTTGTTTAAAATGATGCTTTTAAGTAAGACTGCTAATGACACACTGGAGATGACTTTAATCCTACTTAGTGCTTGGTAATGGTGAAGTTCCTGTAAAACTTCCTTCCTCCTTTTTGTGCTTCATCAGGATGATTTGTCTATTGTTGATATCCCTGTAGGGATGGGGAAGGCTGAGGAAGAGCCACAGGCAGCCTCACAACTGCTACCTGCAAAGGCTGCTTGCTAATGAGTGGTGCTACCATGCAGCTGTGGAACAAAGATCTAATGAGACCCCAAAGGAGTCAGAGCAACCACAGTTTTCCTTGGAGCACCATTTTAAACTTTTCTTTGGAACAAGCCATGGTATTGCTTAGTGGGTTTTTTTAACTCTATTCTTTGTCACGCTTTATAGCTTTTTTTAACCGGTCAGTTCTTACTTATTTACAGTCTTTCAGGTGTACTGGATGCATTTGCATTTCTTGCAGAAGTATGCTGCCTGTACTGGCTCTGTAATATTCAATTCCTCTACGTTTTTGTTTTTTCAAAGCCTTCCCAATCTCTAACATTAAATTACTAGGATACCAAATAGATTTGCCTGTTGGATGATGTCAGAGTTGAATTAGCTATTTCCTTTAACTGACAGAAATCCCTTCTGAGCTCTCATCTTGAGCTGGCACCGTGTCTGCGTCAATGGAACAAGAAACAGATAAAAGTTTGATTTTAAAAAAAAAAAAAGTAATCTGTGGTTAATTCTGGCATTGGATTGGTCTGCCTGTGACTTGATAGTTCCACATAGCTTTAGCACTTTTGATACATCTCAACAGAGACAGATCCCAGTGAACTGGGCTATCTTGGTATGGAAGCAAAGTCTAGAGATTAGCTAGTATTAGAGAAAGACGAACTTGGTAAATTATATGCAAGCATGGTACTTTTACAGTGCTTTTGTTGTATTTTTTTTTTTTTATTTTTAGAAGCCTATGATTGTAGGTTGTTTTGTTTGGGTTTTTTTTGCTGAACACGGAAAAGTAAGTGCGTAGTTACCATACAAAGCTAGAATATTTTCATCCTGGCATTAGTTCCTTTCAGTCTTAGAGTAGGGACTATAAGAAGCAGAGACTTGATTCAGTGATGTGGGAGATAACAGTCCACCATGTAGGTATTCCTCGTTGAAACAAAGTATATTGGGTAATTTTTCACAGCTAGTAATTTCATTTTGAGGAAAATGAGAAATTGATATTCCCCGCTCCGCCCCCCCCAAAAAAAAGGTAGAAATGGGCTACTTGAAGTTGCCAAAGGGTATTCTGCACTAATCAGTGCATCTTCTTATGATGCCCAGTGGAGATGACTTTATCATTAACTAGAGTGTTAATATAATTTATCAAGATGAAATTCTAATAATTCTTTCCCTTTGCAAAGATATGCTGACCTCTAGTGCCAGTACCTCAGTTTATTTTCTGTTTTGTGGTTTGTAATCAATATAGAAAAATAAGTTCTAGGTCTCTGCAGCGCTCCTGAGTTCCAGGAATTTCTGATTAATTTAGATTCAATGGTGCTGCAAATTCCTCTAGCTCATACTCAAAGTTTAACTTGAACTTGTCAGCCAGATCTGACAAGTTCCATTTCTATATATAGAAATAAAAATTCCACCTTTGGGGAACTCCCGCTTTTTACACTTTAGGTAGTAAAAATTAAGGTCACTGAATAAAATTACTGACTCTTGAACCTTTCCCAAACTTTCTATTTCTTTCAGACTTTCTTGTCCATCACTTGCTATATTATATGATCTGAAGGTGCATACGTTTCGGAAAGCTAATTTTTAAGGAAGAAAAATCAAGTTGAATTTCTTACATGCATGTGCTTTCATCCTACGTAACTTGTTTGGCTGGTGGGTTTTTTTCTTGCTATCCTGTGGTTGTCTTCAACAGACTTCTCTGAGGAACTCGTGACAATTTACTTACCTCTGAAAGTCAAAGAAGTGCATAATACAGAAATTAAATCTGTTATCTTTTCCTGGTGTGTTCGCACCACTTCACAGGTTTGTTTTCTTACTGTTTTGAAATATCTTTGGCTTCTCCTGAAACTAGAGCACTATCTAATATGAGGAAGCTTTCTAATTTTAAAAATATATTTCATTTTACGTATTCTGTGGGTATTACTGTCTTTGTTTCTTTACCATCTTTTTCAACTGCAGCAGGTGCTGCTTGTCTTTATTCCTTCTGGCCTTTACATACAAAGTGCTGAATTTCTGTGGAGGTAATTTAAGGCCAGTTATTTCCAAAAGCACCAAAATGATGTTGTGGATCTGCCTGCCCTTTGCTTCTGCAGAACGAGGGGGAGGTAAAGTTATCCTTTGCTGTTAATACTCCATTGCTCTCCGTTTGTAAGATGTGACATATTTGAAACATTACAATCAAATGGCAAGGAGCTGGGACTCTTTTTTGTACTCTTTCTCTCCTCTTCCTGAGTGTGGATGATCTGAAAAACGAGTGGCGTTGTCTAGGAGCTTTGAAGGTGACAGAGATGCTCAGCATTGTCATCTGATTTTGAATCCCTGCATTGGCAGTGAACAGCTTGGCAGATTATTTCCATGTGCTAGATAATTGGAATACGTATGTTATGAGAAGTGACTCACTGCAACCTTTGTAATATAATGGATTTTTGTCTGTTACCTCTGATGGGGATCTAATTTTTAGATTAGTACAATAACTTTTTAAAAAAGGTTACAGTAAAGCTGAGCTGCAGTGCTACTCAGTACTTATTTTTTGGAGTAATTTCAAAGCAACAAGCTTACTCCAGTGCCAAATATTCACTGAGGGTCTATAAACAGCCTAAACCCATCCTCCAGCTTGGCAGAGGTGACCTCGAAGGGGAGGGCAGGGAGCCCGTGGTGGGTCTCGTGCTTCGCAGCCCTTCGTGTACCTGTTGGCAGCACACTGGGATGGCGGCAGCAGAGAAAAACCTCCTCTTAGCTTCTTTTCTTTAATGGGAAGGCTGTTGCTCAACAATGAGCTGAGGAAAAACTTCAAAGAATTTTATATGTTGATGTCTGCTTGGTGTTGAATCGGAGTGTGTATGAATTTGCATCCTCCTTTGTGAAGAACTGACCTGTTATTGAGCAAAAGGATATGTTTATCTGGCTTAAACCTACAAATCTGAACGCTTCTAAGTGTCATGTTTTAAAAATGAAATTTTGGGTATTCAGGAATAGATCCTAGATTAGCAAAATCTTACATAACAGAGAGAAAATGAAGCATTTAAAGTAATTTAAATCCTACAAGGTCAGCTAGCTGGTAACTACTGTTCTCTCTTTTAGGTATTAAAATTACCCACGTATAACAATTTCAAATTTTTTTAGCTTCTACTAAAGTACTTTTTTCTGGCCTGAAATAGATCTATCATGTTCTGCTTTGCCCAGAGCACTTAAAGAACAAAATCAAATTAATTTAGCTTTTCCATCTTCCCCCCCCCCCCCCCCCTTCCTTGGAAGACTGCAAGAAAGCTGACATATAAGAGCGACCTACTTTAGCGTTCCTACTCCACCTCCTCCCCTCTCCCCTTGCTGCCCTTCTGGCTAGCCTTGCTGCGGAGGCCAAACGTTACGCTATAAAATCACTAGCTTCCACGGGCTGGGGTGGTGATGCTTGGGCAGGATTTAGCATTGCAGCCCAAAACCGGGGGTGTCGCGAGAGGCTCCTGTGCCGGGCTGGCGTGGCAGCGGTGCAGCTGTGGCTTCTGACGGCTGCGGGACCAGCCGCTCCTCACACAGCGTGGCCGGGGCTGTGGCCGGGACGGATGCTTGGTTGTCCTACCTCTGGTCTCTGGCTGCCTGCGGATGACCTTCCTTGGGGGAAGGTTTTGCAGATGGCCTTTGGAGACCCAGGGCGGGGAATGACCAAACCCGAGTGTTCAGTTTCAATAAAAAGTGTTTTTCTCATTATCGGTTTGTTTTTGGTTTTCTTTTTTTCTAAGAGGGGGGAAAAAAAAAGTCTTGAACTGCAGATCTGACACAACAGGTTTCTGCCTTCCTTTACGTGACCTCCTCAGTTTGTGCATCTGACCTCAGGGGTTTTTTTGGCTCCAGGAAAGGAAGAATTAAAATGTTGCCAAAACACTGTTGTGAGTTTTTAACAAGAAAACCAGAATTTGTTGTACTGACATGACTCCTTTTGGAAACCAATAACATTTTAGTTACGTACGATATTGTTCAGATCTTAGTTTATGAGAACGGGGTGTGGTTCCTCAAACTGTCTGATCCCAGAGAGCTGCCTGGGGGTGGGATAGTCCCCCCCTTTTTAGATACTTAGGTATTGCTGTACCCCTACAGTAAGCTTCCCTCTCCTACCAGCTTTGCTGGCAGCAGATACCTGCTGAGCGATCAACACCTATTACTTGATAGAAATGTGTGGGTTTGGTTTTGCTGCTTTTCTGGGTTAGAAACACATGAAAAAATTGGAAGGCCATACTGACAGTACGGGGGAGAGGATGCTGCTGTCAGTGCCATGGGCCTCGCTGCGGAAGTTGATAGCGTACCCTGCGTGAGCTGGGATCGCAGGATGAGAAAAGATATGGTTCTTGTGGCAAAGGGCCATGCGATGGTTTTTTTGGGGGGAGATTAAATTTTCCTGGTGAGTCATGGGGTGGGGATGTATCAGAGCGGACCCTCTGTATGCTCTCTTTTTCTGTGGTGCTTAGCTTGAAATTCAGACACTTGATTTACAGAAGTATTAAAAACTTTCAACTGTAATGTGAAGTACAGTTCACATGGAAAAATCAAATTCAGACATCTCAGATTTGACTCCTCAGAACTAACGGTTGCTTTCTTGACCTTAAAATTTCTGTGCGTTGATCCATAGACTAATTCCAGAGGGAACCATTTGGTCTGGTCTTGCGTACTGCAGAACCTCAAATTTTGCCCAGCTACTGTTCCTCTGAAGAAAGAGGATGCTGTGGAAGTGACACACGCAAAATATAAAGGCCACAGTTGTCATACAACTTCAGAAAATTTACTGTAAAGCTTTTTTTAGGAAAAAAATCAAAGTAAAATAACAACGTCGTATCCAGGCTAGTAGACCTTGGCAATCCATTCATCATCTAGCCAGTAACAAAGGTAGAAATGGAAGCCAGCAAATTAGTTCATAGTGTGGCATTACACCTGATGCACTTGAACGCAACGTGCTCACTGGTGGTTTTTTCCATTTTACATCCTCTTCAGACTTTTACAACACTGTTACACGCATCAAGTACAGATTCAGTATGGAAAACAAACAAACAAAAAAGGGTTAGGCATGGCTTTAATTAAATCAGTTATTGCACATGTTCAGATTGTTGCTAGTGTGGTGTATACAATGCAAGTGCAATGCAAGCTCTTCTTGTAACAAACGCGTTATGCTACTGTACTTTGTGTATGATTGCACCTCATGTACTCTCTCTTCCTTTAAAACTACTGTATCTGACAAGTAAATGAATACTTGGAGATTAGTGAGAAGTAGGAACTACGAAATTAACTTACCCGTCAGCTCTGCTCTTGCTGCATTATATAACTTCTAATACCTCATATATATACCTAAATGCGATATGTACGTACCCTTCTGTTGAGGGTTAAGTCATAGGAAAAAAGAGGGATTTTAGAGGATCTGTCAACTTTGTATTTATTAAAGTACATTATCAAGGAAGGCAGTTCTTAAGGATGATCATGGGGTTCACTTTTATGTTTGCTCTTTTAACAGGTTAAACCTTGTACCTGGAAGACTAACCATACAGTTCATCTGAGGCTGAACCAGAATTACTGAATTTAGGTGACTGAAGATGCTGCTGCTGTGGAAACAGCTGTTCCTGATATCATTTGTTGGCTGTCTTGGAGGTAACAATATACAATAATCTCTAATTTCCAGTTTCGAGCTACGCGTAAGCCTCCAGATTCCAGATTTGAACTGCACTTGAGGAATAGAACCATGGAGGCTTTGAAATGCAAATGTCACGTAGGGTTTAGAAACCAAGCATGCAATAGATGTCTTAAATAATACAAGATATTAACAGTGAATGAATTAAAATAACCTTGTTCCTCCAAAGTTCCTACATAGGGATATGCTTTCAAAGCAAGCAGAATATATTTGAATGCATTAAGGGTGTTATTAGTAATGCATGCATCGTAGGTATGCTGATTTAATAGCTGCAATATGTGTTTTTCTTTAACTGGAAGCTTTAAATTATTGCTGTAACTGGGGATGATTGCTGCAGCTTTTGTCAAAACTTTGTTTACTTTAGAATGGGTTTATTCATGAGGAGTAGTGCTATGTTACCGCTGCACCAATTCAGCAGTTCAGAGGTTTGCTTTTCCTACTCTGCCAGACAATAATCCAGCTAATTCTCAGTGTTTGGAACTTGTGCTGCCTTTCAGGTCTTTACTCTCTCCTGCCACATTAGCTCTTCTGAGTCATTTTTATTTACCTTATTGAGGTCAATGCTTACAGCAGCAGTAGAAGTCCCTCGCTTTTCTTGGTGAGCTCTTCGTTCAGCATGTGTTCTGCTTGAGCATCCCTAGTAATGCCAAGGTGCGTGTGAGGGGGAGAAGAGGCCCCTGTTCTGTCCTCAGGGGTTGACTCTTGGTGATTCTGGTGCACGTTGGCATTCCCAGGGTTGCAAAGAGCAGGCACAGCCGGTAGTGCCCAGATTACCTACATGCATCCTGTACAGAACGGTCTGCGCTGCTCTGGGAAGGAGGGCGGTGCATATGCACGTACTTTAATTAAAACATGTAAATCAAATGGTTTGTAGCCTGGGTTTGTTGTGAATAGATGTGTTTTCTTTGCGACAACTCTAATGCAGGGGTGGATAGAGAGAGACTTTGATGCTGTGGCTGGCCTGTGCAGTCACCCGGCTATGATTACTTACTGATACTGCATGTGCTGTGCCAGCCTTGCCTCTCATCCCCCTTCCTCCTGTAACCTATGCTTCTGTTCTGGCTGCCCTCAGGAGGATTGAATTCCTGCATGAGGTGCACAGAAACATAACTGTGAGTAAGGTATATGGATTTATCTTTATATGGAGACTCAGAAGGCCAAGATTTGCTTTTGGCTTAGTCAAAAACTTTGAAGAAAGGGAAACCATGTTGTTAAACCAGTCTGTAAAGTGAAAGGTGCTAGTATTGTCTCTATCAAACCCAAATCTTTTTCTACAGGAAAAAGAAAATCCCAAGAGACTTAAAAATATAAATTATTTTTTCTGCAGGACTACTTCACGGATTGCTTTCTGAAAGAGGTCTTGGGTGTTTCTGACTTGCACAGAAGTATTGCTTGAAATAGAGGGGCTTTGCTTTTCTCTCCTTTAAACTGCTGGGAGCAAAGCTACCTTTTTAGTACTTCTTTTGAGTGGATACTGTCTTGCTGCTGGGTCCATGCTTTCCCTGGGTCAGTCTGGTCCATCCCACTGCCATGGCATAAGCCATGCAATGAGTGTGACTTGCTTTGAGCCTGTGGAAATCCCAAAACAGCGAGGGAGAATGCGGTAGGGAGCTGTTTCCCTGCAGGAGGGTTACAGGTAGTGTTTTGTGGCATTCCTCGATGCTGCTGTTGTACTTCCAGCTTTTCTCTTCTAGCAGCAGATGTCTGCAGCAGCGGTGCTGGGCAAGGCAGGAGTGTGAAGTGGTGAGCATCTGCATTAGCTAGGAAGTGGAGCCATCCCAGCCAGGGCTGTGCCTCTCTTGGGCTGCATCTGGAAATACCTGAAGTTGAAAATGTGTTTGTAGTCTTAAAATGACTTGAAGGATCTAAGTCCATTCTCTGTGATGTCTACTGCTACATCTGTGTTATCATTGGGGAATTACTTATAAGGCAAATTAGCCACTGCTGCATCTGAATTGGCAAAATCTGACATTATGAATGTCAGCAAAACAATTTGTTGTTGCAGAATGTATGCGCTTCTGAATCTTTCTCTTATGTAACTTCGGATTTCTGCTGACTGCTCAATACAGCTGTTACTCAAAGGAGATATATTATTTGTTAATTTAAATAGAGACTAAGCCAAATAATTTTTTTTTAAAAGTGAGTAGTTGATGTAATGAAGTATACAGGGAGGGGGGGAAGGTAAAATGCAAACATTAAAAACCGTTAGCTACCTAAAGGATTTTTTCCAAATGCAGTTTTGCTGGTTTTGATCTGCTGAATGTTGTTTTTGTAATATTTACATTGCAATACTTAACTAATGTATTAATAGTTTTCATGCAGTAAATACCTTCTGTTGGTGATGGGCTTTATGCATGTTATTTGTAGTAGAATGAATGATTTCATTATGTTCGTGGTTATGTTAGTGTTAGATGAGCATTGATGCTATAAAAAGGCTTCGTTTTTAATCTCTTAAAAATAATTTCTTTCTGTGATATTTTGGTTGATACAAGGTAAGGAAGATCAGGACTAAACTTTATCTTGCTGTAGTTTTCAGTTACATTTGTACAATTTAATAGTTATCCATTGAATTGTAACAAGTATCTGAGATACAGGTAGTATAAGAGGGAGAAGGCTAGAAAAGCCAATATTTCATTCATAGATAACACACGGTAAAATGTTCTTTTGAAAAATGACAATCACTTTACCCTTATTGAAGCTGTATCTTTTTTAAATTGCAAAGCATCCAAATCTTCTGGCTTGATATGTTGAATTTAAATATGCTCTTTTTTTTCTTTTAAATGGAAAACACCTTTGAGATAATACATGAGGTAACATTCAGACCCAGGAGGGCAGGCTGACTCTTAAATAGCACAGGGTTCTCCTAGTCTCCCAGGCACTGCTGTTGTGTTACAAGCAGTAATATGGAGAAGGCTCTAAACATCCCTAGTTGGAGACTTGCAGACAACTACTTGGAGTATGAGCTGCAACATCTGTAGAACTATTGTTGTGACACCCTCAAAGCTTTGCTCAGATCACTTTGACCTTGCTAGTGGTTTGTGTGGAGAAGTACATAACCTTGTTCTACAAGGATGAAAGATTTTTCACCCGTCTGTTGAAGGACTTTTTTTATCTTTTGGTCTTTCTTACATTTTTATTTCATGTCATGTCAGTGCTTTTGGGTCATATTTAAAAGCAACTTAGATGAAAGCAAGTTTTCGTTTTGCTGCCTATGAAGAAAGGTAGCCTTAAGGATCCAGGATGAATGGGAAGGTTTCTTATGTTAAACCGTATTAACACCAGGTCTATCAAATGACTTCTGAAAAACATGTAGTAATGATGTGTAGTTCTAAGCAAATGTAACTGCAGAAAGAGACGCAGTATGAAAGGGAGGGATGATGTTAGCTGCAAATTCATCAATTTGCACCTCTCAAACAAAGTTCAGTATTTTCAATAGCAAAGTTGGCATTGATTATCATTGAGTTTGCTAGTAGAGAAGTGTTTGTTCAGCTAATTACTCGACTAGTAGAATACTTAGTTTCCAATGACCATTGCAGTAACAAGGAAAATGTTGCTAATATTTTGAAGTGCAAATGGTTGTGGTCTTGTCTAAGACTGTCCTCTTCCCGTGTTCATCCTGCTAGCCCTTCTTTGCCTCTATTTCAATTCATCTCCCTTCAATTAGGGCACTTCCCAAATGTCAGTTTAGTAGCCATGGGGAACTGGTAGATTGGAGGACAAGCAAGAAGTCAAGCAAAAAGCTATTTTTCACATTGCCAAAAGCCAGATGGCTTGATGGAGCAGGACTGCTTGGAAGCCTTGAGCACCCATAATTGATATATATCCCTGACTTGACATTGTTATATTGCCGTCATTGAGATTGTTGCTTGGAGTTACAGTCAGCACTTGCAGAGACGAGAGTTTGAGCCAGATGTAATTTGCTGAACAGCCTGATTTGAGCATTTCCAGGTGCCTAACCCATCTCACTTGAAACTCTGCGGAAGGTCTCAATCCTGACATATAGATCATCTGCAATTTGGAGACTGGGTGTGTGTCTAATGCTAACATTACCTGTTTGCTTCAGTTGCTTGAATGAATATTATTAGTGGACTTTTGGAACAGCATGCTTCTAAAATCCCCTTGGGAATCCTGTAGTTGAATTTATTTCAAGACAGATTTTTAGTAAGAGCAAGTTGTAAACGTAAAACAAGTTGTTAAACAGTTTTAAGAATATTACTTTTAAGCTATCATTAAGATACATCAGCAGGTATTCTGACTCTCTATAGAAAACAATTTTTCTTACGCTCAGCTTATAAGCAAAAAGACAGTACTTCTAAGACCTGTCTGCAGTTCAATGTTATTTCATAACATCATAGCTACAGAAATGGAGATGCTGCTGATCTTGGCTTAGAAACCTTGACATTCTCTGTCCTTACAGATAATGTATTTCAAACTAGTTCCCTTATTGCAGTGTCCTATATTGAATTGCTTTTCATTTATTCTATGTGAATCTTAACACTTCATCAAAGTGGGGATGTGAGAGTATCTAATGGAAAAAAAAATGGCCCTTGGGTTTTTGTTTATTGGTGTATGCTTATATCTGTATGACTAATGATCCTGCAGTCTTTTTGTCCATTTACCTTGGGGAGCAGAAAGTTGATTACTTGGCATTAAATACATATATGGAGTTTCAAAATGTCTACCTTGTTAGGAAAGGAATTTCAAAACACATACTTTAGTGTTATTATGTTTAAATTACTCTGAAGAACAACTTCAAAGATAAAAATGAATAAACGATGCAAAACAACATGAATAGTTAAAGTGCAAAACTAAGCCATGATCTGTGGTGAAGTCATGAATTGATTCCAGGTGTGTTTCAGCTTCTCCTGACTCTTGTATAGACTTCCACCCCTCCTGAGTGACCCAGCTGATTTCACTTACTCTTGTGGTAAACTGGGTAGCAGTTCTTTCCTTTCCAGAATGCAGGAGGCTGAGTGTGCTGCAGATGGTGATGCACTGTTATTGCAGTGACGGGTGAATATGGTGAACATCTAAGATAGATAAGGTAAACACCTATCACATGAGTGTGTAAACTGCTTCTCTGCAGTTTGCATGACAGCTGGCTTTTCTTACCACTCTTGCTAATTCTGGCTTCACTTTCCTGCTGCAGTTTATTGCGCTGCTCAGCCGGAGAGCAGCAGTAAGCTCTGTGGGGAGCGCTGCCTCTGCCAGCCCCAGCTGGCACGAGTGCTGTGCATTTGCTCACCCAGCCTTTCACAGCAGCACCGGTGTGAGCATGGGCATTAGTTTCTTTTGCTTTCTCATAATTTACTTCTGTTTTCAGCTGTTTTATACTGCTAAAACTGACTGCCTTGTTCTCCCTGGAAAGGTATCTTTTTAAAGTTTCTCCTGAGAAGTAAGAGGAAAAACAACTTTTGAAGGGGAAAGAAAGTTGTGAATAAAGAGAAAGTTTGGAGAAATGAAACAAGACCTGTGTCTGTAAATGCATAAAACTTCTTGTTCTTCAGGAGATGAAAGGGCACATTTCAAACAGCATGTCCAGGTTGAGACCTATAGAATCCCCTTGCACTAACTTCCTCTGCTAAGCTTCTAACTCATTGCAACCACAAATCCGTGTATCCTAACACTATTTTGACTGCACTTTATCTAAATAGGGGAAAAATAAAAAACATTAAATTTACTTTTTCCTCCAGCCATTGCAAGCCTTAGCTAAAAAAAAAAAATATAAAAATCTGTTGTAACATAGAGAAGCTATTGGGACATTGAAGCCTGGTTCCTATTCTGTCCCTTTACACTGAAATTTGCCACCAGGGAGGTTTTTCTTCTAATTCCTTATTGAACAGTCCATTTGAGTTTAAAACTAGATCATGTTATATGTATTTATGTCAATTCATGTGTTTTCATTGGTTTAATGTTCATTTTTTGATTTTGTTTTTTGTAAGTCTAATACGGAAAAAACACCATTAAACCCTCAGGCTCAGCAGTGTCATGTATCAGATGCACAGCTGTCCTCTTTATTAGTATTAAGTTTAGGAGACTTAGGAAATTGGAAGGCATAATTCTTTATTTTCCAAAGAGCATGAAAACAAACCTTCCATGTTCTTACTGATTTATTGTTGCTATTAAATCATGCCACGAGAACAGTAGAAATAACCTCTTTAGAGGAAAAGCTTGGCTCTCCACACCTGGAATACCATTTCATGAGGTGGTGGGTGATTTGCTTGCTTGGGCATGTGCAAAGGATCTCAGTCAGGTTCCTGTTTTGACCCCACATCTTCTGTCCCATATTGATTTGGGGGGGGGGGGGGCAAAAAGGGGATCCTACAGTGTGATATGGGTCTACTTTTTAGTATCATAGCGATTGCCCTGGATTCCAAATATCAGGATCCTGTAAGATCAATGAGATGAGTGAACAATATTCCTGTTCATTCTAGCATCCAGTATAATTGGAGACAGGCTTGAATTTTTGTTTAATCCTTACTAGCCAGCTGATCTGGAAAGCCAGTACCTTGCTCCTATACCGGGTTTAGAGATGTGCTAGTACGTATGTTTTCCCGTCAGTCTGGGATATGTACTTCTTGGAGTGCTGTTCCAAACACAGTAATGCATGTGGTCTCGATCCGTGCTACCTTGCATTTGTATGTGCAGTCTGTTTAAGAGCTCACTCTCTTGCCCAGTATCCATGGGTACATCTGTGTTTCTCTTGGTATGTGCTTATGTAGTGAGATGTTGTCTCCTTGTGGCTGAATGTCTTTTGAAGGCACAGGAGTGTGTACCAAACGTCACCATGTTGTTGATTTAACATAGATGAGGAAATAACTCATGTGTTTCTGGTGAATTCTTGTATTGAAACTAGTCCCATGTAGGACTCTATTTGCAGTCATAAATGTGTAATTCTTAGCGTAGGCTTCTTGGACATTGGCAGAATGGCAGCAATACCTTCCCCTGTGCAAAACAGATACGCTCTTAAAACTTGCAATAATTTTGATTTAGTCTTCGGTGAGGAGTTTCTGTATGGATGAGAATCCATTTGTAGAAAAACAAAATAGCTATCATCACTTACTACTATGACACTGCTTTTGTTAAAATTCAGTTTTCATTAAGATTTACAGCATTCAGACAGAGGCAGTCTCTATCTTAATGCGTAATGGTTTTGCATATTAATAGTAATATCCTTTTTGTACATTATAAATGTATAGTCATAATGTTAAAATGCATCTATGCCAATAGCGACTGTCAGAATTGTTTAGCTTGGATTGCTTGTATATTGCTAACAAGATTCATTATGCTGAGAGAAAATTTTGTTTGGTTCCTCATTTTGTAATTAATTCAATAAGAAATCTTAGAGTTGTGCTTTGCTACGAATTGTTTCATGTCATGGGTGCTTCATCAGACAACAGAATTGCTGCTGTAAATCTGAAAAGGCACCCATCGTAGATATCCCTTTGCACTTAAACCCAACATACTATCAAGCCTAGCAACTCCTCTATTACAGTCAACAAAGGATGCAGCAAACAGCCTGCTGTATAAGCTCTGGGAGGCAAGAAATCTGCCCTGCTGCAGGCATCTTTTGCTTATAAACTGACAGATGGTGGTAGCTTACTGGAGACCCAGTTTCACCTCGTGCTGTGAACCAGTGTAAATCTTGCCTTTGCCTCCCTGCTGCAGCTCTTGCTTTTAATAGTCGTCTTGTACACCTGTGCCTCGGCGTTGCAAGCTTTTCTGTTTTCAGCCTACTGATAGAGCACCCTCATTTCGGCAAAGGCTTTTTAGGGCTTGTTTTCATTCTTCATCAATATTGCAATAAGAAGGTGAGCAGCAATGGAGAATGTTGCTAATCCATTCACTTGGAATTGAGGGAATAAATATAGTCTCTTCATCAGGCTCTCCTGTTTTTTCTTTTTAGCTATATATACACCTGGGGCGGTCCAAGCCAATGAAAAGACTGTCATTGCCTGAACAGACTTTCTCCAAGTTCAGCGGATTTACAGGAGTCTGTATTTTGATGGTGGGCACACTCTTATCAGTTACAATATTTAATTCCTTAAGTGTGGAAAATGCTGTGATATTAAAACTCTTTTTGAAGAGAGACCTTAAATACTCTGAAGTGTCTCCTCGGTTTCTGCTTTGTCTTCCAAGTTGAAGAAAACTTTCTCTTGAAAAGCAGCTACTTCTTGCTGCAGGTACTGTCTAACCTTAAAGTTGAATCTTCACCTCCGGACAATTAATGCTTCATTTCAACAAGACAAATGCTGTCTTTATCTTCATTAATTAAACTCCTCACAGACTTTATGACATTTGAATGGAGAAATTTTGGCTAGTGGCAATTCTAATTTTTACATAAATCACCAAGAAGAAATTTTCAAGTGCTTTATGCTACAATAAAGTTTTGTTATTGCAAATACTACTGAGCATGAAGGCTGTACATCTGTATTTACAGTTCTTCTGCCTAGTGCAGTTTAAAGTATGGTAGAATATAGCAAATAATTCCAATATATTTTTTGTAAAAGATTATGGAGCTTGGGTGCATTTAATAGTAACCCCTAACAGAATACTTACTCAAATCCACAGTCTAAATATTTATTTAATAAGAATGGTGTAACTCCCAGTGCTTTGGGACTTCTGTTTGCTGAGTTTCTTGGTAGGTAGGTCATTGCCAGGTATTTAGTATATGGCTCAATATATTCAGTCTCCTGTCTCTGAGAAAGTAGCTTTTGAAGGTACATAGCCATTCCTTAGCACGTAGCATGCCTGCCGTGTGATGAGGGTAGGACAGGAGCCTCTCCACAGCTGCTTTTTTGGGGTTAGTGTGGTCCAACATTGGTAACGGAGACTTTCAGAAGCAAGGTCTTGGAAGTTGTTGCAGGACAGCTGGCTTCCACCCCAGCATCAAGCAGCTCTCCCCTCCCATCCCGAGGTGGTACGAGGGGATGCTAGGAGCTGTGTCGAGGAGAGGCTGTGTCATCTGCTCTCTGCAAGTTGGGATTCCTTTCTTCTCTCTTCAAGCATCAGCTTATCTCTTCTTCCCTGTCCCCTGGCAGCAGCTATTAAAGTCATTCTTCTTTACTTGCCAGGCTGTCCCTGCTGAAGAGATAAAAGCTTAAACTTGGCTGTTTTGCCTTTCTTCTGCTGGTTTGTGTAATGAAATGAAGATAAAGGTTTCACTCATTACCTGAATAGCCATCCTTTTGTTTCTTCTGCCTTTTGACAGCAAACTAGACAGAAGCATCCCAGGCTTGCTGTTCAGCCATCTTCATTGATTAAACTACCTTCTGAATTATCTATTGTTGGCTATTGCTGAAGAATAAATGATGACCAAGATGGATGAGTAATCTCATCTAGAGTCATAATTCCCAGGGTCTTGGGTACTACCTTTAATCTTCTATTTCTTACCTAAAAAACAGATCTAGTGGTGCTCATTGCTTTATGAAGGCTGGAGATCTGCAGGTGAGTCGTGCTACAGAAATACCAAGGCGGGCAGGAGGAAACTCTCTTCTCTGCAAGGAGAAAGGTAAAAGACACTGGGGAGGGAGAACACAAGGGGAAAGGATTTTGGGAGAAGTTTACTGTGCAGATCATAAGCTGCATCAGGCCCTCACTTGGGAAGCTCAGGTCACTGTTGGGAAGAAAAACATGCAAAAGTGGTTGTGAATGGCAGTTGAAAAACAGGGAGGTACACTGGTTGAAATCTAAAGCTGAATAATTTGGCAGATGTTCAGGAAAACCACAGAACTGAGAATAAATACTTTGTTTTGTATTTTAAAAAGCCTTCTAGAAGAAACTGTTCTGATTTTGTTGTTCTTAATGATCATGTTCAAAATGAATGCTTTAGTGTTTTAGTTTTTGGTAGTATTAAATATGCTGCTGCTAGCCTCTTGGACAAAAGCTTGATTTTTGACATAATTAACCTTTCAGTTAAATTTGTTATTGTTTAATAACAAATGGGATAATACTAGTCTTTAACTTTTCCCATACAGGATGTACATAACAGTGATGAGATTTGGGGGATCATTTTTTATCAGGGATCAGAACATGATTTTCACACTTGGTTTTCAGTAAAAAATAACACAAGGTTGTAAAGCAAAAGCTAAACCTCAACCCTATTACCGTACATGTTTGAAAACCTAAGCAAATAAAAGCTCATTTATATTCTTGTCTGATTAGCACAATCAGAACTTATTGATGCTAAAATGAACCAAATTTCCATAACTATAAACAGAATATTAAAATATAGCTGTTTAATGTAGCGGGATGGCTTTTTCCTTCTTGGATGGAACAAATAGTTCCAGACAAGACTTTCCTGGCGACTTTTTAGGAGTCTTGTAACAAAAGCATTTCAAACACATGCCTTGTGGCAGGAATATGGACCTTTTTCTAGACAAGTGTTCTTGGAAGAGAAAGCAGAAGATGATGCATACGTGAGTGTGTTTGTGCTTGGTTATCCGTTACCCTTGCATAGTCAAGGGTTGGATGTTTAGGGACTGTGAACTCAGTGGAGAAACATTTGAACATAGAAACTACCATATTTGAACCAGTCGCTGGAAGTATTTGTAGTATTTTAATCCAATCCCCAATCCAGGGGAACAGAAAGCCTTAGTGAAAAAGGGGAGGTACGGAGTAACTTTATGCAGCGATGCACAGTAAGGAACTCTGTATACTGAAGCCAACTGGATGTTTTCCTGCGGTGTAAAATGAGAAACTTGGAATAGCCTAATCCAAAGGGCACAGGGCTGTGGGTTTTAAGGAGACCTGGGTTTGATATGTGATGGCTGTGGCCTTGTGCAGGTGACTTAGCAGTTTCCCTTCAAATTGCCAGGAAGAAGCATAATGACACTTGCAAGGGTCTATGTGAAAAGTCACAAAACAGAGACTTTCTGCATTGTTCTAAATACACATCGGGGTTTGTTCCCATCTCACACAGAAGCACTAAGGTTGGAAAAGACCTGTAAGATCATCAAGTCCAACCATCACCCCAACCCCACCATGCCCACTAAACCATGTCCTGCAGTGCCACGTCCACATGTTCCCTGAACCCCTCCAGGGATGGTGACTCCACCATCTCCCTGGGCAGCCTCTTCCAGTGCTTCACTGCTCTCTCAGGAAAGACGATTTTCCTGATATCCAGCCTAAAACTCCCCTGGTGCAACATGAGGCCATTTCCTCTTGTTCTATCACTTGTCACTTGGGAGAAGAGACCAACACCCACCTCCCCACAACCCCCTTTCAGGCAGTTGTAGAGAGCGATGAGGTCTCCCCTCAGCCTCCTCTTCTCCAGACTGAACAACCCCAGCTCCCTCAGCCGCTCCTCATCAGACTTGTGCTCCAGACCCCTCACCAGCTTTGTTCTTGTCATTTTGTTAAGAAGTACCAAGTGTGAGAAATAGGTGGATTAGCATCACTTTTGTGTAGTAGAGGCAATGTAGTATGTCAGAGCTTATTTTAAATAAGCAGAAAATGTCACAGCTCCTGTGCCGCCACTCCACCATCACAGACTGGAAAGGCTCAAAAAGCCACCTTGTACCCGGTGAACCGCGAGTCACGCCTTGCGCACAAGGCATCTACTCTGCAAAATAGTTCACTGCATCTTTGGGTGCTCAGCGGCAAGAGGCAAAGGACTGCAAAGAAGAATGTAGCGTTCATTTGCCTTTGGCGGTTGTTGTGCAATGAGAACTTCAAAATGTTTTAAACCTGAATTAAAAACAGCTTAATTTGCATAGTCGAGGGTAATTAGTGTATATTTTATCCTGGTTCCTCATACAGCTATTTATAACTCTGAAAGCAATGTAGAAAATTCCCAAATAGTTCAATGTTAGCTTCAGTTCAGGCTTCTCCCACACTTCAGAGGTGGCAGATAGAAGTATTGCTATTGGTAAACAACTTAATGGCAAATTTTATGATATTGACAGTAACAGTCAAATTGTGACACAGGCTTAGTACTGGACACGGGATTTGATTCATGTTGATGTGAATGTATCCCAACATAAGTCTTGCATTGGCATCTTAAAGGAGCTTCAAATCTGCTCCTTGGTCGCTTCTAGGAGGCTTTTGCATAGCTTAGGAGAGCTAAAGTGCAAATAAGAACCGGTCTCTTAAAGCTCTGCTCCATGCTCAAGAAATCTTTTAGGTAGTTCATTCCAGATTATTTTCTGGTCTTTATGTTGCTGGAGATCATCCATCAGTAGAGACTTTGAATTGGGTCTTCTAAGGTTTCATCACATTTCTCATTTTCAAGGTTCACTGTATAGGGATATCATATGGCATGTTACTTACTGAGTCAAGGCAGCTATGGGGGTATGTAATGGAAGGAAATACATTTTCCCTACTTTTTTCAAATTGTGAAGAAACATTTATCCTATATCAAGAGCTTAAAATTGGGGCAGATTCATTCATTCCCATGATGTTTTGTGCTAGCTGGGAAGCGATTCCGGCAACCTCTGATAAGAGACAGTGTTTTCAGAGATAAACCACTGACATTAATGGTGTCTTGACTTTTTGGGGAGAGGGGGCGGTGTTACAGTTCTTTCTGCCTTCAAAATATGTAAGAATTGCCTTTGATTGCAGCTGTGGAAAAAACTAAATCTGAATTTACTTACTAGCCTATGCAAAACTTCATGCAGTCCATAGACTGTGGTTTAAAGAAAGAAAATTATATGGCTGAATCTGTTTTTTTAATATACATATTTTATATATAAAATATAAAGATTCATCTCAAATTCTGGATCTACAACCATAGCATTGATGCAGAGTTTACAAGTGAGTGACAGTAGCGAGCAACATACTGGAAAATATTACTTCTAATTATTTTTTAAAGTTTTTGGATCTTAACTGGAATGATTGTATTCTGTAAATAGTATCTGAAGAGAAAATGAAATTACATAAAAGTATAGAGTAAATGAGGGAGAAAAAGCAGTTGTTGCAGATCAGAACCTTATCAGTTGGGGTGACAGTTCCAATTCTATTTGAGTTCTCTTCAGTTCTCATCCTTTTTATGTTGGATTAAGTAACAGTTTTTGTCATCTTACTCCCATAGCAACCTTATCTTTCTTTTTGATGTAAATCTGCTTGTCTCTTACTATCTTTCAAAGCTTGTGCATGAATAGCTTGTGAAGGAGGGGAGTATGGTGAGGAGAGAGAGCAGAGACTTTCTGGCATAGGAAATAAGGAAGAGAATATTTTAGAAAGAGAGAAAACCATCATCTTTTGACCCAAAGCTATTTATTACATTGTTTTTTAGTGTAGTTTTCTCATGAAGACTAAAACTTTCACTTTGTTTTAGCAGGTTGTCTGGGCAAAACTCTTTCAGAAAGTTGAAGGCCAACCTCTACATGCCCAGGCAAAAAGACAGACTTAAAGTGCCGCTTTCAGTGAAGATAAGTTAACTTGCCGTGATTTTGTTCCTCATGTCACTTGGAATCTCTAAGAGAAATTTGGGTGCAAGCAGAGGTTTAGCTGGGTGCTGTGTTGACCCCCAGCTTTGTGTCCAACCCTTCTGCCTGTTGGTCCATGACTGGTGGCCCACAGCTGGGAATATCGTGACCTAGGGAGGGTCTTTGAATCCCCTGGATCACAGGGATGAGACCCCAGGTCAGGGAGTAAAACCAGTTTGTACAAAAGGGTTCACATCCTCTGTTAGTTGCATCTGCTTGCCGCTTTAGGGCATTAAATGAGGTTGAAAAAAGCAGCTGTTGCTTCGTCTCTGTACATCTTTTTCTCATATTATATATTTCACTTGATTGGACTTGCTTAATATAATAGGTGTCTGAACTGAAGTGCAATGGAAGATCGTTATGTAAATTGATCTGAATCAAAATTTTTCTTCCATAGCTGTGATGGAGATGTTTTAACTGTCTGCTACCTCAATCCTGACGGCCGCAGCTTGCTGTGAACCAGAGGCGCAACCCGGTTGCGGCAGCGTTAGTACTGATGCTAGGAAATAAGGATCTTCTGGAACTGCAGTTCTGCGTGCGCCTTGTTGATCACCTGCTTTTGGTTCTCCACCACCTTTTTTAGTTACTGCCAGAGTCCTGCTGAGAGCACCTTTGCTACCAAACTTTCTGCGTGCATTCAAAGCATATTTATTGTCAGTGGGTGGGAAACAGACTGCTTATTTACTAGCCTGTTCCTGTTTCATCCTCATAATCCCTCTTGGTCATTTCTCTAACAGCTATCTGCATTTTGGCAATAATTATTTTTGACTTAAACACTAATTTTGCTACCTTAAATACTCTTTGGAGGGCGATAATTTGCTTGATGAAATTATTTAGCACATGTAGTGTCTAGTTCTTAGATTGTAAGGTTTTTTGATGGTTTTGGTGGTGGGGCTTGTGGGGAAGGTTTTTTTGGGTTGGGGGCTTGTTTTGTTTGTGGGGGTTTTTTTAAGGCTTTTAAAACCTAGAAGTTTTCTTTCAATTGCAGAATATACATAAAGATTAAACCAATATAGCCCATTATATTTTTAGACATTTAGACTATATGCCTACATGCTGAAATCTTTTTAAGAGGAGCCTTTTTAAGTGCTAGCTTCGCTTCTGTAGGTGTAAGAATTTTTATAAAAAAAGTAACAGTTTGGGGATTTCCTGCCCCCCCCAGCTCTAAACAAAAAATGTTTTCATTTTAATTCTTGCAAATCATCTTTTTTTTTTTTTTTTTAGAAGAGTGGTGACTTTCCTTGCACTTCAGGACCGTTCTTAAACCTCTGGTGTATGGCTTATTTGGGAAAACAGCTTATATTCACTGAAAAATCAAAGCAAGTCATTGCTGGGGAAAGAATTTCAGCCCTTGTTTTGTTTGTCAGAATTACCCTAATGGGGTCTTGTTAGCCCATTTAGCATACTACAGATAATATTACGATAATACTTAAAAACATCTACATTACATTAATACCGCATTAAGGGCCTGATCTAAAGCCCATTGAAGTTGATAGGAACATTCAGTAGGAATTTAATGCTTTGATCTTTCAACTGTAGTATTACAACTTACAAAATGACATAAAAATGTTTCAGTCAACATAAACACATCTGTGTTATCTGTGTCATACTTCACCCTTCATGGCTAATAAAACTACTGGATTTGGAGCTTCCTCAAACTGAAGTAAATACTTAAAATAATAATTCTGCATGCATTTTACAGCAACAAGTTCTGAAATGGAAAAAATAATGTTGCTAAAAGGTGTATAATAAGCACAGTTGTCTTGTAATGTACCGAATTACACTAACACTCAGTGAATATATAAATATATAGTAAGTTTTAACTGTAAGTAACCCATGGCTGCAACACAACAAATGTCAGATTTAGGCGGGATTAACTGTTTAAATGTCTTCACTGTGCATCTTCTTACTTTAAATGCACTTTTTCAGGGCTGCCAACCTGCCTACTTTGCTTCCTGATGTTTACTGTTGGTGTAGCTACTTGCTAAGCAAAGTAGGTATCTTCACAGCGAAGCGATGGGACTTGCAGAACTACTCCTATTACACTGCATTGCTTCTGTCTTTGTATTGATAATGTATTTACGTAAGTGTTTCTAGTAGAATATGGTAGCGAGCGGTGACAGAGAGCGCAGGCCGTGAATTGTGGGGAGTCTCATCTAGTAACTAAGGAAATTCTCACTACTTATGAGAAGAGATGCAGTACCTGTTTTTTATTTTCCTGTTATTACCTCTCTCAGCCCTGTGCAGTGAGAGATCTTCTTTCTTTTTTATGAAACTGTATTTTTTCAGCCCATGGCTTTTCATTAAATTGTAGTTAACGATATACTTTTGAGGATTACATCACCCTACGTGGAGCAATTCGGCTTAGGCTGGAGATCAATCTGCACATAGAGCATCTGTCACTTGTTGGTGTCTAAGCAGAATCATTAAAAAGATTTGAGGTCCCACTGTGTTTCGGGGGTTTTCTCCTTATGTAGATGTCTCAATCTATTAAACTCTCTTCAGTAGCACTGGGATTGTATTTGTTTTTATAAACGGAGTAGCAGAAGAATAGATAGATATTTCTGGGCAGTTCTTTTTCTCCACTCCTGCAGCTTCTGTTGTCGAATGGTCTGATGCTGAATTTATTAATCTATGCAGTTGCTTGCTCAGGTGTAATCCCTTGTTCAGCCACATTTATTCATCCACTGAAGGATGTGCACATTGGTACATCATGGCATATTAAAGGTTTACCGCCGCCTGCCACAGCTGTCATCTCTTTGACCCTTCAGTAAACTAACAGTCTTCCACATAATTTTGCTTTCGTTCAAGTGTAATGCCATTACTGCAGAGGCAGACAGAATGCAATTCTCTAAAGATCTTGTCTCGTTCCCTTCTCTTCCGAGGAGGTTAATGTGCTCAAATGATCCCTGCATTTTCTTTTTTCACTCTCTTGCTGCAAGAATAGCAAAGAAGAAAGTGCTCTGGATCATCTGTTTGCAGTAGCTTTTGGGGGATGGAGCAAACTGGAAAGATGAACTCGCCAGTTAGGTGGAAAGCCTTTTTACCGCTTGAATTTCAAATGCCTTCATTTGTTTCCTTCAAACTTTTATTTTTGTAGCTTTTTATTAAAAGGTTATACAGATTTCTTTCTAATAGTCCTTACCATGGAAGTAAGCAAGTCAAAAACCTCTTTACCCAAACCCAGCTAAACCACATTTAAATGTTAATGACATATGGGAATAACTTAAGACTTAAGTTTAATTAGTGTTTTGTCCATAGACATTTGTCATTTACAAGTGGTACCATTTCAAAAAACAAACACACACACTCCCGCAACTTCATATTAATGTTTGCATTATTCACACTGTCTGCAAAGTACTAATATAACCTTGCGATCTTGCAGAGCTGATGGAGAGGATGAGAGTTTGTAGATGATGGGCTGAAACTGGCATCTGGGTACATCTGTTTGAAACCCTGGTGTGTAAGAAGGCAGCTACCATGTCGTTGAGTGCCGTTTCTCTTCACGAACTTACTGTCATTGTAATGTCTAATGAGTTGTATTTTCCTATTGCTTTTATATTGATTGCTTCTACTGTATGTACTGCTATTTTACCCAGTAACAAAGTTAAAACAATCAAATGAGTCTGATTTATTGGGTTTCTTGGTTCAGAGACTGATTCTACACTGCCACAGCTTCTCATCTGCTCTCTGAACTCTTTGCAATTTGCCAGTAGGCTTCATCACTTGCTCTCCGAGTACTAAAGTAGTGTATGATATGACGCTTTTATTGATAATCTGATATTAACAGTTGTGTTTTGCATTTCCTTATTGATTGTTCACACTCGTTTGCATCCAGCTATTTTTGAACCTCTGATTTCTTAATACATATCTCTTTCTGGTTTTATTTCTTACTCTTTTCAGAAGAATTTTTTTGAATATTCAGCTGCTTTTTGTTAACAAAATCTAGCATTTTTCTCCTTAGTATTTCATAACTTCAGCTCTTAACATATGCTACTCTTATACACAAAGATGAAAGGGTAAATAACTCTTTTGTTCGCTTCCATTTAAAATAACTGTAGCCTCTCTTTAAGCCAGTTCTGTCTTATCCATCCTGTATTTTTCTTTCTCCTAGCTTTTCTGATGGCGATTCAGTGGAATTACTATCTTGTTGCTTTTAGAAGCCTTTTTGCCTCACAATAAATCCTTCTCTACTGAAAAAATTGTCTAGGGATTTTGATCTTCATGTCTAACTGTGGGACCTAAACATATTTCCAGACTCCAGTATTTACTGACTCCATGGCAAGGGGAAAATTGATTTCTCACATCCCAGTGTCCATGAGAAGATGTTGGTCTAAAGGCTGGAAAAGGGCTGCTATGCATTGCAACTGTTTTCAGTTGAAAGCAAGACACTTGGGCATACCGTGGTACTTGTCTGCCACACACCCTGAATTGCATTGATTTGTCACTGTGTAAGGTGTCCAAGTAGATCAAGTTAGAGTGAGTTCTTATCCCAAATCATTGCTTTGTGTAATGAATTTAATTTATTCCAAGTCATGCTTGCAAGGGTGTCTTGTTCTTCCTCCAGACGACGCAGTATCAGATACCAGTTCATTCTGAGCAGGACCAAATGCAACTTTATCATCTATTTTACCCCTCTGTTTAACTGCGTAAAGATTATTGTTCCTGCTTTTATAAACCAAAACATAGGACTTGTTATCTGCTTGGGGATTATACCGCATGGTTTTTAAAATGTCTATTATATCTGGGTCAGAGCAATGATTAATATTTGGAAGAGAGGTTTTATAACCAGACAGAAGCTCTGGCACATGTACTGAAAAGGCCATTCTGATTTTATGGAGGATATGAGGGGCAGAAGTAGATGCGTGACAGAGCAAATGAAATTTTGGCTTAATTGCAGTGGGTAGGCTTTGTGTATAGTTCCAGTCAGGCAGGCTGGTTAGTGTGTGTTTGTGTAGATGGTACGAACAGAGCAGTTCTTCGATAGGATGAAAGGTAACGTTTACAGTACTTCAGATTTGAGAAAATAAGCTATGCCATAGGTAATTCATGCCCTTCTAAGATGAAAGATCAGAAGGAACTGTTAGATGATCTGTTTTGATCTTCTGATGTCACAATACAATTTTACTCATAACCCTGGTATTAAACCCCTACCCATTACGTAGTAACTTATTGCTGCTTCTGAACTGTCCACAGTTTTAATTCTAACTTGAGTTTATCTGGCTCCAGCCTTTGGGTTTGTCCTACCTAAGAAATGATACCAGGAGAAACTCCTGTGAAAACGCGATAGGCAGGTGAGTGGGCAGTGTGCTGCTGAGAGCTGCTGCAAAGCCAGCGCCAACCTCGCAGGTCACGGTGGTGTTTATTTTTCCGGTATGCCTTCATTCTGCTCTATTTCTTTTATTCACTGCTATGAGTCTGTTGATGGGAGGGTACAAGTGTAAGAAAGTTGCTTAGAGTGAAAACATATTTCAGCGTAGATAAGTAGAACTGCTGCAGCGTGTCTCGCTGTGCATGTTGGAGCAACTGCAAGGATCTCTGCTCATCAGGTTTCCTTAAACATCCTACCAGGAGCGTGAAGTCAGTGCTCAGCAAGAGCTGCCATGCATTCGATCCCTGCTGCAGCTTGCCGTAGGTGCAAAATAATTTGGCGCTTTCCACTGAATGTTCATACTCTCAAAAACTAATTAAATATACTCAGTGGTACTCGAGGAAAGGAGAGGATTCCAGATAAGACAAGAAACTGGCTGCTGTAATAGCAGGAAGCTCTGGTACGAATCATCGACTCCCCGTGCTGAGCAGCTCAAAAATGAGACCAGATGGCCTTGAGATCGCCTTTAGGCTGTTTTGGTTGAATTGACTCTTAGTCTTTGTCTTTGCTGTTTAAGAAACATCTCCATCAAATTCTGCTCCCTGAAGCTTCCCGGCTTCACTGCAGCATCTCCTTCTCCCTGTACCTTAGGTATTGACAAGAAAGTCCCTTTCTAGGTCTTCCCCTACACATGAAGACTTGCCAAGAGTATGCCCAAACTCTTGGTTGCTCCTCGTGCTTGCTCTTCATTGCTGTTTCTCTGTAATGCTCACCTAACAGAGTCTGGCATTGCTGTTGAGATGAGACAGTCTGTCTTGAGTTCGGACCCTGGCAGCAAAAACTATGAAAACCCTCTGGATTAAAAGAAAAGGGAGGAGATAGAGGAGCTTAATTGATTATAATGAATATCATGATCATAATTAAAGGGTAAGGGATTGGCAGAATGAGTTTTATGAGACTGCAGATAAAGGGATTTTAAGAGAGGTTGAGACGTTTTGCGCCCAGGTGTTGGTAAGAGTTGAGGAGGCTGGAACTGGTGGGGAAGCAAGGACTGAAGGGGAAGCCATTGAGGAGAAGGGGGCACAGGCACAAAGGTGTGTGATGACAGAAACATGTAGGAACTGCATCTCGAGCTAAAGCATCCCAGACCCCATGAGAGACCATGGCATTGGGACTGGGGCTCTCTGGAACTGGGGGTTTCAGTCTGGGTGGCTGCTTCATGGGATCCATGTTCATAACCTTCCTGGTGGCTGCTCTCCTGATAGCAAATGTCCCTTGGTGCCTTTCCCAGATGCAGCGTGTCCCCAGCCAACAGCAGCAAACACATGCTTCCATCCAGGAAAGGGGTCTGGGCGTCCTGGGAACAACAGGGTGGCCATGAGCCAGCAATGTGCCCTTGGGACCCAGAGGCCGATGGCATCCTGGGGTGCATCGAGAAGAGTGGGGCGAGCAGGGCGAGGGGGGTTATCCTCCCCCTCCACTCTGCCCTGGTGAGGTGCATCTGGAGTGCTGTGCCCAGTTCTGGGCTCCCCGGTTGCAGAAGGACAGGGAGCTGCTGGGGAGGGGACAGCAAAGGGCTACGAAGATGGTTCGGGGACTGGAACATCGTTCTTGTGAGGACAGGCTGAGGGACCGGGGTCTTTTTAGTCCGGAGAAGAGAAGACTGAGGGGGGATCTTATTGATGCTTATCAATACTGAAGGGGTGGGTGCCAGGAGGATGGGGCCAGGCTTTTTTCGGCGGTGCCCTGTGACAGGATGAGAGGTGACGGGCACAAACTTGGCCATAGGAAGTTCCACCTAAGCACGAGGAGGAACTTCTTTCCTTTGAGGGTGGCAGAGCACAGAACAGGCTGCCCGGAGAGGTTGTGGAGTCTTCTTCTCTGGAGATACTCAAAACTCGCCTGGATGCGTTCCTGTGCACCCTGCTCTGGGTGACCCTGCTCTGGGGGGGTTGGACTGGATGATCCCCAGAGGTCCCTTCCAACCCCTGTCAGTCTGTGATCCCAAGCCCTTGGTGCTAAAATTTTGGTGGTTTAGGTTTTTTTTTTCTTGGCCGATATTTGTGATCTTGGGCAACCTTAATTCTGGTATTTTCTAACTCCAAATAATTGAGTTTGCTACCTCAGTATGTTCTTTTAATTTTATTAGGGACTACAGAGTAATATGTTAGCACAAGAATGCTGAAATAGATTATGCAATGTTTTTTAGCTTTTGATTAAATAATTTCTTTAAGAACTCGTGCTTGTGCACAGGTTGGAGATGCAGGTTCATGGGGAAACTTTTTGTTATTTGGCTTTCATCTTCAGTATTCAAGACATGATTCTGCCACTTGGACTGCACAATGTCCTGTCTCCTAGAGATCAAGTAAGATTTTTTTCATTTTTGCTCTTTTATGTGAACCTGGCAATTTTTTATTGTTTTAAACTTTCCACTGTCAGCATCAAAATGATGTGGGTTTTTTCTTTTCTTTTTTCTGCCTTATCTGCAGTAGAAAATACCAGTTTTGCTTGTCAGCTGCAAATGACATCATGGCAAGAAATGCATTTCACTGCATCCCTGTTCCCTGAAGTCTAAGAAAGTAACTGCAGACCATCTGCTTTAGCCACTTTCAGCTACTGTAAAGAAAATGAACAAAATATGTTCTGGTTTGCTTTGATGTGCTCCTGAACATCCGTTAAGGTATAACTTTAGTGTTGCTGTATGGTGCCTGGATAGAAGTAGATCATTTTTCTTATCTGTCCTGTCCTCCTGAGCCTGTTAATGTAGTCTAATCCTAGCTAGTAACCTAAGAGATTTATAGCCATAAATGTTTGCAGCAATTTTTCAGAATCTGTTTTATGCTGTGGCAACATCTTTGTACTCAGCTAGATGCTGCTGCAGTTGTAGTGGAGCACCCAAGGAAGAGTGTATTATATCCCTGTTTCAGAAATGTTGGATTTGAACATCAGAAACAATTAATGTCAGTACCATGTGCTATATTCAGGATACTCAGTCTGAGTTACTTTATTTGTCAGATGTCAAAATTCACTTACCTCTTCCTTAAAATTGTTATGTGAATAGTTAATACAGTAAAAGAACTCTTCTTCCTCTACACAAACCAGGCAAATGTGCTACCGTGAAAATGTGTTACTTTTACTTCTGCCTTGGCATTTTTCATCTACCAGTAACTCGACAGTAAAATTAAAAGTTTTAATTTCCTCTGAATTCCTCTGTAAATACTGTTCTTGATTCAGTATTAATTTCTCTGCTTTCACTGTATCCCCTGTGTGGCTTACTTCAAGTAGGTAACTGAAGTTGCTTATGTAGAAATAGTCATCTTCTCTACGTTCTCTTGTACTTGTTTTATTTAACTAAAGAGTTGAGGTGTAATGTACCTGACAAGCCCACCGGTTTTTAGGTTGAGAAACAGTATACTGGAGACTTACTAAAATAAAAACAAAAAATAAAAATCCGTTAGTGTTAGCTCTTCCGGATCCCCAACATGTCAAGTTAAAAATACCGAACAGCACTTGGAGCTAGAGGCAAACCCCAGCTGATTCTGGAAATGCAAACGGCACAGGTGATTTTTGGCAGGGTAGGTCATGGGTTGAGGTTTGTTCTCTTCTTCTAGGCAAATTACTCTTGTGTTGTAGCTCGTGGCTGGGGAGATGGCTTGTTTCATTGCACGTGCCTGCTGGCTGCAAAGCTGGTGGTAGAGGGACAGACATAAACAGATAAAGCTACTTCAGAGTTTTAATCACAGCCAAGAAAGGCAGTCTCAGGGTTGCAAAGCTTTGGAGAGCCTGATCCTCAAAGAGGTGCTCCACAGGCTATGAAAGCTGGAGGCTCACTCTGAAGAGCTGGAGGAGCTCCATAAAGACGGTACGGTTTCCTCCAGGGGCCCTGTTTTTAATTAGCTGTGTTGGCATTAATGGCATCCCTTATTATGTTTGCAGCACTATATAAACTTATGCATTTCATATTATTTTGCTTAACCCCAGTAGGACACATATTTTGATGAGAATTATAAATATTTTGAAGGTCTGTGAATATTGGATTTTTATGCTGACTAACAAGTTGGTGTATTTCTACGTGTGAAGCAGCAGCTGTGGTAAGACATCTGCTGATAGGACACTTACTCATCTGCTATAGCTGTTATTTGTCATCGTTACATCTGTTATAGTCCACATGGCCCTAATCAAAGCAGTGGGTTTTTTGCCAGGTGCTCCATACCAAGTGAGATAGGGGAAATGACAGATTTTGGTTACCCGTATCCTGCCAATACTTTCTGGTGACAACCCAGCTATATTTTGTGATATTTGTGGGGGAATATGTCCATTTCTTTAAGGAGGGTGACTGTCCTGGGAAAGAGAAAAGAGTGAAGTTGGTGGCAGAAAAAAATCCCGTTGTCATCAGCATGTTCCTAGTGCTTCAGAAATGAACCGTTGTAGGATGTTTTTTGTTGATTGATTTATTTATTGAGGAAAGTCTTCTTGGAAACAGTGCCACTTATTTAACAAATAAACAAACCTTCAGGTAACTAAACCTAGATCTGGCAAAGCATTTAGCCATCTGTTTATTAAAACATGAATAGCGTGGTGTTCTTCACCACTAAACCCGCTTTGTGGTCATGAGTGGTTAGTGATGGAGCTGCATTGTGGACTATCAGGATATTCTTAGGGATTGTTTTAGGAAAGCATTAGGCAGACAAAATCGGTGTTGCATCTGAGAACTCAGCTGTAGGATAATTTCCTTGAGCAAACATCCTTCCCTCCTGGGATATTTCTCGAATTGCTTTGTTCAGTGCTGTGTTTGCCTTGAGTGATAATTCCCAGATAATATGAATTTATGGAAGGCATATTTTTGGAAATATTTATTGGAGAACAGTTTTCTTTCAAAACATGCAGTTCCTTTGTAATGCTATTTTTTTTTCCTAGTTCTTTCAGTGCATTTTTGCCAATGCAAAGCGTGTTTAAAAAAAACCATTCCCTGCTCATCAGATGTTGACTCAACTTTTATGCTATTAATGTTCCTCTACTGCTTTTCTCTATTCTGCTGTCTCTGGTCTCTTCCTTCTGTTCAACACAGCCCACAAAAACATCTCATTTCTCTCTGTCCCTCTTTCTCCCTCATTCCTGCACACTCTTCTACCTCTTTCCATGCTGGCATTTCACGTTCACCATGCTCTGATACATCCCTGCCAATTTCTTTTTAGCTTTTCCTGTTTGAGTTTTTGTAACGCAGGCTTTGTTGTATGACTTTTAAATGATTCTCCTTTAATTGGTGTGAGAGTGTTTAATTCTTTCCTGTTTCATTTTTCGCTGCACCCCAAGTGATTTAAGGGGAGGTGAAGAGTTTGAGGGGTTTGTAAGTTTTTGATGCTGTTGGTTGGTGCTGTTGACCACAGCCTGTTAGTCCCTGCACAATTTGCTTGTTAGATGTTCTGCTTTCCATGCAATGGAAACAACCTGCAGGGTCTTTCCCTCGCCTGCTTGCTCTACCTAGAAGTATGCTGCATCTTATTAGCAATATTTCTATGGATGTGAGATACAGGCTCAGATGGGCTTTGTTGAATGAGACTAATGTAACGTGAGCAGAGACGGAGCGGCATTTCAAACTAAAAACTCAGCGTTGACTTAAGTAGTGCTTTGGGTTGTGAATAAAAAGTGCCTTGGGGGTGGGAGGTTGCTTCTGCTGGCCCTGTGCTGGAGCCTTTAGGGCATGAATTGGCCAGGCCATGGGTGGCTGTAGGCAGCCGGGCTGTGTTACTTGCCGCGCATCAGGGCTGGGTCTCAGCCAGGAGGAGCGGTGCCGCTGTCCTGGGCTGCAGGAGTACACCAACAGCACCGGGGCTGCTCCTCTCTTATCAAAATGGGGTTTAAAAATAGTCTATAGTGTGTGTGTAACCCACTGTACTGTTACCTTCGTACAAACAAATGTCTTACTATAAAATGAAAGTTCAGCAGTGTGTCACAGCATTAAGGAATTACATGATTTCCCTGTAACTCCAGCCTGACAAAATTGAAACTGTGGAGATGGTTCCCCAGTAGCCAGTGAATGTCTTCTCGAGGACAAATCACCCCGATTCTTTGCGTGCTTTGAGTAATGTTCACTTTTGCACTGTTAACATTATTCTCCTCTCTCTCCTTTCAACCTCCAGCAATAATTGATTATTACGGAGATGATTTTTGGTCTCATCCCTCTCTCCCTTCCACCCCGGCACGATTCTCCCAGGCGTGATATGAAGCCCAGGGCAGGCAGCAGAAAGTCTTACTTGCTCCGTGTACATCTCTGCTGTCCTTTTTCCAAGTGCTGTATGTCTGCAGGGCTGTGTTGGGGTTAAAAGGCTGTGTAAACTACTATTCTGTTGAGCGGATACAAGTATTTTTAAGAAAATTAAAACTATGCCAAGTGTACGCTTGGTTTCTGGTATCTGTCTAAAGAGAAGTATAAAATACATGGTCATGGAAATGCCTTGGTGTAGCCAATTTTGGGATACAGAGTGGTGGGGAAGAAGCTTGCTTAAGCATGTAGGCGATTTAGGTGATGGTGAAGAGTTTTTTGTGGGTATTTTTTTTTTTTTAAAGAAACAGATTTGTCTTACTCTGTTTTCTCCAGAAGTTGTTATTACCAACATAGCTATTACAACATGCTGAGGCTGTTATTTTTTCTTAAGAGCTGAGAGACTGGCATTTCATTCCTTTTTAATAATGTGACTTTTACCAGGGCAAGCGGGTTGTGAATTAGTACTTCATTATGTGCTGACATGGAACAAAGTCCCCACTTCAGAATTACCTATTCAAGAAAACAGTTAAGATTTGGTTGTCTGACTCATTTAAGTACTTGAACATCCTACCAGTACAGAATTATACATAAAGTATATTTAACAAGTTCTGCTGCTTTGAATAATAATGAGTCTAATGAAGTAATGGAATAAATATTTTTGTGGCTCTTAAGGGACAATTATGTTTGTAAAGATGAACCCTTGTTCTGCAGTTATCAAAACATGGTAGAATTGCTAATAAACATGTGTTGACAATAAATATCAATTGATGTAAGTGTAATAAGATGCTTGGGTGTCACTGGACTTGGAAACCTACTGAATCCTGCTCCTCTCCAGGGAGTGAATGTGTGTTACTTTAACAAAAAAATGGAAATAAAATTAGAAGTAGGTATAATTTCTAGCAGCCTGTACTAATGTTATGAAGATCCTGTGTACAGATACATGTGACTAGGGTTGGAACATCACGCAGGTTTCTTGGCACAATGTGATACAACTCAGTGCTGCCACAAGCTAGGGGTTGTGTGTGCGGAGCTGCTTCGTCAGCAAATACTCTCTGAATTTTGGTAACATGGTGTTCTGTGTCTTTTCAAAGCATAGGCGTAATATTTGATCTGATCTTGCATGATCCGTTTGCTTACCTTCCTTGATTACAGAAACCAGAAACCTTTTAGAAGGTATTTGCAGTGAACTGCAATGAATGCAGTCAACAGGCATGCATTCTGCACATGAAGATCAGGTTTTTTTATTCCTTCTCCCATGTTGACATCAGGTGAGAACAAGGTCTGTTTTACCTTATACAGGTGCTTCAGGTAACGTATTCTCATCATGAATTCACAAATCCACGTCTTCTAATTGTCACGGGTATGAACTTTTAAATGCTTCTGTTCCAAATGCATAAAACAGTTATTACAGGGTAGAGGCAGTGAAAATGATGCTTATGTTACTGTTACTCCATATTTTGAAATCTTTCTTAGCAACGTGCTTGAGACTTAAAACTTAGCTTATTAAATGGAAGGAGAGAACCCAATGGAATACGCAATTTTCATATCCTTGCTGTTTGTATGTGCAAGAATACATTTAATTGTTCTCCTTTTCAGGCAGAATAAAAGGCTTTTCAATAAAGCTGAATTACATTTTCTTGCTCCATTTTATTGCAGTGGCATGTATATTTCAGTTGATGTAACTTTATGTAGTTGGTACTAAAGCGGTGAGGCAAACATGTATTAGCATGGGAAGGGAGAAGAAAATGCTGTTTCAGGAGTCAGAAATGTCTCAGTTGCTAATTTTAAACTTTATTCTGTATGGCAAACTATAAGCAGGCAATAAAAACATTTAACTTGCAAATTACACAGTTCTAGACTGGCTTTAAGTTGAATATTTTCCTTCCTTGTGTAGCCAGGTTTTTGTAACATCTTTACCAAAATATTTTCATTGTTGTGATTAGAGACTTCGCCTGGTAGAGTTAAGTAATAAAGTTGCTCATTTCTTACTGGAATGGTAGCATGTCAGATGAAAGGAGATAAAAGTGGGGCATAATAAATCATAATAAATGCAAGCAAGAAGTAAAAAGATATAGGGAAGAGAAACTAATTAAAACACTTTATTTTGGTGACTAGTTTGAGAAAGTAGATAAAGCTTTAAAAATCTGATGATGAATAAGATAATCCATAGATAACAGATAAAATGCAGAAATACTTTATGTATGTTTCAGCCCTTCTCTTTCAAACAAAACAAGGGGCTATTGTCATCCTACGGAGTGCCGAAAAGTGAGTCCTGTTCTGACTCATTGCTTCTCAAAACCATCTTCTGTCTTCTTCTTACCTTCAGTCTTTGTTTCCAGTTATATTTTTTATCTATTAAGACATTTCAGCAGGGTAAGAGCCTCTGATTTCAGAGATACAAATTGATCTGTAAAAGTAAATCTTTTCCATTATTTGCCCACCTTTTACAGTATTTTATTTACCCTGTCAGTTTTCTGAGAACTTAATGTTCCTTCCCAATGATTTCATGTAATAGCAAGTTTTGTTAGAAGATACAGCACTACTCCCTAGTGTTATTGTGGTTAGGATACTGGCTTTATTAAAAAAACCCAATAAACAAAAAAACTAAACCAAAAAAACCCCCAAAAGAAACAATCTCTCCTGCTGTTCTACTGAACCTGACTGGCTTTGACCTTTAATACTCTGAATATGCTACGGAGATGCCTGAAAATCAGACCAGAGTCTCGTATATAAGAAGGGAATACTTTCCAAGGTCAGAGGTTTAGACTTTGTTATATAATGCTAATAGAGAACTTCATTACTACTTTGCATGGTGATTTTTAATTATTTTCAAAGTGGCACCAGACAATGTGTAAAGAGAATATACAAGCATATAAATGAATTAAGTGATGATATTTCTGCAGCTGTGTGATTAGTCTGGTACTTAAAACACTCTGGAAGGTAGGATGGAGTGCTTCCTGCTAATTAGTGAAAAATTATTCTTTCATTGTAGTATGGTTCATATTCTTCATTTTCTGATGGATTCTGCATTACTTCTTGTTTCCCAAAAAACTATTCCCCTGTGACAGCAGTCTTCATCTGCAATCAGTGATTAATAACTTCTGCAGTACAACATTGCAACAGATCAAACCGCAGAGCTGTGTGGGTCCCCGCTGGGTACCTGCGGGATAACGAGGACGTGCCTTTCTGAATGCCTCGGCATGTCCCACGGCTCCCATCCCTTCCCAACGTGCTCCCAACCCCATCCCATGCTGCTCCTGTGGGGTGTCAGACAGCACAAAGACAACCGAGTTTCTGAAGGTTTATATTTGCAAGAAGTGAGTGTATGTGCTTAAAAGCAGTGATAAACCATTTCATTTTAATTACAGAAATTGTGTATTGCATAAGATTTGACTCGCAGTGGTTGTGATGTAAGAGGGCAAAATTTGGTCTAAATTAATTTTATATGTAAAATAGAGATTTTTTTTTTTTGTGAAGTTTAAAACGCAAATTGCAACGCTGTTTTCGTCCTAATATAGAATTGTGTGTGTCCTCTGGGGTGCTGTCAGCTCTTGGTTCTTCCTTTCATGACTAAGAGGAATTGTGTTAGGGACAGCTAATGAATCCATAGTGTTATGGAGGGAAGAAAAGGATGCTTAAAAGGCCTGAAACAAATTGCAGGGCAAGCTATTTTGATCTCCCAGTGAAACTGGTTTGGCTGTGGTTGTATGCGACCTCCGCAATGTGTCCAGCGGAAGGATCCAAACTAACTCTGTCCATGAAAACGTAGGCCATGAGACGTACCTGCGCAGAAATTTAGTTGGAAAGCTGAAAAGAGCCCTTTTAAGAAACTCTCCTGTGGGCTTTATGTGCAGCAACAAAGAATAATACAACAATATCTTATTGTGGCATTGAATGTATTTTTTTTAAATGAAGCATTGAAATTCTAATCACTCTTGTTCAGTGTTCTGACTGTTGCTTTTCAATATTAAAAAATACTCTGTTTTGGGAAATAGCTACTATTGGTCAACTCGCTACTCCTATTATGCTTAGTTATAAAGACAGCCTTACTTTAAAGACTGTGTGTTAGTATCCTTTACAAGGTTATAAACAAACATTTTTTTAAAAATTGTCTTCTGTTTGGTTTTATTATGGAAAAATAACATGGTTTATTCATGGAGAAAGTTTTTCTTGGTGTAGTACCTCAATCTTAGTTTATATTGAATGTTATATCTAGCTTAATTCAGGTGTACAATGAGGCCATACTTTCTTGGATCTTGAGTCACCAGTTAGAGGGAAAATTAATTTAAATTTATGATAAAATACTGCTGCTCTGCAATTTTGCCTATATGTATACTCGGTAGCATTTGTTTCCCCTCTTACACAGCTTAAAAAGATCACTGAAGACCTGAAGCCATGCAGAGCAGGGCTCTGGGTCGGTGCGCCGAGGTGCAAAGCGCTTGCCTTCGCCAGGGCTTAGCGATGTCGCAGGGGATTCTGCTGCAGGGAGATGGTCGAGGGGTTTCTTTTCTGTTTGAAAAGATATATATAAGATTTCTGAATAGCTGTGTTATTAGTGTTATTTTACGGTTGGTTAGAGGAGCTCAGTAGGATCTTGATGCTATTTTCATCAGGGCCTTCATTTCAGAAGAAACAGTGGCTTAAAGACCTATTTTTAAGTTACACTTATGACTCCTTTTTGGTTATCAAAATTAGGGTAGCATAAGCCTAGTATAAGAACAAAATTAGCCATAGGATCTAGTTCATTATGTTGTTGTAAATTGGTTCGCTTCAGTCCTAATTCTGTCATCCTCCCTCACGTTGAACAGCTATTTCTTTTGCAATTTCCTCTTCTGAGGAGCAGCTGAGGGAGCTGGGGTTGTTCAGTCTGGGGAAGAGGAGGCTGAGGGGAGACCTCATCGCTCTCTACAACTGCCTGAAAGGGGGTTGTGGGGAGGTGGGTGTTGGTCTCTTCTCCCAAGTGACAAGTGATAGGACAAGAGGAAATGGCCTCATGTTGCGCCAGGGGAGGTTCAGGCTGGATATCAGGAAAAACGTCTTTCCTGAGAGAGTGGTGAAGCACTGGCAGAGGCTGCCCAGGGAGGTGGTGAAGTCACCATCCCTGGAGGTGTTCAAGGAAGGTGTGGATGTGGCACTGCGGGACATGGTTTAGTGGGCATGGTGGGGTTGGGGTGATGGTTGGACTTTATGATCTTACAGGTCTTTTCCAACCTTAGTGATTCTGTGATCCACTGAAATCACTGAACTTAGTTGCCTGCTAGGAGATGTGGTGTCAGGGTTTGAGAACTCAAAACTCTTGTATATTTAGTCTTTTCTGTTTCCTAATATCCAGCTCACCTTTCTTCCAAAAACAGATCTTGAAAACTCCAGGACGAAAATGAGAAGCGCGGTGTCAGTTCGAGAGGGGCAGGGAGTCGTGCTGCTCTGTGGACCACCCCCCCGGGCGGGAGGTAAGGGACCTTCCAGGCTTCGTGCTTCAGCTAGAGCTGATTGACTGTAAAATGGAGTAGCTCTCTGGAAAGGCAGAAGAGAGATCCTTCAGAGAGCACAAGAATGAAACCTGGTTTCTGAAGTAAATACAGAGAGAGAGAGAAAACAAAACCAAAAAGGGGGGAGGAAAGTACTTCGGAGGAATTACTTTTATCTTGAAATGCCTTTCTTGCTTCTAGTAATTTCTGTGCGCTTAACTTCTCTGATTTTTATGATATTTCCAGTAATTAATTGAGTATCTTCTGGAGTTAAATTCTGCCCAATTTCACAATTGCTGAGCCTCAATGAATCTGGTTTTCTCTATGACTAGACAATTGCAAAGAGTGGATTGTTGTCTTTAATTATGCTAGTATCTGTCTGTTTTCTTGCAATCAAGACATTTGATAGTGTAATGTAATGATGCTGCCATAATTTGCCACCCTCCCCTGAGACAGTGGTGTTTTAAGAAAACTGGAATTACGGATCCTTGGTGGACCAAAAGTTTCAAGTACATTTTATCATTCATTCAGCATCTTCAGTCTTTGACTAAGTGCTATTGAGCCTCAAGTAATATTTGAAAGTAACTGGGTATATTTGTTTTTAATTGATATGGAGTCTCATTGTCGCTGTGATGATAAACGTTAGATTTGATTGCAAAGACAAGGTAATACAAGCTAAACATTGAACACAATAATATAGGTATTGTGGCCTCTTAAATTTGGCAGCGTCCAAGCAGACACAGCCATAAAGTGGCAATTTTACAACTGTCTGAGCTTGCAGAATTTTTCTCTCTCTAAACTGATACATACTCTTAAATCATCTTTATAGCCTTACAACAGCTTTGTCTTTTCAGCTGCTGAGAAAATGGGTCGTTCTCTTAGCTATCTATAAGAATTAGAATGATTAAATTTTGCTTCTATATGCTGCCCAAAGTCTGAATTACCCCAGCCGTTCTTAAACTCCCATCCCGTGCATGGGTAGGCACCCAGAGGTGGTTGCCAAACTGACTATGGCTCTGCACTGAGTCTTGCAACGTTTAAGTTTGAGTTGTTAAGCAGGAGGTGATAGAAAACATGCTCATGTTGCTAAGAACGTTGGTTCAAGTCAACATGTGGAAGAGGTGAGAATTTCTTTCGCAGTCAGCAGATGGGATATAATTGACACCCCCACACACTAATTGTGTTATTCATGCAAAAAAGAGAGAGCTGAAGGCTCCCTGAATTATCAAATGGAATTGAGAATTGGCACCAGAATTATTTAAAATCCTTGGATTTGTCTAAGTGTTGGAGGATTAACCATTAAAGTTTTCAGGAGATATGGAGAAAGGTGGAAAAAGTCCTTCCTCTTCTTTCTACGCTAAAATAAACCTATAGCATGGTGACATCGAGCATACAGTGCCTCTAGATCTGGCATGGTAGGATGCAGGTTGGTAAGTCTTAGATAAAATATCCGTCCATTAAGTAGAAGTAGTTTGTTAGGAATAGCAGGGATGGTTTAGGAACAGCTGACCTGGCCTGAGGGCTCTTCAGCCCTTTCCAGATCAGTGATCTGGTTCCTTTCTTTTCATTTCTTACGTTCTCTGTAAGGAGCCTTCAAGAAGAGACTTGATAAAATTGTGATTATTCCTCCATATACAGCATTCCAGTTATAATAGAAACCAATGTTCATCCCAAAAGAAATACCAGTTTATAGTATGGAAAATGGAAATTGCTTCCCTTCTACAATTTGGCTTTTTTTTCTTTGCTTACCTTAGCCACAGAGATTTACATAAGCAATATGAATATTCCCTTTCAATGGGGAGCAAATTATTCATTCAGTTAGCAGTACTTTTGTCCTTTTGAGGTTTGCAGTTCCAATTCCATCAGGGTATGGACTTCTACCACTTAAACCAACAATGAAACTTGATTTAACTTCATACATATCGGCACATATGCTGAGCTTGTATTTTAGCTTTGTTTAGCTTTGTTTCTGAGATGGCTGGTGGTGTATGGGGAGGGGAAGACAGTGCTCAATATTTCCAGTTGAGGGTGTACAGATCAGTTTTCTATTTCTGTCATTAAACGTGAGCCGTATCACAAACTACTCCAATATTCTATTTTGTTTAGAGTTAGTGAATTTTCCCTTTTTGACATTCCCTTTTTTAGCAGTCTTGTTTGAGATTTACTGAATGGGAGATTCAGTGAATGACGGGCTTTGTGTGTGAAGACTTTCCCCCAAATAGTTTACTAATTCAACTGTTTTTTGTTAGATAATGTAAGCTGTATTATAAATGAGCAGTGATTTCTGGATAATTAAGATGGTCATCTGTCACCGTTCTGCATGACCATACTTCTGTATATAATTTTTAATTCTGTTCCAAGGAACCTGTTAAAATATCCTGATTTTTCCCCAAATCAGTAAATCATCTCCCCCATACACTCGAAAGATAAAATGACATCTGAAATTGATTTCTGTGGATCTCCTGCTATCTTTTTCAATTGTTATAATGATTAAATTCTACTGAACTCTCTACAGCTCTTCTGACTTTTTACTGTGTTACTGTTATGTCTTTGGTTTTAAAGAATCATCAGTGAAAACGTCTCAACATACAAAACTTAATATTGGACGCACTTAACATGCAGCAGTTAACAAACATTCATGCGATGCTAATTTTTTCCTTTCTGCCAAGAATGGAAGAGGCTAGACATATGGAGATCTAAAAATGATTTTTCTCTGCTATTGATTTTGTTCCAAAATCGGTATCTAAGGAGTGACAAAGCCCTGCGTAAAGCAAATCCACAAGTTCCTTTAGGGTTTTAGCTACTGTTACTACTGTATGCGTATCTTGATTATCGTGTAGCTTGTCTTAAGATACTGTTTCTCTTTGGTGGATATTGTGATTTATATTTGTTTAGTACAGTCAGTTTTACTAATCTGACATTGATTTTCCATTTCAGGAAACGTTACTAATTTATGAGCTATATTCTGTTCTTCGGGAGGGGAGAAAGCAATGAGACATAGTCCTTTAATGTTGTCTGTGGTAGTTTCAGGGCTGCTTTACACACAGGAAAGATGATGATTTTTTTTAATGGTAGAAGTGAAGATTTGCTTGATGGTTATTAAAACTTCTCAAGGAATTCAGGCTTGCCTGGAAAAACTAGGCATTAGTTTTTTGTTGGTGGATATACTTCCTGTGGAATATGACCATAACCCACAAGGAGTTAAGTAAATGGCAAGAATGTTGTGGAGCTGACAAGCTATTGCTTGGAAATTGCAAGGAAATTCTACTTGTCTTATATACGTGATTAGCCTCGTGTGATATGTGTTCCTACTTCATGCAATATGGCAGGGAGATTTATACATATATAAAGCAGCAAGAATATGTTCTCTTACTAGCATGCCCTGATCAATGTAGACTTAATCAATAAATGAGACTGTATTTGAAGGATAGGGATCAATCTAGCTTATAGCTTATTGTTTTAAAGTTGTGACATGCTGGTTTGAAATTATATTAAATCATGGAAAAATAGATCCCAATTTTATTGCTCACTGCTTGGTATGACAAATATTTCAGTGAATAATGTCATGTCGGTTGCAAATTAGTATTTAGACTTGCAAATTTTTGCTCATGTCTCTTGTATTGCCATTTGGAGACCTGCAAGTTCCAGCAAGACTGTGCCTCATGAATAACATGGCATGGAAAGTATCTCAAATGCCAGAAATATTTTGTTGCTTTGCTTATTTCTTTTCCACAGCTCTTGAATATCAACATGCTATTTTTCAGGGAACTGTAAATTGAATCGATTCTACTTATTTGGCTTTGGAAACACTTTATACCCTTAAAACAAAGCAAACCCAAACTGCTGGAAGTCCAGAATATGGTTTCTTTTGTACTGCTCATCAGCATGTTTTCAGGAAGCGGAAAGCATCCTGGTTTTGCACCTCTACTTCTTGCTTTTGTTGCAGACTGTGGATGACGCCCATCTGGGCGTGAACAATAAATTGTACTTGCAGTATGCACATTATGAGGTTTTTGCACAAAAATGCATTCTAAGGAGACTAGCATGTTGAATATTGTAAAAGCAATGGCCTTAAAAATGATTCCGTAGTGTTCTCGAGCTGTTCCCAATCTGCCAAGGAGAAATGGTATTTTTGTTTAAAAATATATTTTGCAATAGTCCTGCTGGTGTCATCATCATCATCTGCACAAATTTTAGCTGACAGTTTGAAATCAAATGGTACCAGAGAGACACTTATATTTGTCCATATGAGGGACAATAATACATGTTCACAGCTGGATTTTACAATGATTTCTATCTGTCAGAGCAGTATTTTCACCACTAGTAACAAACCAATGCTACAGAGACACTCCCTCTGTTCTGCACTTTATCAAATGTAGTCTTTCTAAAGCACTTCTTTTGATAAACCTGTGTTCCAGGCTTAAGTAAACCAGACTAAAATTAGTATATCCTTATTTATGTATTTGTGTAACATCTGCAGCTACTTTACGCTACACGATTTTAAGCTAGCGTGGAGGTGTATAACTAGCCGTGTAGCAAAAATGCATGATTCCAGTTTGGGAAGGGGCAAACCGGACAAGCAAGTTATCACTCCAAATTCTTACAGAACTCTTTAACTCCATGTTTCATTATGCACATCAATGACACTGGACATATGAATATATTAGTATTTCTATTTTATTTCTTAGATATTTGGTCTTCTATCCCTTTTGTAAGTCTTAGTTTTGAGAGATGTATCTAGATCGTGAAGGATAGCTTCATAGCCAGGTAGTCAGCAGAGCATAAAGCCTGGAAATATCTATGACCAATAATATTAGCTCTCATAAATTTTGCACTACATCTTGAATACCCGTTGCAAAATGATTATGGGAATATTGCAGCTTTTTATCATTTTGTTCTTAAGGAAAGATTCTAGCCTTCAATCCTTCATAGATATTCTTTTTTTAAAGTAGCATTCCCAAGTATACAAATCAGTAAATATAACAGTATTGTTAAATCTCGGTATCTTAAAGCTAGATTATTTGTTTAATAAGTGGGAGGAGGGAGCATGTTAGAAGCTATAGTCTGTGCAGCGAGGGGTACAATTTCACCTAAAGCCCAAGGAGGAGTTTTGCGTAAGATTGGATCAGCTCCTCCTGGCTGCAGTACATTTGGTTTCCCCTAAAGATTCACTAAGATTTTAGTACATATAGTAGTGGCATATATAACGTGGGCTGTTGCAGGAGAGAGCAAAGAGCAGAGCAGATGTTGGTGGGACTGATACTGCATAAGTTTCATCAGCAAAGTGTATGTGGGCACTCCAGAAGACCTCAGAAGACTATGGAGTGTGCACTTTATTGCTGATACCTGCTCTTGTTTGCCCTCTTCCCTGAACCTGAATAAACTGAAAGAGGCAGCAGTATGGGATAAGAAGGTTTTAGTGGGAGACTCTTCCTCTCGATGGTGGAGTTACTTGTTGGGAGGAGTGGGGGATGGAAAGAAAGAGGGAGAGGTAAATCAGGAAGAACCAAATTGCAAGAAAAAAGTTGAGGTCGAGCCTTTTCACTTGGCTAGTCCTGGGTATCTCAGGTAAGCCCTGGGAAAAAGAGGAGAAAGTTGGAGAAAATAACTGGATTTGGCCCTCTACCAAGATTATTTTTATCCCTAAATTGTTACTGTGGGGTTTTTCTCCTCTGGCTCTTTATTACCTTCTCTACTAAAATATTTGAGTTTTGCTTTGGAAATAATTGATTCGGAAGAGGCAGGAGGGAGATGGCTGCAGTCCCAGCACACAGCCATAGCTGAACGTTACACTCCTAACAAGAGTGCTGAAAGTAATTTTTGTTTTTCACAGAACTTTACCGAGTACCTTCTCCTAAGTGAGTGCAAGACTACTAAATGAAGTTTGTCACTAACTACTACTTCAACCTACAAACGTTAGTATGTTCCCTTGAAAATACACTCTTGGGTATTTCCATTAGTTTCCCTTAGTTTATCTCCCTAATATTTAACATTCAGATGTGTTTTAGTTGAGCAATAAGCTAAACTATCATCTTTTTATCCTCAGAATTACTATAGGCAGGAAGCAATTTAAAATACTTTCAACTATTGAGAAAGCACAACAGAGTTGTTAGAAATGCTCTGAGCAATTAAATGTAAAGTTCTAGGGAGGTGATTAAAAGAACAATTTGTCATTTGAAATGGATATGGCTAATGGGTACGTATTTAAATATTGCTTCCTAAAGCAGTTTCTTACTTTTCTGCATACTTCCAGGGTACGAACAATTTGATCGGAGCCAGTACACTTTGAATGACACAGCTAGTCTGAAACAATTAGTTCAGAAATGTGATAAAGAGAAACTAATCCATCATCCCGCACAGCTACAGGGGAAGCGAAATTGGGTTTTTATTCAGCACTGGAACCCAAATGTAGAAAAGCATTTTGTTAGACTCTCCCATTAGCATCTGGATTTCCTTTGGAGCACCAAGGAACATTGAACCTGCCAGTTAAGGAGCACTTTTGTATTACAAGGTCACGTTTGGTTTGAAACTTAACACTAGTTAATGGTCAAACCCCACATGTGACAGGAGGGGCGGGGGGGAAAGACAGACAGCAGGCAAGGCCATATTGCTGAGCTGCTTTTCCAGTGGATGTGCTGCTTGGAAATGTACTTAACAGGAGTTCTTCTGTGGTGTTAATAAAGAAATAACGCTGCTAGTCTTGAACATCTGCGTCTCCCAAGGATGAGCTTAGAAATGTTTACGTTTTAATTACAATGCTATACTTTGCTTTTGACGCTGCCTTGAAAAACTTAGGAAAAACTCTACAGATTGTAGAGTATAGAGAAAGACAGACCTTCAGTGGGCTATTTCACATCGCCGGAGCTTTGTCACCTGTGGCAGCCGTGCAGAGGTAGCAGACTAGTGTGTGCGATTACTGCTTGGCCAGTTCTCGGGTTGTGGTGTAGGTGGGGCGGGCGTAGAGAAAACATACAATTCGTGCTGCAACTATGTTTAAGGAATTGCATCTTTTTTTACGTCACGTTAGCTCATTTCAAAATCGGAAAATGAGTGGACTCTTACCATATTCCATTTAAAAATGAAAATTAGGTGTTAGCCTGAAGTAGGAACCTTGCAATTTCAGCTAAAACATTTCAATATTCTCATTAAATGTGTAGATTGAAATTGCAAGATATTACATAGGTCTCTTGCACTGCTTTCATTGGTTTTGGGTTATTCTGTACACAAAGTTGCATGCCTAATTACCAGCACAGCATGCTGAAAATTGATCTTTTATATTTTATTACAAAATCATTCACCTTTTATGCCAGAAAGATTAATGGTATACATTAGTTTCAAATCAGGGTGTTTCCATTATACTCGGGAATAAAATGAGTTTCTCAGGATATGTTCTTCACTTTTTGTAGCTGGACTCAGCTTCCCATCATGCAATTTACATTTTGCATAAACAAAAATATCTTCAACCAAAAGAAGAGAGTTATTCTAAAGAGTTCAGGGGGAATTTCAGAAGCATTTCTAAATCTCCAAACTTTTTTTCCCCCAAGCGGGGAAAATGTTACAACTATTTTAACCAGATACTCATTGTCTCACCTTACTCCTGGTGGCCACAATTCAAGCCCTATTAATTGTCATCATTTTTATCTAGAAAACATTAACAAAAAGTAAACTGCCAACCTGCAGTTTATAGATAGACTGTACTCTGGAGTGTGACTGCAGCTTTTGTAAACAGCTAAAGATTTTTGCATTATTAGTGGCATAACTACTTGCATGCAAACCATTCTGGATGCCCCTCGGAAATACGCAGTCTGAGTTTTGTTTTGTTCTTCCCAGCTGAACACACTTAGGATACTTTTTCAGTTTCTGGGCATTTAATGTGCTGAAGAATACACCCTAAGACGCTGAAATGATGTACAATTTATTTCCAATAAAATTCTAAAGAGTTTTTTTCATTGTCAAAACAATAGTGGCACCTAAAGACGTTGTCATATCCAGTTTATGCATATGTTAGGGGAGTACTCTATATTGGAGTACATAAACACCTTGTCTTACATGTACAGTGCATAAGATTTTTATTTGTAGTACAACCTTTAATGTTTGCAAAAAAAAAAAGAGAAAAATGTGATTTATTTTTATGGCAGAGATGAAGCATTACCTTTTTTATTTTTTTTTTTTGGCTAAAGTCCGGGCACCAAGAACAGCCTTGCAGCTGGCTGTGCTGGCTTGCTGAAGGAAGGATGGACTACTCGAAGCGGTGAACTAAGTGGAATAAAGTAGCTAGGGTTTGCCCAAGTAAGAAAAGTAAAGTAGTTAATGAGAAGTTTAAAGGTAGTGTATGTAAGATAAAATGTGTTATAGCCCCTGGGGGCACTCGCATCCACAAGTACAGTGACCTAAACCCATAGCAGTGTAGTCCTCAGCGGATGAGGCTGCAGTGAGCCAAGGACAGTTGACGTCTAGGTTAAGAGCGTCCTCTGGGAGTTGAATGCACTTTTACTTCATGCAGATTAATTTCCTGCTTTGAAATAACTTGTTTGCCCTTTCCTAGGGGTTCCTGTGCGGACAGACGTACAGTGCTGACAAATTGACATTTCTGTGCGGGACTGCCCCAGGGAACCCTACCCCACTGCTTCGGGTCTGTGCCCCGAGAGCTTACTCTTTCCTGAGCGATGCTCATCCACAAAGCGAGAGGCTTTTCGCCATTTTCTGTCATTTCATCACAGTTTGAGCCGAAACTGGGCCAAATGATGAACTAATTGGTTTCTTCCTTAATGATGCAATCTGTCATTATCCTCTCAAAATCAGCGTTACTTTTCCATTACTTTTAACTCTAAGGTAGGTAATTCAGAATAGCTGGTTGTTACAAATTTCCATGTCTTTAATTGCAGTTTCTGTCACTGCTAAATTTTGTCTGATTACCTTCTTGCAAACAGTTTTTTAAAAGTCCTGTGCCATCCTGCGGGTTAGGCAGAGTGCCAGCTGAAGACAGAAAATACCAGGCTATTTCAACTTCCCATTGTATCTGTATTACAGAATATTGTAAAATCTGAATTGGAGACCTGTATGAAATAATAGAGATTTGGGTATCAACGATTGACGTGAAACTTCTTTTCTTGAAAAAATTAAAACATAAAACCTCTAACTATGTTCAGTCAGCTTGATGCACTCAAAATCAAGTATTTTCATTTCTTTTCACGATTATTTATGGAAACATCCGCTTCACTAATTGAAATCCAGTTAGTTTTGAACATAAGTTTAAATCTGTTTCAGCACGATACTGTTCACATCATTTACTTTTGGCTATTTTAGAAATCTCATTTAGGTGTGAATTATGGGGCTAGCGGATACATATTAAGCAGGTGCATAGGAGCGATGGTCCAGAACAAAAGGAGCAAGAGACGGTGGGGAATGACAAGCAGAGCAGACCTTCAGAATTTGTGCATTTAGTGGATAAAATAAACTTTGACTTGTCCTTCTCCTTTCGGTCATAGATCTATATGCCTTTTTTATTTTTTTTCCAAACTTTTGCTTTCCTGACTTCCTGAATTCATTTATAGTTTTGGATTTCTGCAACTACTGTTGTCTCGTAAATTCGCTTTACAAGAAATAAAATTGCCCTGGTTCCGTTCAGTGGTCTCCCACTGATGTGTTGCAGCCTCTCTTAGAGCAAATGTGTAATATAATTAAAAACAATCTTTTCAAAAGCATGTACATGAGCTTAAGGCCTAGCTTTGAACCCGGTTACAAACTACTGAAAGTGTGGGGCTTACCCCCTTATGTTCCTTTAGCAATATTAATGTTTCTTCTTACACAGGAAGTGAGGATATGGTTGGGGTTTTTTTAAGGCTCATAGATGGCAGGAAATGTCCATGGTAGACCTCAAAGGCCACGCGGATTGAATTGTTGAATTTTGTAAAAATTTAAGTTTAAAAATGATAGGCAATTTTATAAGCAATTTTTAACTGAACACTTAAGTGCACAGAGTGCCCAGAACAGTATGAGCATGCTGAGTGTGTTGTGGCTTGTAGACTGCACAGTAAATAATAATCAAATAATGCAAAATAAAGAGAAGAAGCCAACCAAGATGTAGTAAACAAATAAAAATTGAGTAATAACTGTAATTTCCAATATCTTATCCATGTATGGTTGCCAAATAACGAAAAAAAGGCATTGGAAAGCAAAGGCTTAGATCTCCAAGGAAGCCCAGAAGAGACATATTACTTCCATTTATAACAGAAAATCAACTGAAAACTTGTAATTGACAGAAAGGGAGTGAGTTTATGTCCCTTGAGGTGCCCTAGGATCAGCAACAGGCAAATGGTGTAAACATAATAAATCAGAGAACAAGTTCTTTAATATGAATTTTTTTGGAAAATAAGAATACAATTTTGTAAAGCACAATAAATATAAAATGAGATATGGCTGTGGGGCACTGGTAAAGAAACACCCTGCTCCTTTTTTAAGAGAGTCGATGAAAATAGATGTTGAATGGGAAATTAGGTTTCCAGGAGTGCTTTTTCATAGGCTGTTGAAGGATCCAATTAAACTGGAATACACTTTGCATGGCTTTCATAATCATAATGACTGATTTCAATGAGTTTACTCTTGACTTAACCCAATATAATAGGAACAAAATCAAGCTGCTTATTTTCCTGCGGCGTATTCAGATCTGTCCGTCCCCTTTGAATGTTTTGAATAATGTCTTTTTTATTTTTCTTTTTTTTTATTTTTGGGGGGGGGGGGGGTGTTGGGTTTTTTTTTTGTGTGTTTGTTTTTTTAATATAATAATATTTTGAGCTAAGGAGAACAAGTTGCCTAATAAATACCAGAACCAATAAAGCTTGGCTTCCCACACTTCTGTGTCTTGTGGATGCCTGAGTTTGATGTAGAGCTGAAAATGTAAATTTTTCTTTTTTTCTTGCAGTTCCTGAATTAATAACTAATTTGGTCTACAGCCTTTCCCTAAGCCTTATGGTCACACTCTTCATCCAGCTGCTCTGTAGAAATGGAATTCACTTTATTTTCTGGTCTTGCCCATTTAGCAAGATCATATAATCTTCGCTCTCGAAGAGGTTGTAGTCCCTTTCAAACTCTTCAGGTGTATTCTTTATTTTTTTCCCTCTTTTAAAATAATTTTTTATTTTATTTTTTCTGTTTGAAGTGGCTGATAGATACTGAATAGTGCTAGACCACAGCCAGAACAGCGCACAGAAGCCACCTCCCTGCTGCGCAGTGCTTACTCAGCAAGCCCTCTCAATTCAACAGCAACCTATTGACACCTACATCTTGGTATTTGTGTTGTAAAATGGAAAAATAGCTGTACAGAATATTTTTTTGTTGACTATACTAATATCCTTTGGCTTGTATATGAGACTCTTGTGGCACATCTCGGAAATCTTACTGAAGTCAAGCTAGATCACAGGGTTTTAATTCCCCCTGCACTAACTACCCTGTCTTTTCTTGGCAAATCCTTGTTGGCCTGCCTTACGGTAAATTAATGACACCTCCCGTGTTGTGTAGGAAGGAACTTTTAGAGATAGCCATTGTTTCACCTGAGGAGACACGCCACAGGTCTAGAAGGGTAGCTGGCAGTTTTCAACAATAAATATTTCCAAATACGACAAAAGTTTAACTCTTGAGAAAAGTCCCGAGAATGTTAGTTGTTCATACACACCGCTCCTGCAAAACTATGTTAATGGAAGGAGTTTAAATATTGATAGAAGAAAATTAAATGCAATTATGATAAGCCATTTCATTTGATACCCTTTTTGCATTAGCCAGTCCATAAATATTTTAATAATTTCATTTATTGAATGTTTTTTCATCTGCACAATCTTACCTTGTGTTAAATTGTACTGTTGGCTTAGCGCTTTCCTGGGTGCATATTCATATGCAACGATGAGGGTTACGAAAATGCCTATTCTCCATTTCATGCCTGCATCCAAATTTATGCACTTTCAAATTAAACCTGTGCAAAAAGGGATGATCTCCATTTTTTAGGGGCAGTGCAAATGCTACAAGATACTTTAACATGAAGGCAGGTCAATCAAGCCGTAATCGTCTCTAATTAGCACTTGCAGAAGCTGTAATCTTTTTATAAACTTTCAGCTGAGCGGCAGTTGGGTGAAAAATTATTTCTTTCCTGGAAAACCATTAAAAATTAATTTTCTTTGATTCTGTAGAATATGAATGAGACAAGCACATGGCCTTGCAGAGGAAGGGGGTTTTGCCAATTAAAATTGGACACACAGAGCTCAGAGTGGTGTTCAGAAAAAATCAAATTATACTGCAGTTTTTGCCAAATCTCTTAGTTTACCTTTTGAAGTGTGGTTATCCTTTCAAGTGACCATAATGAATGGTAGTGAGGGCTATTTTGCCATTTCATACAGAGATTTTTTTTTTATGGAATTTTTATGGATTTTTCTATGAAAAAAACCTAGTTTTGCTATGCGTTGAGTTCTAAGGGGAGTTTATGCTTCTTTCAACATTCCTTTCACTTGGCGTATACCTGTGCTGTTTCTGTCTGCTAAGTATCTGAGTTAAGTAGCTACTGGATGGAGATTGTGTTTCTATTTTAGCAAAGTTTGCTCTCTTTTTTGCTGTCTGCTCCACTTCCCATGCATATTAAGTCTTAAAAAAAAAGAGTGGTTCAAAAAAGGCACTTTGAATTCCTTTCACCTTTTTTTTTCTGCTGGAGGAGATATGGCTTTGGTGAAAAAATGGTTAGTTTTGCTTGTTTCTGGCACCTTTTTAAATTTAGTTCTTTCATCATTGGCTTGCTGGTCCTGTTTGTTACATAATACAGTATTGTATATGGTATTGAAATATTGTATACAGTATTGAAAACACAATACAATAATAAAATAAAGTGCTGTTGAAAAAAAAAAAAGTGGAAAGCCCTACCAAACACATTTACTTCTTTTTTTATTACCAACTAGAATTGTCATTTGCTTGGATCTTCAATGAATATCCATCGTTTGTACAAGAGGACAGTCGTCGATTTGTGTCTCAAGAGACCGGTCACCTCTACATAGCCAAAGTCGAGCCGTCAGATGTAGGAAATTACACCTGCGTTGTAACCAGCACTGTGACCAACAGCCAAGTTCTTGGGTCACCAACTCCTCTAGTGCTGCGCACGGATGGTATGACTTTCCTTCTACGCAGTGAATAAATAACACATTTAGTCGTTGGTGAACGTTTTTGTCTCTTACAGTGTAACCTTTCTGAGTGCATTCTCAGAATATTGATCACTTTATAAGAAGATAAACTGTTTTCTGTTGCATGCTCCTCTTCCTCTCCTATGTCTGACAGTGATTTCACTGGCAGGTCCCTATGCTTCTCTGTATAAATGGAGTGCGAGAGAAATAAACTTGATTTTGAATTTAATGTGCTGTAATGCTAAAGAGAGAAAAAAGGCATTAAGAACTAAAAACCACCTTTTCAATTGTCTCATATAGGTGTGATGGGAGAATATGAACCCAAAATAGAAGTTCAGTTTCCTGAGACACTTCCTGCAGCTAAAGGCTCAACTGTGAAGCTAGAATGCTTTGCACTAGGAAAGTAAGTTTTCGACTTCACCCGTACTGAAAGTTGAAGCACATTAGGGTTCATCTGCACAAGAGGTGTGGAGTTCTGGCAGTCGTTTTGGCGGTGTTTTCTAAAGACCCTATTTTGATCATCACAATTACTGCCTTGGAATAAGAGGGAAAAGAGTCTTGGAGTAATTTTTTATTTTGTTTAGAATTAAAATGTATATGTTGGCAACACAGGAATGTACATTTCATTTCAAATTATCTTGAATAAGATCTGTGCAGTTTCGCATTTAGCCTTTGACCTAGCTCTGCTTTCTCTGTGTAGAAGGAAATGTTGAAGTCTGCGAGAATTTTGTCTAAATTTTACTGTTAAATGTACTTGATGCTTTAAAAACACTGTTCTTCCTTTATGGCTGAAATACAGATCAAAATGCATTCCTCTTCTCAATGATATTTCACACACAATTGATAGCTTTTCTCTTTCACAGAGGATCTGAGAACGCATTTCTGTTTCTGTAGATGTATTTACTTACCACTTTGTGGTTTATTTGCAGACAGCTTTGTCAGTTGTTCGTAATTTTCAGTGCGAGATTGATAACTTAATCAGGTGCTATCACTTTGCTTCCCTGGCTAGGTGAGTGAAAGTTTTAAAATCGGAGAATGACTGGCTGTTGTAGATGGGAATTTCAAAAGACTTGCCTTGATTCTCCTTCCCTGGAAGTCACTGGTAAATCTCACCCATCTCTTCAGGGGAGGCCAGTGCTGATTTACAAGAACTTCTACAATCATTGGACTTTCACACAGATATTCATGAAAAATTTGGTACCACAAATTACAGCGTATGAAACAGAACGGTAAATCAGTTGCCATAGTGTCTGACCATCTGTCGTATACAGTATGAATACTACTTTTAAACACAATCTTTTAGTCACTTCTGAGTTTTATTCTATATTAGTTTAAGCTTCTAATTTTGACAATCAAGTACTTTAAGCAAAGCTGTTTAAAATCCCTTTATTTTCTTTTTAGCCCTGTGCCTCAGATTAACTGGAGAAGAACTGATGGTCTGCCATTTCCAAGTAAAATAAAGCTGAGGAAATCCAATGGCATGATTGAAATACCTAATTTCCAGCAGGAGGATGCAGGACTATATGAATGTATTACTGAAAACTCAAGAGGAAAAAACATTGCAAGAGGACGTCTCACTTACTATGGTAGGAAACTTACTTTCCTCCTTTCCCACCCTTCTTTCCACATGAAATATAAACCCCTCTAGGGTACTTTGGGGTTTCTAGCTTCTGCAATACCATCAAGCATTTGTGCTTAAAAATCCGTGGCATCTTAACTACTTGCAGAGAGTGAGTAGTTCTGCACCAGGTTTTTGCATAACACTTGTAATAAATGTCTAGGCTCAAAACGGTTGCTAAGAGTAGTGCAGAAAGTGCTTGTGCTTATTTTTCTATGGCGCAAAGACTGTTTTTTAAATATTTCTTATTGGTCCATTGGTGAAACCTTAGATTTTCAGTCAATTGGATTTATTTGGGGGATCATTTAGGCCTTGCATTTACAGGAAATACAAATTTTATCTTGCTTTAGGAAAAGATTACTGATGGATATTGTCAATCCTTTGCTTTCAAAATGGCCAATTTTATTTTAAAATGAGTAAATAAATGAGACAATATAATCCAGCATAGGAAATGACATAATACAAAATTTAATAGCTGGAAACAGACAGAGTCTCTTGTGCGTTTAAGGCTGTAGAGTGAAATGAATATCAGCAAAGCACATTGGTGGTGTTTTAAAGCTAGAGTGATTTGCAACAAAGTGGTAATTGACAATTTTTGTTAAAGCCAGATCTCAGCAAATATAATTTTCTTTAGGTAAATGGCAATTTAAAGAGTGTTTCAGACTGCGCTTTGGCATGCTATTCCTCATGTAGGAATATTTGGGCAAAGATTTTCTTTAAAGCTGTGTAAAAAAAGCATGGAGCATAGCTACTCTACAACTTTGAGCAGATGTTCTTTTGGTTTACTACTTCTGTATGGGAAGCTGCTGTTTACTAGAACACACAGAGTGCTGCAATGTAGATTTTAGTCAATGAAGATTTTAATTGAAGGCACAACAGATTTTTATAAGGAGGAAGGAAAAGAGACTTCTCCCCCCTTGCCAACTTCCAAATTAATCGTACACTGAATCGGTGTCCCATCATTGGAAATGTTCAAGGTTAGGTTGGAAGGGGGACTTTGAGCAACTTGGATTTTCCATATACTACTTGTAATTACGACTTTTGGAGAAATCCTATGAATAACATAGGGCAAAAGGTCTAAGATACTTCATCTGCCAGTGTCATCTGTCATTCCAAACTTGGCACTATGTATTTGATTTTATAAAGTGACTTTTATTTGCTACTTGAAAGTTTCAGACAAGTTGTGGTGTGTACATCAGTTTGGTTTGGTATTCCTACTCCAGTTTTAAATCAGGGCACTTGCTGTAAGACACATCAATGTAAACTACATACAAAATAGAGTATATTTGTCCATTAGTCCTTGTAATGTAATTACGACAGTGGGCAATCTTGCGATAGTCGACCTGCTTCCCAAGTTTTGGTTTGCTCACTGAAGGACACAGAGCTGAAATAAAGGATGTTGCAAACCAATAAAAGCAAGCAAGTTGCAGTTTTGTGACACGTAAATCAGTGTGAACATTTCTGTTACAAGTCTAGAAGAGGATTTGAACCCTCAAATAGAGTTCATAGTCCAATATCAATGTCTGTCCATATTAGATTCGTCCGTAATATGGATATTTATCCTAAAAAGAATAATGAGACCTGTAGTGGCATTAATGGCACTCCAACAGTTTCATTTCATTTGTTCTGCTTAATGAAACCCATTCTGCAGAATTAAGTAGATTTAAGTAATCTTCCTTATTTTGTTACTTGCTTTGTTGTTGCAAATAGAATGCCAACACGTCTGCATTCAGGATAGGATCCTTTTGACAATTTTGATAATTTGAAGGATTTTAATTATGTTCATAGATTAATAATGTTCTATAACTGAAGATAATATCTTCTGATGGCTTGCCACTGCGTCAGATATCAAAGCTCAGAAATCTGTCTGGTAAAGAAATCTAACTGTATGCCACTCAGTCTTCCAATAAAAGATCAATATTTTAAAAAGTTGTTCTAAAAGCAGATGAGGATTTGGGGAAAATTAATGCAATATACTGAAGACTTAGAATAAAAAAAATCCATCTGCCAGAAAATACCAATGCTGGCAAAGATGACTCAAATCTCTGTGGTAATGTTAGTGGATGTTGGCTGCTGTTAAAATGTTTTATTGGTAGAAGTGTAAGACATGTCTGCTAACAATATATAGGAAAATACATGCATTACAAATGGACGAATTCCTTTTTATTTCAACAGTCAAAACATTTATTTTTTTTTCTTCTCAAAAGAACAAAGCACATTTCTGGCTTACCCAAGAAAGAGTATAAGAAGAATTGTGGTTAACATTTTCCAAGTTTTCTTAGTGAAATAATGTGGAAAATAAATCTCTTCAGGGGAAAAAAAATTCGATTTCACTGAAAAGTAGAACGTTTTCCTTTCTTTGTAGATTTTAAAGATTCTTTGTAAATGAAACATAAAGCTAATCCTAAACAAAAGCTTGAAACATTTCATTGCTCTGCTATAAAGTGAAACTCTTATTCTCCTGATTTGTTTTATGAGCTGAAAATGTAAAATTTGAATTCTGAAAATTGGGTTTTTCAGTACATAAGTGGTTTGATTAAAAAAAAAATCAATTATGTTTTCTATGCTATCCTGCCTCTTCTTTCAGTAATGAATTATAGTCTTGAAACCACAAAGCGCTTGAACATAGGCTCAACTTTAATTGTATCCATAGTCAATTTTCTCAAGAATGCTTATAAATTTGGTTCAGACATTCTGTGTACATCTGTAACTCTTTATGAAAAATAAAACAAGTCTGTTTTTTCTAATTTCACTGTGGGTTTTAAATATAATCATAGAATCGTTTAGGTTGGAAAAGACCTTTAGGATTATCAAGTCCAACCGTAAACCTAACCCTGCTAAGTCCACCACTAAACCATGTCCTTAAGCGCCTCATTCACAGGACTTTTAAATACCTCCAGCGATGGTGAGAAGAGGAGAAGAGACCAACACCCACCTCCCCACAACCCCCTTTCAGGCAGTTGTAGAGAGCGATGAGGTCTCCCCTCAGCCTCCTCTTCTCCAGACTGAACACCCCCAGCTCCCTCAGCCGCTCCTCATCAGACTTGTGCTCCAGACCCCTCACCAGCTCCGTCGCCCTTCTCTGGACACGCTCCAGCACCTCAATGTCCTTCTTGGAGTGAGGGGCCCAAAACTGAGCACAGTATTTGAGGTGCAATCTCACCAGTGCCAAGTACAGGGGCACGATCACCTCCCTGCTCCTGCTGCCACACCATTTCTGATACAGGCCAGGATGCCGTTGGCCTTCTTGGCCACCTGGGCACACTGCTGGCTCATATTCAGCTGGCTGTTGACCAACACCCCCAGGTCCTTTTCTGTGGGGCAGCTTTCCAGCCACTCGTCCCCAAGCCTGTAGCATTGCATGGGGTTGTTGTGGCCCAGGTGTAGGACTTGGCCTTGTTGAACCGCATACAGTAGGCCTCGGCCCATCGATCCAGCCTGTCCAGATCCCTCTGCAGAGCCTTCCTGCCCTCCAGCCAATATACACTCCTGCCCAACTTGGTGTCGTCTGCAGACTTACTGAGGGAGCACTCAATCTCCTCATCCACATCATTGATAAAGATATGGAACAAGACCGGCCACAGTACTGAGCCCTCGGGAACACCACTTGTGACCAGCTGCCAACTGGGTTGAACTCCGTTCACCACAACCCTTTGGGTCCGGCCATCTAGCCAGTTTTTTACCCAGCGAAGCGTGCACCCATCCAAGCCATAAGCAGTCAAGCAAGTCTCAACCCATAGCTGAAGTCGATAATTAAAATAGATACTCTAAAACTGATATTTTGGGTTCTTTCATAACATTACTAACAGACTATTAATCTTCTCCTGAAGGATTTTATCAAGAAAAACCCAACATCAAATATTCAGGTTTTTTGTCCTTTGTACAGTTCCAACATTTGTTTAATGCCAGTTTTCTCCTCAGGGGAGTTCAGACTGTGCTAAAAATAGGACAAGATTATCTAACTGTGATTTAATATAAAACCTGAATATATAAATAATTTGCTTTCACTTTATTAGTATATTCGTTTGTCATCGCTATTAGCCCTTTCCATAGAGATAATAGAATAAGAAAGAATCCATGGAGATGTTTCATGGCATGGAAAAATGAGAAAAGACGAAACAATTACTTTTTTGTATTTTCAGATGCAATTAAACATGTAACATGGCAGAGATATGTAAAGCAATTAATTTAAAGTATAATTGAAGAAAATATATTCTTAATTAGCACATGCTGATTTAATGGAACTCATGCTTGACAGTACCAAGGTAAAATGTTTAACAGGGAGAAAAAATTCTGCTGCTGTTCTCCTTTTGCTCTGCAGTGGTGGTCTGTGATAGCAAAGGTGAACCCCCCAGTAAACATAGACTCTACATAATTTTTTAGTATATCAAAAAATACTTGTATATTTTTTAAATTATTTTGGTAATGGCATACACCAAAATTATAATGAAACTACATTATTATTGTATGTGGAAGACCCTTACTGTTTAAAGCTTTTGTTTGATAGCCTGACTCTATCTTATTTATGGCAGTGTCTTCAAAATATTAACTACAAAACTATAAATGATTAAATAATATCAAGGAGTTGCTGAGTTTGATCAACCTGGAGTTTAATTGTCGATGCTGTCTCATAATTTAATTGCCTTGCTACAGAGACAAATTGTTCATCTTTTTTACATACTAAAACTGTCCCCGATGATGTAGCAATTACCTGTTGCTTGCGAGCATTTTTATTTTTGAATGGAAGTCAAATAATGGACATCTTCAGGGATGTGTTAGAGGCTTCTCTAGGCCCAGTTTTATCAGAAAAAAATTACTCATGCTTAAAATCACTTGGAGTTTTGAGATAAAATAAGGTTCATCACTGCTGTAGGCATCAGTATGAGTATAATAGTCTGACTTTCAGATACACTACCTAGAAAAATAAGGGTGGGTTGGGTTTTTTTTTCCCCAGTATGCTTCATAGCAGCTTTCTCTTGAACTATGGAAAGTTCCTTTTGACTCTGATTTATTGCCCAACTGCTGAGCTATCCAAAGGTATTTTCAAAGGAGATTTCCAGCCTGGCTTTCAGACTGTAAATTTCGAAGTAAAGATACATGTATAAGCAGACTGCATCTTATGTGCGAGCCCCAGTTAGGGAGTATTATGGATAGAGCTTCCCGTAGTCTTCTGCCTCCGAGCAGAGGCATGGCAGACCTTAATACTTTCTGGGATAGCGCAGTATCTAGACAAAAAGTCACGGGCCTGAAGCTCTGCCTCTCCTGCTATTCCTATGGCTTACAGAATTGAAAGCAGATTTTTTTGGAGTCTCCTACTCTGAAGGAAATCAGATACAAAAATTGCTGTTGACATGCATCGTGCATGATACCCACAAATTATTTACAAATTAGATCTCAGCACAGCTTTTGAAAAGTGTCAACTTCTTCAGCCATTGCTTCCAAGAGCTTCATTGCAGTCACTCATTGCAGTCGGTCTTCTTTTGCATCAAACCCCAGAACAGTTATCGCAAAGGGTTTCTTAAAAATCTGAAAAAATGGTTCTTGCTTTCCTTATGGCCTACAGGGTTGCTGTAGAGTGTGATGAAGCAACAGTTGTTTTCTTCAGGAAGACCTGCCTGGACTAATTAGCTGGAAGAAAAGGGTGACCGTAGCCAGCAAAAAAATGATGACCGAGTCTTCTCACTGGGATAAATTTTATGAAGTTACACACTTGTATCTCTTCTTGCCTGTGGGACCATGAGTATAGCAAGGAATATTTTAGGCAAAAACAATGGAAGCAAAATAGTCTGGTGCTTTTCCAAGTGACTGACCATGAGGCTAACAGCTAACCTTCTTTAGAAAATCAGTTACCTACAAGTATTTTGTCCTAAGGGAACTTTATATGAATCTTTCATGAAGATTGTACAGCAAGTTCCTAAGAATTCTTAATGTTAGCACACAATACGGATTCCTGTCACAGTCTCAAACCCTGCAGTACAAACTCCATTAAAATCAAGTTCCAACCTCTCAACTTACAAGACATTGTCTTTTTTTCATCTCAATGAAAATACGTTGCCTGCATGCCTATTCCTTGCTTAAGGAGGAAGGAGCGGTGTCTCCTCCAGAAGATCGACGTTATACATCAAGCCAGTGCAGTAGCTTCATGAGAGAATGAGGCTTTGTTGTGAAGTCATTAGTCTTCCTTCAGGAGCACTGATGTGGCAGTGGTGGTGGAACCAGATGTTCTAAGCAGGTAACATTTGCCTAACAGTGACTAGACCTCAAGAGGAATAAAACTGTGTATTCAGAATCTTTTAGGTACAGTCAGGTAGAGCTCAATAAAAAGGGCAGTGCTAGGCTTGGAAAGCCTTGCTTATCTTTTGAGAGGGTGTGTAGATCTGCTGATACATGACCTTCTGTCTGCACTTCTCTCAGCTCCTGCAATGTGGACATCTTTACCTTGGCCAAGTTTCAGAGTATTCATTCAGTGGAATATTCCCAGCTGGAATTGCCCCTGTTTAGCTGCCTTTTCAATTTTTAACTGGTTAGTTGAATTCTTTTTCAAAAAGTTTCTAATAGTTTTACAGCCTTTTTTAAAGACTTTGAGATGTGGCAGATTGAAAAGTGTATTTTTCTTTCTGCTGAATTCCTTCATTTGAAGAGAAAAAGAGCCTTCCTCAAGAAAATCACTAAAGTCTACATCAACACTCTGTTGCGAATAAACAAGCACCATAAATTTCTCACATTGTGGCTTAGGAAGCTCTGTTCTGTTCATTTCTGGTTTGAGTGGTTGTCTTGCTTCCATGCTTTCCAAAACAACCCAGTTTATCATATCTACCGTGGAGACTTGGGAAACCCTCTTATGGAGACTGTCTGACATGGAATCCTAAAATGAAGATTTATGGTGTAGACAATGTTTTTCTTATTAATGGAATTGAATCCAAGATCTTGAACTTGAAAATAGACTATATTTAACCTACTTTGAAGTGGAGATATGCAGCAGATGTGAAAAATTGCACATACATGGATCCATCAATAATTCAAGCGCTGTTGCTTGTTGCATAAATATTTAGGTATGCAAAGTGCAGGAAGCACGCTGACATGGCTTTCATCCCCTTAACACATGTGGGGCAAATATGCCAAATGACAGTGTGAGATTAAGCAGTGGCTCGTTCTTGAACTCTAGTGTTGTGACATTAAGTTTTAACCAAAATTAATATCAGTGAGATAGTACGTTGTCTGACACAAAGATCAAGTTATCCTGTCTTCTAGAGCTGACCTTGATAAAGAGAGTGTAAAAAATATATCATCCTCAGATCAGTGAAAGGCATTAATCCTCATAGGGTGTAAGGGACATGCAAAACAAAAGAAATAACAGCAGGTTTCACTGTCAGCAAATACTGGTTGAATTCCAAAACCTCCTAAGTCTATACATCAATGAATACATTTTAGTAAGTTCTTCTGTGAGAAGTTAATCCTAAGTATGTATACATAAATCATTAATAGTATTAATCCTTGTTATTATAAAAGTACGGTACTGTACATGATCGTGTTGAGATCTTATCACTGTATTGCAGAATATAATATGGAGAGAAAAACTGTATGCTAGAAAAGAATGAATCCTTTTTAATGAAATGAATACCAGCCCTCATCCAAACATTGGTCTGCTGGTCTTGTGCCTGTGGCAATGGAACAGGTTCAGCTCTCAGCTGTGCTGCAGACTTCCCTTGTGGCCATAGGCGAGTCGTTAATTTCCCTGGTCTGAATTAATTGCTGGTGTAACTCCATTGTAGTAGGAAGTTCAGTGGGAATTAATCTGACCTTCTGTGCTTCCAAAACTCATCTATTAAATAGTAATATTCTTCTGTATCACCAGGGACTTCTTTTTTTTTCCTAGTTGTTTTGATAGGAGAGTGTTATGAGAGTTTCCTAAATTACCAATTTTGGAAAATCTTTAAGGTAATCAGATTGACTCCAGAAGATTCTTTTGCCCTTAGCTATATATTTGCAACCAAGTTTCATCCTACTTTTTGTCTGTTTTCTCCATACACAATGTCTAGAATTTATCTTTTGTTGGGCAAATAGCATACATTGAGATTATAAACTTTCTAGCAAATTGAATAAATTCAAAGAAGATTCACATGAATTAGCTATAAAACAGTTGTGCTGTTGTGTGAAATAGCACTAAAGGAATAAACTACTGTTGTCTTTCATGCGGTGATGTTTATTTGCCAAGTTAGCTTTTTTTTTTTACCCTGTGAAAGCTCTAACAGATGTTTTAAACTCTATCTTTACAGTTTTAATTGTATTTTAGGTAATTCTGAAGGATGTATGGTATTAATACATCAAAATTTTGTTCAAAAATTAGTGATTTTTATGGACTTTCTTAAGGCCATATTCTAGTTTGCATCACCCAAATGCTGTGCTAAGACTAATGCTTTCAAAAACAGTCTCATATATCCATATAATCATCCAGTTAAGTACTGACTAGCATTAGAATACAATTCAAATGGTATCTAGAACTAAGGCTGACATACTATTACATTTTTTTAGGACTTAAAGGATTCTCTTCAGTATTAATTTGATGATTTAGCTGCATCAATTATTTAATTCCAGTATTGCCACTAATTTCTTTATCTTACATTTACCTCAATTTCAAAGTTGTGTTCTTTAATCATTAGTGATTTTAATATTGGTTTCATTTGTTCAGCTTTAGTGATCTGTAATCTCAATATTCTTTTGGTTTACTGCCTGTAATAAAAATGTCTGAAAGGAAGAGTGAGTAATTTTTTTCGTTAGGTGACTTGAAGCAGAACCAGTGAGGATCTCTGGTGGTACAAACCAGCCCACGCAGAAAACTGATGAGTGCTGTGCAAATTAGCCCGTTGATTCTCATATGGAACAATAACTTGTTAGGATCTTCACTGTTGATATGTATTTAATCTGCAGCAAAACCTCACTGGATACAGATGATAAAAGATATTGAAGTTGCTGTAGAGGACACCTTATACTGGGATTGCAGAGCAAGTGGGAAGCCCAAACCGTCGTACAGGTGGCTGAAGAATGGAGACCAACTGTCAATAGAGGTAACATTCTGTTTTGAAAAACATGATGCTGTGTAAAATTAACAATACTGTATATAAGTATGAGAATTCACAAAAATGTGTGTAATTAGTCAAGAGAAATATTTGATGCTGGTTTTTGTATGTTTGTCAAGAGCATCCAGATGGAAACTTAAAAAGCTGAAATACCAGAAACACAAAGATAAATTATGTTATACAAAAATATCCCAGCTAAAAGGAGATTCAAAAGCAACGACAGAAGCATAGAAATAAGTATGTAAGGAAAGACTGGAGAAGGAAGTTTAATTAAAGTTATACATTAAGAACCATAAATGAGGGGTAGAGAGATTTTGTTATAATTTCTATTGGCATTTCATTCAAGTTAATAAGAGAACATACTCAAACTTCTTGATGAAAAAAGACAAAAAACCCTAAAAATTTGTTGGTCGCCATTACTTGATGCAAAGAATGAAATATAAACAGTAATGTAACATAGGTATTTGTTTTAATCCAATCGTTAAAGTAAATTCATGGAAAGCAATGCATGTGGTAACAGGGAAAAGAGTTTCTGCTTAGAAGGTGAGATACCTGGTCTCCCAGATCAGAAACATGGAACATGTGTCTGATACCCATATTGATTTCAATTCTTACTGCTTCATTGAGAAAACTGCCCAGTTCAGGTAATCAGGAATATAAACTATGGGCACTATCACATCGCAGGAAGGCATTTTGCCCTTGGCCAATGCGTTGTGCTCAACGTTGGCGCCCACAGTTGAAGAGTTGGGAGCAGGGGAGTTGGACTAGATGACCTTTAAAGGTCCCTTCCAACTCAGATTATTTCATGATTCTAAGAAAGAGCGACTGCTCAAGTGAATTCAGTGGATGGCCATGAAAAATGATCGAAGCACTGAAAAACATTTCTTACCATTCAGAGTGCTATAGTTATATGCTCGCTAAAAGGAATTGTAGTATTTTGTGGACAGGTTAAACGAGGGAGTACAAAATCTCATCTCAGTGATTTAAGAACATTGTTACCATATCACACAATGTCACTAAGGTAATGCGCTTTTTTATCTCAGTAAGTACAAAAATACCTTCTCTCATTCAGCCTTCCCATTTCTCCACTTTTGAGCATTGATATCCTGCCTTTTGGCATGGTGTCAGGGCATAAGCATGACTTACTCTGGAAATATTTAAGGTCTGTAAACTATAGGACTAGCTTTTTGAAAGCCAGCGCTGAGGAGACATCAGGAGTTCTCTGTGTCGTGATCAGTTGTCGTCAGCTCGTTACTGCAATAATCTTTCTTCATGCTGGGTCTCCTCCACAAAAATCTCCTGGTGGGTCATTCCACTTAGCTTCCCTTCTCCAGAAATGAATCTTTTGTTAGGAAGAGTAGAAGAGCAGCTGGAGATGCTAGAGAGAGGATTGAGACATGGAGACTCAGGCTCGTTCCTCTTTGGGACTGCTTTTGTCCTTTGTCTAACTGGCTGAGTACCTTGCATGTAACTGGGAGGAGACCTGTCAAGGAAGGAGCTGAGCTGAGCTGTCCTGGCTGCCCATAGATAGCCGAAGTCACCCTGCAGTGGGGCCAACTGTAAGTACATGCCCTTAAGAAAAGGCAGAGAGTGACTACCATTGCATTAGGCCTGGTGAGCCACGGCCAGATCCCAAAAAAAAATCAGAAAATGTTTTTGAGCAAATAGTTTGTTCTTTTGTCTGTTCCTGTTTCTCTGGTTTTCCCCAAAGGAGAAGCTCCTTTGGTTTGTTCTTTGTCACTGCTTCCTTTTTTTACCAGTTTCTGCCACTCTGTCCTCAAATTAGTCACTTCTTATCATAAATTCATATAGCTTTCCAAGAATAAGCAAGGCGAAAAGATCCCTGTATTTCAGTAGTTTTGTCATCTCTAAGGCACTTAAATATGTGTCTTCCGTTTAATGACTGTTGGAATTTTTTCTGCATGGTATTACAGAGAGCTCATTAGCAAATGGCATGTGTGAAATCTCTAAATAGCATGAAATGCCAGTGCCATCTGTATAGTTTGGATACTCTGGTCTGTCGTGAGGAGGCTAGTATGATTTTGTCCATATTTCTAGGAAAACACAAGGGTATTTGAGATTGCAAAGCCTCTGTGAAACTGAGCAAGTTTGAAGAATCGATTTCATACAGTGTTGCCAAGTCTCTGTATTTGGTCACTGTTGCCACACCAGGATGCGGTCACGTCACTTATTTTAGAACTATGCTCATGATTATGCTGTTACATTTACCCCATTTATTGTATTTATACTGTCCTATTTGTATTTCTTACATATTTTAAATCTTTCACAGGAAATAGATCATCAATAAAGGTATTTTTCTTAATATTCAGGGAAGGATCCAAATTGAAAATGGTGCACTTACAATATCAAATCTAAATCTGACAGATTCTGGCAGATACCAATGCATAGCTGAAAATAAACATGGTGTCATCTATTCGAGTGCAGAGCTCAGGGTTGTAGGTAAGATTTTCCTTTTTCACTAAAACACAAACCTCATTCTCCTTCTCCACACGTCCTCCACCCACCTCGTATTCCACCTCGTCATGATCTCAAATTTAACTTGCTCAGATGCTATCACCGAAATAAACATTTTTGTCGACCTAATATCTTTATCTGCAGTGCCGAGGAGTTGACTCATCTGCTTCCAGAGGATTTGCAGTCCAATCATTCATTGCTTTAAAGCAGAGCACAGCTAAATTATTCATTAGGGGAAGAGCAGAGATGGGTTGGACACAGGCCTGAAGATTAAAACTGCTCACGTGGTCTGGAGGCAGCACTGGCTCAGCACATCAGGCGGCTGCACTCACCTTCTGCACCACGGCTCCCATGCTCCCAGGGGAGCCGTGTCATTTAAAAGCAATAGGCTGCTTCTGTGTGCAGCCTTTCTTGATCGAGGGGATGAGGGATTGTCATTCAGTCATTCAAACGGCACGTGCTTGAGTCTAAAATAGTGACAATCGGTTGTTTGAGGGAGACGCTGAACTTGTGACTGCCTTATGTACTCATATGCTTGTGCGATTTCTACCTCCACCATAGACTGATTTCAAAACTAAGCCGGTAAGAGCAGCGTGTTTTGGGGACATGAGTTATTTCCATTCTGTTGTTAAGATTGCAGTCAGTCAGCAGACTGTTCCCTCAACCTTGGTCTCCTAAAATACTGAATTTCCTTTCGAAGTTCAGCGTTAGTATAGGTAGAAGCCATGTGCCTTTTCTTACCTGTTAGTTAGGGCAAACTGTACCCACTCAGAATGAGCTACACTGTAATTTTATGTCATGTAACATTCCCGTTCTGACATTGCACTCTCACACAAAACTAGAAGCCAACCATTTTCTTGAGTTTTAATGAGACTGCAGTGTTGACTGCCCTCCCTGGACTTAGACAAGTCATTTACGCTCACATTTGGCAAAGCGTAAAGGCACGTGCTTAACGCTCGTTGGGTTCAGTGAGCCTCAGCTCAGATGAAGTTGGTGGGGTCTTCTGGACATGCTTCATTAGGTGACATACTCTGCACAACTGAGACCTTTACTTTTGTACCAGTATAAGGAGGAGAAATGCGTAATTGTCCAACAGAAGATCGGTTTGAACTAACTAATTCATGTTTTTAATTATGTTTGGAATCTGAGAAGTGTCGTGTAAGTGCTAAATGGTAATATCATTAATATAACTAAAGGTGCTTTATTTCACTGTTACTGTCCCTTCTGTTTTAGCTTCTGCTCCAGATTTTTCCAAGAATCCAATGAAGAAACTGATCCAGGTTCAAATAGGAAGCACAGTTGATTTTGAATGCAAACCCAAAGCTTCCCCTAAGGCCAAATGTTCCTGGAAGAAGGGAGGTGAGCAGCTACACGAAAATGAAAGGTATCAAGTTATATTGGTTTGTTTGTTTTAATCTTTAAAAAAGCTTTTTAGAACTTTTTATGCAGTGAAAAGTCTCTCTGAAGTCTGTCTAGTTGGGGGGGTGGTTTGGTTGCTTTTTAATTGTCGTTGTACCTGAGCACTGAGAGTGCATGCATATAGCTTTCTTTAAGGTCAAGGGCCAGCTTTTATTTTCAGTTTAATGTAGAGTTTGGCCTAATTTAGAGAGAACCAGGTACTGATAGAAAACTGGAAATGCAAAGCTTATAAAACAGTACTAAAAACCTTCAATGAAATACTCTGAAAATGCTGGCAAGGAGGCAGATGAGACATATTACAGCCATGGTGATAATGTGGCTGAGAGAAAAAAGGAGATTTAAAAAAAAATATATATCCAGCTGGCAAAAGTTAATATTTGGGAGGTCCAGAATAGCACTCTTACCATTCTATTATTTTGATTTTTACCGTTCTTGTACTGTGTTTGTTTATACGGGAAAAGTTATTACAAAGATGACTCAAAATTGTAGGTGACACACAAAAAAAAAAAAGGCAAGGTTTCCCAGATGATTGCACAAGGGACCTCATGAACCCAAACACTTGAGCTGAATGGTGACAGATGAAAATCAGTATTTACAAATGGGTAATACACTTTGGAAAGAAAAAGCAAAACAGTAAAACTGCATCTATCCAAGTGTTGTACAGTAACTGCGAACACTTAGGAAGGTGATACAAGTATCGCTGTGCATAGGTGAGTGTAAACATCTGCTCGGTATGCATTACCTGTTAAATAATAGAGTGGTGATATCTATGGGACAGAACAGAAAATAATTTTTAAAATTTTGTTACACCATTATAAAAACTAATTGCCTTGGATCCAGCGTTAAGTGCTGGTCATCTTCTCTCAGAAATACATAGTAGAGGTAGATGAGGGATGGTTGATGAAAATACTTGGAAGCGTGACTCATGGATCTCTGGTCAGTTCAGTGACTGAAAAGATTAAGACTGTATGACTTCAGGAAGAACTTAGAGGTATGTGAAAGAAAATGAGATGTGTTCATACTTGTTCATACATATATGTAATTTCATGTGCATGTTGTTAAGATGAAAACAGGAAAATATACTTTCAGGTTCTTTTCAAGCAACCATGAACTTTATATACCAATGATAATGTAGGTTGCCATTTCTTTAGTGTTGACATGATAGGGAGCGTGTTTTGGTGTTAGTAATTCTCAGTGGAGAGTCTGTGATTCACCTATATCCTCAGCTGCTGACTTCCAACAACATGTAAACATTTTTTCCAGCAATAACCTTTAAAGCATTATTGAGTTAGTCATAAACTACAATTGCACAAGTCTACTGACTGAATTGTATAATTGAACTATACAGAAGTGTACGTCTTTGCACTCTGGAGCAGCCATTTGCGTTGCGTCTCTCCGTCGTTGGGGATTATTGCCTTTTCAAGCTTTCTGGATTACATTTCTATACTTGCATAGACTGGGAGTTTCAGGTAGTGAACTGGGACAGAAAAAAAACCCTTGGATGAGAGGTGTAATTAAGTTAGTTGCATATCTGATTTAGCATGAAACTCGGTAGTTTGATACTTTAGGACATTCCAGCTGGAGCACTTCACCACTCAGTACAGGCTGTAAAAACCCTTAGGAGCAAAAAAACTGTTTGGGAGTTTAGTCTGCCCTGAGGTCAGCCTTTCTGCAGGTAGTTGCTGGATTATCCGAGTTAGCGACAGACTGTAGTCACAGCCGCAGAAAGTCATAGGGTTTGCCTGGGAGCAGTGAGGACAGGACGACTGCGAGTGTTCCTTTTGCAGCACTCTGGTATCGCCCTGTACTTCACACAGGGTAGTTCAGGGACAGTGGTACCACTGATGTATCCACAAGTCCAGACGTGAGACTGAGGAAAGGGAAAGTTTTGTTTTTGAAGGAGGATTGCCGTGACAGTGTGTTGTTACTTCATGGATGTATCCCTGCTCCTCTAGGACTTTGTGTTAGGTTGTGCAAAGCTTAGCCTGTCATTGGGAAGGTGTTTCTGAATCAGCTGAAATTCTTCTAGTCCTATTCCAGTAAAACACCACGTCATGGCTTTCTTTTGAAATTTCTAAATGCAGAAGATGCTACCAGATAGATCAAAACTTTCAGAGGCTGCAATTGAGACCATTATTTGCTCCATCGTAAGGCTAGAGCTCTCACCGTGTACCCAAAAGGTTTGGATGCTTGCTGTCATCTTGATCTGTGCAGCTCTGGCTCTTTCTTCATAGGGACACAATAGTTTTCATGCGTTCAAGTGTTAAGCGTTGTCAAATATGGCAATCTGACAGAAGATGAGGCATGTATCATTATAGAGCTTGACACGGTACCACAGCTAGCTGGCTGCATGCCTGTAAGCAAGCAAAATCTTATTCAAAATAACACTAGTTGTTTTTTCTTTCTACGTGAACCCTCCCATCATCTTGTAATGACATGATATCATATTGATAAAGAAGCCTGTAACACAGGGCCACAATGATTTCTAAAACTTACGTGAAACCTGTTGCTTTTTGCTGATTCTCAATTGTTTTATTTTTATAATTGCTTTTGTAAAGTGTGTGCGTAAATAAATGCATAGCACCCGATTTTCTCCATTTAGGAAAATTCCTACCTTTCGTCCCCATACCATTTCCATAAAAAGGCAGGCAGGAAGAATGGTATCCTTCCCCATTCCTGCCTGCCTCTTTTGTTGGAGCTGCCTATCATCAGCCTTCAGCTAACCTGTGTAGTTCAATTCATGATAGTTAAAGCTGCCAGGCACGCCTGGACCTTGCGGGGCTCCACACGTGTCCAGGAGAGCGTTTCAGCCCCCACTTGTGTCTTGCTTTGTCAGCTTCATTTGTGGTGGTGGTACCAGGCTAAAGAAAGTAATGTTCGGTTTCTGAAAATGTATTGAGCATACGTGATGCTGCCTGCATAGATTTATGAACACAAATTATGGCTTTTAGTTCTGCAAAATGCAGGTATTTCCAAAATATGGCCCAAAGTGTCTCCTCCTATATTTTTGACAGCAAACTGTAAATGGCTTACAGAGGAAACATAATAACAAGCCAATAATCCTGAATTAATCTAAATGCAGTACACTCGCCTTCAGAGAAAAGCAGAAATGCGATTCTTTGCAGAAAGCACTGGAGTTCATTACCATCTGCTATGAATAATTGCAATTCATGAATTTCTTGCAGTTCTACAATTCTTGCAATTCAGGAAAAGGTTTCTAGTTAGCAGTACATTTTTCAGCCATTAACTACATTTCTAATGGGAAGTCTGTTGAGGGGGTTGGCTTTTTTAATTGCAGAAAAGGGGAGGAATGAGTTCCTAAAAAGGGTAATGCTAGCTGCAGAGGTCCAGTATGCACTTTACCTCGGAGAGGTAGGGGAGGCAGAATGAGCTTAATTACGTTTGGAGCTCAGACCTACAGTAGGGTTCAGGCTCACGGAGTGCTCCTTGGGAGAGACAGACAGAGATGGAGCATGGGATGGAGACTGAGACTCCCCTCCCTTAGAACTGCCATTTGCTTGTAAAGAGCAAGCAGGGTCTTCAAAGAGTGCGGCAAGTTTTTTGTCTCCATAAGTCAGTTCCTGCAAGGGAACAGCTCTTGCATTATATCCCACATAGATAAATATATGTATAGTTTCCCAAATTCATTTGCCCTTGAGTAGTTAAAAACAGATTCTTGTTGGTTTTGGTAGACCTGCTTGTGGCGTAATGGACTTATTCAGGGTTGTTAGAGAATGGGGGTACTGTAATGTTTTGGTTTTCATGTAAACGTACACAAATGTTGGAGCGTGTCCTCTTCTGAGGATGTGCCAGCACATGCCTCCAGCACTCTGGTATAGATACCGTGGTTAGACCATGCTAGTTTGGGTTGTACCTCAACTGGGAAGGCTTTCTGGAAGGCTGAGAGGCCAAACTTGGCTTAGCATGAGGGTGGAACTAGCCCTTAATGTCAGCTGTAAAAGTGAAAATGTCACATGAGATGCAGCAACATGGATCGAATCTAAATGTTTTAAGAAAACTCCCATTTGAATAATAAAAATAGAGCACAAATACTCCATTGCTTCAATGTATTCTTAATATTCTGTCATAAGAGGACTTAGGTTTCGCTGGAAGTACTGACCACATTACTTCAGTAAAGCCTGAAAGATTTTCATTTTGATGGCACTGTTGCTTGTATTCTTTATTTATTTTTAAATGGTGCTGCGTTGTCAGTATGTAGAAGATTTGGATAATGACTCAGTAAATTTTAATTAAATGAGCTGAATATGATATGTCTTGTGGAGGGAAGAAAATATAACTCAAAATGGATTCATGAGCTCTGGACTGAGAAATCGCTCAACACTGAAGAATACAATCTTGCTTCTTGTTAGTTTTGCAAAGTATTGAGAGTATCTTCAATAAAGAGAGCTAGACAATAAAGAGCAGTGGAATGCAGAGAGAAGTGAAAGCATAGGGGTCACTGTAAAACATGCAGAAGAAAAGACAGAAAATGGGAATTAAATTAGTTAGGTACTGAAGGAAGAAATGCTTCCCACCAGAATGCAGTTTTGGACCTTTGAAATAAATAATTTTGGGTGATGTAATGAGGATAATAATAAAGAATTGGCAAGAATTCTCTTGTCTTTAATGACCGCCAGATCAGGTACTGAGGGTACATGATGATTACCTGGCACGGGTCAATTTTCACCCCATATTACGGTTATAGTGTGTACCACCACGCTGGGAGCAGCTAGTACTTACTCAGGCTGTTCTTTGCCAACCATCTCATATTATAAGGCCTTTAGAACATTTCTCTAAAGGATATTTTATCTGCAGTCATTAAACCACAGCTAGGTTTTGTTTATTCCAAATTAATCTGGAGCAGCTTCTACTGATAGCAGACCATAGTCCCCAGGGTCTCCAGGTAGAGAGAGCAGAGGATGCAAACCATAGTTGCCTTCATGTACGTTCTTCTGTGTTGAAATGCTGGCCTGAGACACCCCCATCTCCAGATGGATGGACTTTTATTTTTCTTTTATCCTCCAAAAAAGGGAGGGTTAGATGTTTAACCAGGGTTAAACGCACTTGATGCTAGTTTAACTCATCAAAAACAGGCGACATACCAAAATATGCTGTAGCCTAGATAACCCCTTTTAAGATTTCTGTAGATTTTTTATGTGGGTGTATGATTTTTAATTGCCATAGAGTACTAGACGGTGGCTGCATGTTGGCTGTAGTGGGTCCTGTGCTCCTGGGTCAAATAGCTGACTGGAAACAGATTAATACAAAGGATTTTGAGATCATCTGGAGCGGTGTTTCACCTGTAAACAAATCGACCTTTATTGCTAGATGTTTCTAGATTTACCAAGACTAGAAAAAGATTAAAAGATGCTGCAAATTTTAACTTCACTAAAAGACATTCTAATGCAATTCTCTTAAAAATCTCCAGTTTCAGCATCTTTAACTGTGGTGAAGTGATGTCAAATTAAGCAGGAAAGAAAAGACGAGAAATAATTCCTGATAAAATGTTGCATGATTCTTAGAAGTATCAGTTACTGGTTTTATCTTCCCTACAGTTGGAATTAAGTATTTTTATATCATTTTGCGTTACAGTTTGAAATGCCGTGATGTGGAAAGTAATGCATTTACTTACCAGTACTTCAATATGAGCTTTTTTTTTTTGCTGACTTTCTTGTTAATTAGTCTGGTTTAATTTAGTTGGAATTTGATTGATACATAAAAAGGCAGTTTTGACCCACTTTTCCACTGTTCCTTTGTACTGAAGTATTATGAACTGGAAAGCAATATGTTTATGTTTATTATCATATCAATAAGGATCTAAAATAGTTGGCTTTTTTGCTGAATAATCTGACAAAAAAGGCAGTAATTACTTAGTTTGATTATGTCTGTTATTTTAGTAATAAAGTATTGTCACAGGAAGATGACCAAATTTGCATTCATTAACAGTTTCATTAATGACACTATATTTCAGGTGGCAGCCTCATGGTCTTGGATCCTGAGGCATGTTCTGGCCCTTAGTCATGTGTATATGGTTGTACTGCATCAACGATTCAATTTAACAGGATTTCGGTCAGTAAGGTAAAACGATGCAAACCTCTAGATAATGCTGTCCCAGTGCTCTGAGCAAGTAGGTCTGGGGACATACTAGGTATGTAGAATAGCTTGAATATTCTTACACCACAGACACTGAAGTTGACAGATCTCCGATTGGCATCCTGGAGCACCACTTGCCCTCTAGTCCCAGATGATACTTGTTTCAGCGTCTGAAAATGTGAAAATTTGGTGCAGTCTGTAACAATAGTAAAATAATTTATCAGTATGAGAAGTACGTGAGCTTATTTCACAGTTGGATTTCTCCCTGGTCGGTTATGACTAAATTATAATGTCATGTATAAAACCGGACAGACTGGGCAGAATTGATGGAGACTGTAACCCCACTGAAGTCCCTGAGCTGTCTGGAAGATCTGTAATGCTAAATACATTCTCCTAGTTTGGGTGGGACAGGAAGACTCTCATAGTTTTACCAACCTGGGCCTCTCAGGTCAGGAACCCTGCAGTCCTGAGGTTGGTTAATCCCTCTCCCCATTCTGTTGACCTCAGTCAAAGAGCATGGGCATGTTAAGACATTTGTCTGTTGTAGGTTTGTTTAATTGAGGTTTTGTTATGCCATCCTTTTGACTATTGGAAAAAAAGAATCTTCTCAAAGATCAATTTCCCACAATTTTTCTCAAGAGTTAGTGAGAGGTGATGATTTTGTCAATGATGTTTTGATCCGATGACCAAACAGGTCCTAAATCAGTCTCCAGTTGTGCAAATGGAAATGTGCCAAAGCGTTACTCCACCAGTTATCTCTGTTTTACAGGCCTAAAAGTTTCTGCCATTTGCCAGTGCATCAAAAGTGTGCGGGTTGTTGAAAATGGAATTCACTTTCAAAACTGCTGGCCTTCAGCAAAACGTATTGGAAGAACACTTGTAGATAGAGGGAACGCCAAAAGATGTGTTACTTTTTTGGGTTAGAGATCTAGATCGCTTCCTGGCAGCGAGCCAGCCGTTAGTACATTTGTTTTATCACGGTGTGTGAATATCTAATAATTTTAGGTACATGAAAAGCTTCAGTTTGTCTAATGTTAGTGTTTTCATGGGCTGCACTGCATTTACTGTTTTGTAATTGAAAAAGTAAAGCATTTCTCTTTTCAATTTACCAGTAAAGATTTTATTTTGACAATAATTTTTTTCTAGAATTGATTTGTTGGTTGGGTTTTTTTAATTCTGGGAAAAAAAAATATTTTTAATTACATCTTGGTTTTAATAAGCCTATTGCTTAATTATTTTAGGCAAGCTAGACTTGCAGATAGCTCAGAGCACTCTAAATATGATTCATTTTAATTAAACAATAGGCATTTTCTGGTTTATACCCTGATCCTGTTTTTCCCTTTGTTTGATCTCAGGCTTTGTCAACACTGTTGGGTTTTCATTTGATTTTGCATTTTTTCTACTGGAAACTGCTTCAAAGTAGATGATGCAATACAAGCCTTTGCAAAATACGCAGATAGCTAGAAAGTCCAACAACTCAATAGCTTGCTTGCAACCATAATAGATACATTTTAACACCTTTTATTGATGTTGTTATAATTACCTATGAAATGTATTAATCACGTCTTTTACACATTTAAAATACCTATAAACCATATGGTAAGATTTAATTAATTATAAATGTTCCATCTAATATAAAGTGCAGCCAGATATTACTTACGGATTTTCCAAACCAAGTTAATAAGCCTCAGGGAGGTCAGCTGTGCTGACGCTGATGAAGCACATCCTCCTTACGAATATGCTTCAAACGCCACCACACTGGCTCAGGTACCTCAGTATACTTTGGAAGATGGAAAGATGGTTACTTCCAAATGTAAACCGATTAAACTCTCTATTTATGACTCTTTTTCTCCCCCAATTAAGATGCTTCTGTCTGTCGTTCTAAGAAGGTGACTTGTTATCTCTTGTCATTTGCATCTGTTAGTTTCATTATTGGATCACCTTTGCCCAAAGGAAATGTGTCGCAGCTAGAGTGTTGAGTGTTGCAACACCTTTTTTTAAGAAAATACAAAATGCAATTCAAAATAATTAAGAAAAACAATTTGAAGTTGTGCTTATTTCTAGAGTATGTTTCTTTGTAAAGAGCAGTGCAGCTGTGGAATGACTCCAGACTCCTGCTTTCAGGCATTTAAAATGCAGTCTCCACGTGGCCTTGAGGATTAAGTGAGCTTGCTATTAAGGGAAAGGAGCAGCATAACTACAGAGCCATGATGGACTCCCACTGCCGTGGTCTGCCGTTAGTGAACGTGGTCTTGGAGGGTCAGCAAAGTTAAGGGTGAAGGATAAGATCACTGAACTCATCAAACTCCAGGGCTGCCTTCTGCTGCCATTGTTTAGCAACTTAATTATTCTCTGAAATACAGATTTAGACAAATTGCTTTTTAAAAAAATACCATTGTACACTGTATTATTTATAATATAAATCGCTATAAATAATTAACGACAGTGCAGCTTACTGAAGCATATACCTTTTATGGGCCAACTTTTATTTTGGCAATGCAATTAAATCTAAGGTGGTGCATTCACCAGGTGTGTCTTAGCCGTGCCTGCCTAAAAGTCTTCCCAGGCTTGCCCTGCAGCCAGTGCTGTGATTTCAAGCTTGCATTCTCCTTCATCAGCACTGTAGCACATGTGGAGCTTCACATGGAGAACTGCTCACAATGAGCTGTTAGATACAGCACGGGAATGCCAGAACAGCAAGGAACCTGTTTTTTCAAGTGAGCATCCTGCTTATCCTGTGCTTGGGACAAGTTTTGAGAAGAAAGGCGGTGATCCCAATTCCCACCTAACACAGCGGACTTCCCCATCTACTTTTAGTAATATGTGTTTAACTAGAGAGAACTGAATCAGGGAGGTGGTGGAGTCACCATCCCTGGAGGTGTTCAAGGAACGTGTGGACGTGGCACTGCGGGACATGGTTTAGTGGGCATGGTGGGGTTGGGGTGATGGTTGGGCTTGATGATCTTACAGGTCTTTTCCAACCTTAGTGATTCTGTGAATCTCAGTTGGGACAAGTGATGGAAATCCATTGATACTAATTTGCCTCAAGTATGTTAAAAATAAAAAGAGCAGCAGGGTGTGTATTTAATGAATTCTGTGCTGAGTAAAGCAGCAGGTTAATAATGAAGTACATGCCAGTGAGAAGGCAAAATCCTCATGACTCTTCTGAGGAAGGGAAGATAGCAATGTTAAGCTTCGTGATGTTTGCTGCCTCCTCAGCTGCTACTTACTCTGACAACTGTGTAAGACTCCAGCTAATGCGGTTAGAGGTTCGCCTGGAGCGTTAATGTTGTTTGCTGTTCTGTTGATTCTGTGTAGCTAGATGTGGGTGTTTGGGGTATTTCCAAAATACCTTCTAGCTGTGGTGCTTAGGGAACCGACAGAACAGCCTCAATGTGATTCATTTGGTGCCTTTGAAATGGATTGATGTGATTGGAGGTAGAATTAGGCGTATCAAGAAAATGTTGTTTACCTTTTTGTTAATTATTCTGGACATTTTTATATGCAGTTAGTTATATAGCTGCTCCAGGTTATCTTAGGGAAGACTTGGTGGAAGGTCCTGCATCTAAGGATATGACAGATAGGAGGACCAGAAACAGGGCAAGAGGGAGTCAAATTAGTCTTAACCTTTGCATCCTTCCAGTGCTGTTGTCTAGGATGTCATCTGTGCTGCTGGGATGCTGGTGCTCTTCTGTCTATATCAGTAATGCAGGTCTTCTTTTGTCCACATCTTTTATAAGCATCTTTCTGTTTTTGTTACATGCTATCTGTCCATAAGGCATGATTCTCACTGGTGGAGTTTGTGTGGGGTGGAGGGAATTTGCTTTCCTTCAAGTCATTCCATAAAGTATACCTCTGCTATGTCTGCAGGTCACTCCTGCCCAGCTTCGGTGATAAACTGAGACAGAAGTCTGCAACAGTGTGACGTCTCAGTTTGCTTTCTAAACAAATACTGAGTTTATGCTTGCATGGACCAAATCCTGCTTTACAGAGTCAGTTGTGCAAATGAGCTATTGACTTCGGTGCAGCATGTGTTAGGCTTGTATATATGAACCCTGAAAAGTGCAAAATGTGGATTGCTTATGAAAAATCCCATTGCATCATCATAAGAATGATACACAGTTATTTCAAAGTTACCGTGCAAGACTGCATGAGGTAAACAACCTAATACAGTTGAAAATTATTCTCGTTTCAATTGGTGCAGCTGAAAAAGATGGAGTTAATGTGGGATTTCTCTCTCTCACACACACAAACATACATATGCACACATACATATCTTAAACATTGGTTCTACTGGTGTCCAAAGCGGTGAGTAATATACAGATGGGTTCAAATTTGTTGCATATTGTCAGTGTACGGCCACAAAATTTTCAAACATCAGGTTGGTAATTGATGCAGTTTGATGTATCTAAGATAACAGTATGAGTATTAAAGCGTTTTGTCTATAAACCAATGCTGCAACTTTTAAAATATCTTCATAATTTTTTAGAATCACTTTATTAAAGGACGGAGGACTAAGAATAGCCAATGTGACCAAAGTTGATGCTGGAAGCTACACGTGCCTGGCAACAAACCAGTTTGGGACAGCCAGTGGCTCAACAAACTTAATAGTTACAGGTAGGGGAGCTGGAGCGGAGGGTCGTCTGTGAGGTGATGTAAATTGAATTGCAAACTCTGCAACGATGTGGAGTCTGAGTTTGCTTGTGGAAAAAATACTAAATGTGGTGGAAAGTAGAGTGTGAGAAGTTACATATATGATATATAAAGACAAAAGAATATTTGTTACAGATCTTTTATTTGTTGAGAGGAAGGAGACTGAGGGATTTTCTGTCTTTGACAAAGATATTTCTCAGATGTGAGGGAGTTCTGAACACTTTCCTCCCTTCTCTCACTTATCTAAATACTAAATAGTGCAATTATGCTTTTAAGTTCAGTGTTTTTTTTAATTTGTTGAGAAAAAAATAACGTTGCAATCAAAAAAATATTTGAGGTAATTTTATATTGCAGTCCAAAATCTGTTTAGCCCTAAGGAACTATATGCTGTTTGCTTATGGAAAAAGATGTGGTAGAAACTCCAGCTGCAGGAGCGTTCAGGGACTTCACAGGCAGTAAAACGTAAAGTCTTTGAAAAGACAATTGTATACATAATTGCTGTTAAAAGGGTTCTTGCCCCTTCCTCTAAGTCATCTACTACTAGCTGCTGTCTAAGATACTATATTAAAAGGACCAGTAGTCTGTGAAGTTTATCTGAAGAATGTCTTTTCTCATGACGTTCTTTTTTAAAGATCGGAATATCTGAAAGATTTTCCAAACTCGGAATTATGTAATATCCTACTGCATTACATATCCTATACATCTCATAGGTCCAAACAGAATTATTTTGTTCAGTGAATTAACAGCTTCACATTTTCTGTCTGTGCTCCTAGATGATTCATGTCCCTTTATATACAAATGATAGAATTATATACAAAGGATTTCTAAAATTAAATTTTACTTTTGCAGTATTTACAGTACTTGAAATTTTTCTCCATTAATGTGATTCTGGAATAACAAGCAGCTGTTCTTAATGACACTATTTATGTTCTATATGATATATGGACCCAAATATCCAATGCATTCTGCCCTATGTGGGTTTCCTCTAGTTCCCAAATTTTATTAGCTCCTTCTCTCACTCCCACCTCTTAATCTTCCTGGTGGCTGCTACTTCAGCTTCCTGCTCCAAAACATAGTGTTATTGCTGAGAACCACACACGCTCTTGCATGGTAATTTCATTGCCGTGGGTTGCAGTGCATTTAGCTTTGTAAAGTATATTGGCCTGTACACAGCAGGTTAAATTTTACCTTTTCAGTGTCGAGTAGCTCCCACTGGTAAATGAGCAAGGACACAATGCTCCAACAAGAGGGGTCGGGCAGCAGCATTTATAGTCCAGCTGCATAATTTGAAGTGACTGTCATTAATCAGATTTGAAGAATGTGGTAGAATACTAGTAGCAAGCAAAACTCAGCAATCCAGGAATCCATTAACTGGTATTTCTGCTCTCAACAGAGCCAACAAGGATTACTTTGGCACCTTCCAACATGGATGTCACTGTCGGAGAAAGTGTCGTCTTGCCTTGCCAGGTTCAGCATGATCCTATACTGGACATCAGCTTCACCTGGTATTTCAATGGAACGCTCACCGATTTCAAGAAAGACGCTTCTCATTTTGAGAAAGTTGGAGGGGTAAGTTGCAAACACCTTCTCTTCATTTGCCTTATAGATGCATGCAGCACAGACAGGCTTACTTTTTTTTTCAACATGGTAAAAGTAAGATGTTTTTTCTCTTTTGGGCCTGTAGAATTTTCTTCTATGCTGGAGGGAAATCATTCATTGAGCTAGCTTGCTGCCCGTAACCCGTTGTTCAGACGCCTTGTGTTTTAGACCCGAAGTATTGTAGGTTCCTACCTCTGTTTCTGCATCTGGCCCCACCTGATTTTCCCCAAGACGACATGAAACACAGCACTAACAGATTAAGGAACTTGACGCAGATTTTGTGAGCTTCAGCCTAAAGCTGAACAAAAACATCCCATCTTTCCTTATTTTCCCTGCACTTGCATCCCTAGTGTATCCCAAAACATTCTGCCTGAGCATCCCCGCATGAGAAGCCATATATCTCATTAAATGTTTCCTATGCAGGATGCAGAGAATGCTGCTGGGGATGGGGGCGGGCATGATGACATTAATGGTTTTTAGAATTTAGCCTTCTAATCAAAACACAAAAAGTAAAGCAATAAGACAGATGAACGATGTATCAAGAGAATGAAATCAATTACAGCAAAAGGTCTTATTACAGTGCAAGCCATGGCCAAGCGATAACAAAACAAGCAGCTGAGCGTGAGCATGAAACTGGCCATTATAAGCCTTCATAAAGTTTCCTTTCACGTATTCTTGCCAGATCTCCTGCTCTAGAGGAATAGCTATGGGTTAGACACTACTGCCTGTGAGACGGTGACGTTTCAGCACCTAACTTTTTCCTTTTTGCCTGTAAAACCTCAAAAGGTTTAGCATTTAATCAGTAGGCACCAAACACACAGATTGTTCTGCAGTTTGCAATTGATTAAATATAAATGCATGTGGAGATGATGAGATTTCCTTGTAGGAGCCATGAGATATTCATATATCATGTACATTTTCACAGAAATGTTTTGAGAATTACAAACTGACCATCTGTCATGCTGTAATGGGAGTGCTCCGATTTCATAGCCCGTTACCTTCCAGTATTGCTACATGGACTTTATTTATTTAGTAATATTTCCCCCCAGCTGTACTCTGGTTGTATATACAAATAGCAATATTAGAAAGGAAAGGTTAAAAACATACCAAAACCCAAATCTGACAGTTTTACTGGCTCAATTAAGGCTTCATAAGTTGATGGGAAAATGCAATATTTTTTCTCACTAAAAATTCCAGCTTTTTCCTAAAACAAACACCGGCATAATTCCAAATCAAAGCCTTGTTTATGTGCCTTTTTTTTTTCCTCTGAGGAAAAAAGCATCAAAAAGTAGTTTCTCACAAAAAATTCTCGGTCAGTGCTGAAGAAGAATCCAGGGTGAGTATTGGCTAACTCAGAACTCTGAATCTAGAACATTTTACTTGGAAATTTGTCATAAGGGACAGAATTAGGGGTTTTTATGGAAAATAGACATTTAGGGGTTTTTTTTAAAACTCTTATTTGTGTAAAGAGGGATTGAAGCTCATTAGTAGAAAACTTCATAGGTTACCAAGAGATCCACGAAAATACTTTATGGGCTTTGTATCACATTAAGGTCAGTGGAATAATTTCATCTGGAGTTACATGCGGGTTATGTAAGTAAATAAGCATAAATATGTTCTAAGCTTTCCAATAGTTGCAGTGTGTATTTGTTAAATGAAAATATCTGTGCAAAAATAACTTCAGCTTTCTTGGTCGTAAACATGGCAAAAGGAAGATAATTTTTCAGTGGTTAGACTTCTATGTAATGATGTCTTGGAAGTCCCTGTCACGCATGCCTGAGGTCTCCGACATGTAGTAGGTAGTGGAAATGTTATGGGACCACCACCTGGTCTTCCAGATGGTTAGAAAAATATAGGATGTAACACTGTCTTACTGCTCTTTTTTTTGTTAGACAGATGATTAATACAAAGAGTGTGGCAAACCAAGCAGCTTCCAAAATTTTGAACAGATTGCCTCTAAACTGTTTCAGGTATCACCTGCTTATAGAGCCCAGCAGCGGCTGAGATGGTTATGCAGTCAGGAGAAGGAAAAGCAATTTCAGCTGCTGTTCAGACTGCATGGGCTAGTCTTTATTTGTATTCTGTGTAGCATGGCAAAGGAAGGTGATCTTACTGTCACCTGGACTTGTCCGTGCTGACTAAGATTTAATCTGGCTAGGGAAGAATGTGGATACCGCTGCTGGTCTGTAGAGCCGTGGGAGGCGAGCATGCCGTCTACGCTGTAGCTTTTTGCTTCTGCAGGTTTCTGTGTTTTCCCCAGTACTTTGGGATTCTTCCCCAAAACATCCACAAATAATTTAAATGCAGTGTTAATATTTTGGTGGGGTTTATTTCAACTTAAATTATTCTATTTGACAGTCCCCTTTGCCGAGATGTTTTAGACTTAGTTTGCTAAAATAAGTTTGTGTAGCTTATGATTTGCTTGTGAGTATGCATTGTTGGTGGTGGTCATTCCCTGAATACCCACTCCAGTCAAGTAGATGGATTTTACATTGCCTTCAACTCAACTTCTAATGCATTGTAGGCAATCAGCACTGAGTTGTCCTGCAAATACTTACATGTGTGCTTTCACAGAAGACCAGGTGTTGTGTTTAGACTGGATATTAGGAAAAATTTCTTTCCTGAGAGAGTGGTGAAGCACTGGAAGAGGCTGCCCAGGGAGGTGGTGGAGTCACCATCACTGGAGGTGTTCAAGGAACGTGTGGACGTGGCACTGCGGGACATGGTTTAGTGGGCATGGTGGGGTTGGGGTGATGGTTGGACTTGATCTTACAGGTCTCTTCCAACCTTAGTGATTCTGTGTGATTCTGTGATGCTGTGATTTTTCACCTGGAATATACAATGTGATCTGTGTTAAAGTAATTCAGCTGACACAGAGAGGAGAATTTTTTGAAGTGACACTGCCTGCCAAAGGTTTAGTATCAAGTTCTCTGCTCAGTGGTGTAGAAAACAAACAGTATACAAGGAGCCCTAATGTGATACGAAATCACAGTTTTCACTTAAGTTTTATGTATGTTTCCCTTGATTCAGGAGATCAGCCACATGCTATGACATGATAGAGACCAAGGGGAAAAAAATGACGAAGATTAAACAGTTAATGAAGAACAAAGAACAGAACTTAGACTTGCAAAATTGGAGAATTTAGCCCGAAATGTACAACCTTTAAATGAAAGCATGCTCACATGCTGTAGAAGGGACTGAATTCAGCTTTGTCGTTTAGATTTGAACTCCTTAAAAATCTGTGATAACTAGACCTATAAATTCTGTCTAGAAGTCAAATTGGTTAATGGCCATAGAAACCACATTTTTCTCTTTTTTAGGGCTTTGAGACAAATGGTTGGTCCCAGGGCACTGACTTTCTACATGGCTCCTAATAGCAGTCAGGAGGTGCATTCCCAGTACGAGCTCACCACGTTGTAGCTTACTTGTCCCGTAAAAAAGGGACACTACCTCATGTTTATTAGGCAGATGCTTAACAGACAACTACCATGGAGCAGCTGATGGGTAGTAACTTGCTATCCTGCAGGGCTGTCTGCCAGTGCAATTTTTGAGCAACTTTATCTTCAACATTTTTGGTTGATTTCTTTTCCATTTACAAATACAATCTTACTATTAAATTGCAAGGTAGTACATTGACGTTAATAAGAACTTTGTATTTCAACAGAGCACATCAGGAGATTTAATGATTAGAAACATCCAGCTAAAACATAGTGGAAAATACGTTTGTATGGTGAAGACGGAAGTGGATAGCGTAGCGTCTGCAGCGGACCTTATCGTACGAGGTAAATTTCAGCTTCGGTTACCATGAATCTTATTTTCTAACCTTTGTGTATTGTAGAGTACAGAAACAACTGATACTGTAGATTGTAAAACCCATCTATGGTTTGGAAACCCATCTATGACTTGACTTAGCTGATTCTGCCTTACAGTTAGGGAGAATTATAGCTCAGTTTTTGGATGAAGCTTAATTTTTCCCAGAGAAATTAAGAGCTGAAAAATATAATAAATCTTGATATCACATCTTTTCTCACTGACAGTCCCTCAAGTCACTGATGAGAGGGAACAAGAGTTACTTCAACCCCCTTTGCTGGTGCAGATGAAACAAAAAATAGCATTTTTGCCAGGATGCCCAGAATCAGGATTTTCCAGAAGGCAGCAGAAAGCTTGCCTGACTGAATTGCTGCTCGGGGTGCTGATCAGGTGTTGTGCTGAAAAATTGCTGCAGTGCATTGTACAGTAAAACAGCTGTAGATAACAAATTGGCAGACTACAGAGATGTATTAGTAGATTAAAAGAGGACATCAAGGACTGAAGTAAAAGACATTGGAAAGATAGAGGGATCATGCTGAACAAAGGTTCTTGAAAAAAACCAAAACCCTGTCATCTGTGCCACAGTTCAGAGTATTTCAGAATTAGATTATCAGAGTGAAGTTTAGTGAATGTAAAACAATAATTACAAATGTTCTTATTCCAAGCTGAATTGTTTTCTTTGTCCCACGGTGCTGATAAAATGGGAATCCATAGTGCTGGGTTAGTGATTTCCAGGGTACTGGCTTTACAAAACACTGTCTCTTTTTCAATCTGATTCTAGGCTCACCTGGGCCCCCTGAACACGTGAAAGTGGATGAAATAACCGATACCACGGCTCAGATCTCCTGGCAAGAAGGCACAGATAATCACAGCCCAGTAACCACTTATACCATACAAGCAAGAACACCTTTCTCAGTCGGCTGGCAGCGAGTTACAACAGGTAAAACACAATTCTTGTTACAGGTTCTGTTGAAACTTTTTTGACCAGGGATACCATGTTCTTAGTTTCTTTTTTCTTTCTTTTTGTTTTTAATAGTTCCAGATGTGATCGATGGAAAAACATTCACAACCACAGTAGTCGATTTAAATCCTTGGGTTGAATATGAATTTCGTGTAGTTGCCAGTAACAAAATAGGAGGTGGAGAACCTAGTTTACCCTCAGAAAAAGTAAGAACTGAAGAGGCAGGTTAGTGGGTTCTTCTCTTTGTTTTTGATTCAAGAATCTTGAATATTAACAAAAAAGGAGCATTCGTATCCTTGGCTCTTTGCAAAGGAGCTTGGAATTGCCATTGAATATAAAAGCCTATAACTAGTTTGTTCATGATTTTTCCATTTAGCTGTGGGACAGTTTGTGTTGCATTACTGAACATCACAGAAGCGTAACATCTAAATACATTTAAACTGTATTTAGTATGCCAAAGTCTGTCAGTTCAGGCAGCGCTGCAGAGTCTGAAGGTATTAATGGATGGAAAGAGGTTAATTTTGACAGGGTTTTTTCATTCCTAGTGTTTGATCAGTGTACACCTTCCGTGTAACAAGCATGTGGCTCAGAAGAGCACATCAATTAAAACCCCAGGAATTTACTTGGAATAAGGCCCTTGCCCAATACATCTGTGTAAGTTAGCCCTATTAAAAAAGTGAAGCATGCCTCCGATTTTTAGAAGTTCATAAACATTAGCATGCAGGGTTCAGTCTACGAGCTAGTGAGGTTCTTCCAGTGCTCAGAAAAACATCTGCCTGCCCTGGTAATGGAAAGCAGCACGGTGAAGGCAGGACGGGGCTGGGGCTTTCCAGGACTGCCCACCCTGCCTCAGAAGCATTTGCCTTGATTTACAAAAGCAGTATGAATGCAACTGCGTTAGCTTCAGAGCATGAGGTTAACGTTTTATGATGTCGTCTCTTGTACCTGCACTGTGTAGACAGCTATACGTTTCCTTTTCACAGTTCCCGAAATTCCCCCATCTGAAGTCAGTGGGGGAGGAGGCAGCAGGTCTGAACTGGTCATAACATGGGATGTAAGTTTTCTGGCAAGCAATTTTCTTCAGAGAATGATTGTTTTCATTCAAACTCTTCTTAAAAGATGAATTTCCCTGGCTGCAGCAGCTTCTCATCTAGGATGTATATGTGCTCGGTAACATTCTGTAATGTGAGCTATGCACGTTTGCCTTCCCTCTTTTGCTTTCGTGTGTTACTGTGCTAGGTGGCAATCAGTAGGAAATTTAGTTCGTTTGTCCGAGATTGCTTCTGTTCTCAAACAAACATTAACGCTAAAAAGGGGGCAGGAGGGCGGGGAAGAGGAAGGGGGTATCGCTCAAAGGCTGAGCCAAAGAATTACACTTTTCAGTGCAAGTTTGCAGTTCTTGCTTTCCTACCATTAACTCTGGATGCGTGCGCTAGCCAATACAAACAATCAAATGCTACGTTATATGTTATGTATCCCGTTTTTAATGAGTTAAAAAACGTTAACATACTAACAAACATTGACTACTCTGTGCAGTTATCTAATCATAATCACATCAGAGGAAGGTATAACCCACTGTACAAAGGTAGTATTGGATTCTATAATAGTTGACTAAGCAATTATTAATCTTTTATGAACTATGGGTTGTGAAATTGGAAAAAAAAAATTGTATTTACTGAAGAGTGTCTTAAAACGGTATACTTACCATTATACTATACTTATATAGTGGAAAACAAGGAATATACCTGAAAGTTGTTCTCTTCTTGAAGTGCAAACCTTAAAATAGGTTCAAAGGAATGCATTTTGCTCTGCTGTACCAGAGTTAATTTGCTGATGGAATGATCCCAAATTCAGTACCAGAATGTGGTTGCCATCATGTATGTTAGTCTGTTAGTACTTTCTTCCTGCAAAACGCGTCCAGTGCGGTACGTAGCATCACGGACTTCTGTCATCTGTTGCTTTTCTCATAGCCCATCCCTGAAGAATTACAAAACGGAGAAGGATTTGGCTATGTTGTCGCTTTCCGCCCCTTTGGCACCACAACATGGATACAGACTGTGGTCACCTCTCCTGACACACCAAGATACGTCTTTAGGAATGAAAGCATCTTGCCCTTTTCGCCATACGAAGTCAAAGTTGGTGTCTATAACAATAAAGGCGAAGGGCCATTTAGTTCAGTAACCACAGTTTTTTCAGCTGAAGAAGGTATGTGATCGAGTTATCTCCAGACTGATTGAGTTACCTCCAGATATTAAACGTGAGATGTTTTGTCACAGAATATAGCCACAGTTAATAGACAGGAGATCACGTTCAATACGGGCGTGTTTATTTCCACACTCACCAATGCTGCTGCTCTCTCATTTATTGATTTCCCAATACAGAGCCTAGCGTAGCACCCTCCGGGGTATCTGCGACGAGTCTGTCATCCTCCGTCATCGAGGTCTCCTGGACGGCAATTCCCTGGAAGATGAGTAGTGGAAGGTTACTGGGTTACGAGGTACGTACATTTAAAATACACTCCCATGTATCGGTATTGCAAAGGGCCGTAACCGAGAAGGGTTGTGCAGGCTGCTGGACAGCAGCGTGGCTCAGCATTTGACCCAATGCATCCTTTACTTCTGCAGGACCCCAGAGCATGGGGAATGTTGTCATCATCGTTCTTTTCCTGGGGCAATTGATAGCTGTGGCTTTTGGCACTAGGTCTGGGCCAGTATCGAGGGTTTTGTGAATGGAGGCCAGGCTGTGGGGAGGACGTTCTGCAAGACCCTCTGCTGATGGACTGCAGGACTCGGGGCTTCAAGACCCAAGGGATCTCTCCAGCCCAGTCCTTCTCCCCAGAAATTTTCGAACTATTCAGAAATCAAGATTATGTTAAACTGGATTTTTTCATAAAAATATTTGAAAATCAAAGCAAACAGCTATAGACTCTAGAAATACCTAATTTACAAAAGATTACTGCATATCTTGCTTTCTTTCTGCCCCACCTACACCAAAAAGCAGGATATTTTCTTCTAAGTATCTTTGAAAATGAAGAACAGAATGAAATTGTGTTTTGCTTCCTGTGCTGATAGTCATGTGTCTGTCTAACAGTATTTTCAAACTGACATATTTTTCAGAATTACATTTACTTTCAAGGAAACTATTTTGTAAGATACAGTCTTATGAGTTTAACTTGTTTACTTTTTAGATGAAGTAATGGTTTTCCTCTGCTCATTTTTTAATTCAAGCAAGATCTAATATTTCAGTTTCCTTATTCCTACAGTCACACTAAAAAGAGCAGCAAGCGTGAAAAGCAGATGGATAAGAATTTTTTTTTTTACATAGTAAACATATTTTTGAAACTTTAATGTATTTCTGCCTTTTTCAGCTGAGAAAAAAAAAATGCACTTAAAGGAGTCAAATGCAATGCTGTGGGTGAACAGTCCATTCCATGTAAGATTTTAAATAGTTTTGGTTTATATCTACTAGGTTAGGTACTGGAATAATGGTGGAAAAGAAGAATCTTCAAACAGAGTAAAAGCTGCAGGGAATGAGACATCAATAAAAATAACAGGTTTGAAGAGCAACTTAGCATACTACACAGCTGTCCGTGCCTATAACAGTGCTGGAGCAGGTCCCTTTAGTGCCACAGTAAATGCTACCACAAAAAAGACACGTAAGTATCTTGAATTTAAAGTGGGGAGAGACATAATGGTGTGTCTTGCAGGGAAGTGAAAAATAGGTGCAATATTGGGAATCACAATATGTGTGTGTAAGTAAGTAAGTGACCTAAATTTTCATACAGACTGGAGGAGCTACACAATTAAATCGAGCATAGATCTTCCATTTTCTACCCTCTGCTACTTTAGCAGGATGAGTAAGTAAAACAACTCTCAACTATGCCTGTGGAGCTGAAGTAAGATACATAATTCCTGCATAAAGCCTCTATTATTCTTCTAGTGACTGGGAGAACTTTAAAAGATAAATTTCTGTTACTTGGAAGTTAAAAAACAGCAACTTGTTGAATTTTTCAGGGGTTTATAACATATTTATTAGAAGTTCTCTAGGGCATGGCTTTTGAAGTGCAATGATGATCCTCATACAATTCATACAAAACAATCCTTCATGTCCATTGTTTCCCCTTGAACAAATTGCACAAGAGGCCACTTTACTATTAAAAAGGAGAAATTAAGCTGGAGAACAGATTGTCAAAGGCTGCACAAATTTTTCTACAAATGGAAATATTTTTAGTATGCTCTTCCATTGTGATACAACTTAGAATCAGGGTCATCAATCTTGAAGTATTTCTGTCAGACTCACAAGAATGTGCAATTAAATCTGTCTGAAAGGTCAAATTCCCTGGAATAGTCATTAACATCCTTCTACCAAAAGTAGTTGCATCATCTATATTATGAAATAAGCTAGTTTATCAGAAATGATCATATGCAAAACCGAGTGTCACTCTGTCACCGAGGACTAAACCAACTCAGATTAACTTACATTTGCTAGAGTTTAAATATATTATATGCATCGTTAGTTACCACGAATTGGCTGGTATGAAGGAACTCGCTGCCTGTAGAAGGTATCTGACATGTGAGGAATGGTTTTCTCTAATTAATCATCTTTCTTTGTGGCTACTGGCTGCTCACTAGAGGTTGTGCCAGCCTGGTCAGCTCAGTGATTTTTCAGTCCTTTTTTAGTGACCACCTGCCTTTGGGCTGTGTGAATGAGAACTGGACAAGCACCTGATCCCCCTGATTTGAAGAGGATCTGGATCAGGCCCTTACTCAAGATGGCTGCTATTTGGAATAATTAAAAAGATAAATTAGTTCCATTATGTCCATGTATCTTGGTGGTGAATTAAGGAGAGCAAAAACGTTGCAGTGCAGTATAACGTCAATCTGAAGGATTTTGCTAACTACTAGTTGAATTGACTAAGACAAATAATTCTCTGCACTGCTGCAGTAGAAACTGATTGTTCATTCAAATGTGTGATTTTTAATCAATCCCAATTTCTACCTTAACTTGAATATTTGTGATTGATGTGTTTTTCACTGTGAAGGATTTCTGTGCACATTGCATTTACATTCACCCACATGACCTACAAGATACTTCTCAGTAACTATTAGCTATATCAAGAAACACAAATACTTAAGTTCATTTGGCAGTATATTTCAAGATTTTGTAGCCCAAAATAACAAGTGTAGTCTCATTTTACAAAATATTGCTATATAAAAATGGCAAGTAACTGGGGAAGACTTGCCTGAGTTTATAAGGCATGTTACAATTATTTCATATTTAGAAAGTCTTAAAATGCAAACAAATGTTCTGTCCGTCAGGTCTCATTTAGAGAAATACTAGTATATATGATCAACTTTGAGGAGTCTCAGAGGAACCTGTGTAGCTACTTGCATGCTTAGCACTGGACATGTACTTACATGATGTGGTGGTTCAGGATCTGACCTATTACAAATTAAGTTCTGCAGTTCTGAACACTGAAGATTACTGGAGATTTTGGTGTCTGAAGCGAATTGGAGCCTTCTGAATCACTTCCATAAGTCAAGTGGTAGATAGAAGCTTACAGTTTTTACATCTAAATACTCTTCATTTTTTCAGATGTCATATTAATATTTTGTTGTGGATTTAAAAGAATGACTCATTTCTTTTGAAATTCAGCTTTAATATCTCAGTGTGAAAACTGTTCACCTATGCTGTAACACTTAATTCTCAGGAGTAAAACAATCTCCTCTTACATTTACAAAAAGCAGCTATTAGTGCACCAGGTTAAATCCTATTTAGTATATAGAACAAGGCAAATACTGCAAAAAAAATACCTGTGAGTGGTTGTTTAACTTTAGAAGAATTCTTTTAAGTCTGGCTCTTACATTTTTGTGTCTGTTTTGTGTTAGGAAGTATAATCAGGCAGGTTTTGATTTGGCTGCTCATGGAAAGAAGTTAGGGAGCTACCTGTGTGAAAGAGTGTAAGAATAAAAGAGGAGGAAGAAAAGAGGAAAAAACCCTACAAGCACATGCATAGGAGTGTTTAAAACCACTGTCAGTGTTTAATACTGGAACCTTCATCATCAAAGCGTAGCACAGTCCACCTAAGCAGCAGTTGCCTCCACTAGGTGACAGCAACAGTAAATTGTTTTCCTTAACACATTTAGAAAAGATTTTAGTCGTTGATTATGTCACTGCATGACCCATTTTCTGGGAAGCCAACTTGAGGCATCTTAAGAGGTTTGTACTTACCTTCGCCTTCCCTGAAAGCTTGGCAGTTTCAAGATATATTAAAGCGTACAGCCAAAAGCATACTACTCCTTTTGAAAATAACAGTCTCAGATTGTTAATGAGCAAAAAACCCCAATAGATTTCCTTGGCTGAAGCCCACTATTGTTCCAACTGCAGACACTGAAACGGCACAGGCTGCACTTCAAAATCGTGCCTCGAGTTAAAAGAAGAACAAAAAAATCTGTCAAATATTTTTACTTTACAAACACATTAAAGTAAATCAGCATAGCGTGTAGGTTTGAATATTCACCAAGACTAAATTTGTCTAACACATAATCTGTTGTGAAGTATTTGCTTATTTTTGGCAATGTACTAGAACTAGAAATTGTCTGTTACCATCACTGGTTTCATTAGAGTTTGTTCTAATTGATCACCCATGTCCTAAGACATACGCTTTTGTTTGGCTGTATTTAATGAAGGACCATCAACAGATAATGCAACTTCAGAAATAACATTTATGGGCCATTCTGTTTTTCCTTCCTTCTGTTTTTTCCAATTTAGTCTCTGAACCATAGAGTGTACAAACGAGGCTGCATTTGAGTTGCTTTTGCATCCGACATGTAATGACAGTCAATTACCTGAACTATTACTTCCTACCGTAGAATAAATCACTAATGCCAATTAAATTAAAGTCATGCTTTTATTATGTATTTGAAGCACCCAGTCAACCGCCAGGAAATGTTATGTGGAATGTCACCGACTCCAGAGTAATCCTCAGCTGGGAGGAAGTAAGAGCTATGGAGAACGAGTCCGAGGTGACTGGGTATAAGGTGAGTGAAAACAGACCAGAAAAATACCTGAACACAATCCACAGTTTGTTTTTTCTTGTCTATTTGCAAGGCAGTAAGTTCAGAGGATACACAGTACCACATCTAAACCATTTCAGTAGCGTCTCCTTTTTATAGATTTAAATCCTGTTCTAACAATGTCTCATAAACCACGGTCCTTTTACCACTAATGCCTCCTCCTCATGCAAAGAAAGCCGGAGCTGCAGGCATTGCTGCCAGCTCTCGGGATCCCACTTAACCCAAATGTGTAACACTTGGATGTTATAACATGTGTAACACTTACCACATGTATAACACTTATAAATATATAACACTTATCCAAATGCATAACGTATAATCCAAGATTTAGCTGATGGATATAGTTTCCATTGCTGGCCAGGTATATTTATTGGTACCACATACTGTTAAACCTTCTTCTTCTTACCTACTGTGGGACATGCTCATTGTCCTGATAGAAATTACATTGCTACATCTACTCTAAATCTGATCAGTGCACAAATACACAGGTATTTAAAATATGTCAGATATCATAAATACATTTAGGAGAATAGCTGAGGATGTTCTTGATGAGCTGCGTACAGCTGGATTCCACATCCTGCATAAAAGATTTATTCTGAAGATCTGACTGTGCAGTGTTCTGAGTTGTACTGGCAAGAAATACATGTTTACAGCTTAGATAAGCCACTTAGTTTCATAGATGGCAGCCGACCTAAAAACATACCGTGTAGAGTTTCAAGTTGCGTACTCCATCTCAACGATTTCAGGTGCCCCTATGAATAAAAAACATTGTTAGGTACGCAAAGATAAGCTGAATTTTGATAATGCTGGTTAATTTTACTGAAATAAAGCACTTAGGGGGTCGATTTTATCCCAAAAGGCAAGGGCAGTGCAGTTAACTAAAGTTGGGTTTGCCAGGAAGAGAAGAGCCAGCAAATGACATTGAAAACACAGGAACAGGCGTAGCACGGTCACTGTGGAAGTGAGCCGTGCGGCTGTGGCCCTCCGAGAGCGTTCTGTAGCAAGGCACAGCATTCGGGAGCATGTCTCGAGGGTGGCAGCATGTGTGTAATTCCAGTGGCCTTGCGGGTTTTTTTGCATTTCATCATTATTGCCGTTATTCTGGGGGGAGTTGGGATTGTTGGTTTTTGCACTGGGAAACTCCCAAGCTTACCTGCTTGTCAAATTTGTGAAACTCTGCCAGGTGAATGCACTGGGTCCACACGTTTTTTTAAACTCTGCCAGGCCATCCCTCTCCATGCCTAGCCTTGCCACTGGCGCTAGGGACCCTTCGGGCTCATCAAGCCTTCAGGACAGAAGAGAGGCTCATGTTACGCTTAAATCCCTCCCTCCTGCCTGAGCGTACTGAGCAGCAGGCTGTGACATTCAGATGTAGCTCCCATTCTTCAAATCACAGAACACCGAATGCAGTTAAGTTTCATGACAGAATAATCACTCAGCACTTGCAGAACATCTTCCAACATAGTCTGTAATTTTGGCTAGCTCCCGCCTTCCCAAACTATGCTTTGGCATAAGAAGCTGATCTAGATAATGATAGATTCCAAATGGTGGGATAATCTATAGAACAATATATTATTAAGAAACTCAGTAGAATATATTATTCATTTGTTATCATTATACATTGTGTCATTTTCGATTAAAGCTGGAATAAAAGAGCTTGATTGATGTTACCCTTCTTTCTTTAAATGTAATTCTGTCCTAGAATATTAACCAAAAATCAGATCTTTTCTCTCAGCCCGTCTTTTTAAAGACTGAAACCTTGTTTCTACAAAACACAAATAAAAATCGCAGGACAGGTCCTCGTGGAAGAAATGACGTGCTACAGCTCTTCGCCTGTGTTGCAGGTTTTGTACAGGACCAGCAGTCAGAGCAGTATGAACGTGCTGAACACGGACAAGACAACAGCTGAACTCTTGCTGCAGCTCAACGAAGATTACATTATAGAAGTAAAAACCACTACTGATGGCGGAGATGGCCCTAGCAGCGACCAGATCCTGATTCCCAGACTAGCTAGTAGGTTGAAGCTGAATCACTATTATTTTGTCACACGCTTATATGGGGTCCCCAACCGATACCAGAACCCCCTTTATACCAGCCGCGGTATAGAGACGCATGTCTCGGCCTTGGTGTAGTGAGTCATTACTGCCTTTGCAGTCGACACCCAGCAGTTGTCACAGCTTGTCTTTGCAGGAATTGAGTCCTTATTGATGGGGAGAAAAAGCAAATTAATGCTTGTATGTTGTAGGGTAATAAGGTAATAAAAAGAAAAGCAATTAACAGTCTTCATGCCCCACGCACAACAAACTTCATTCTATTGAACTGGTAAATTACCGTGTAAATTGGTATTAAAGACATTAGATTTTTTTTTACTTCTCTCCCTTTTTTTAGTATTACCTTGAAAGTAAAGACCATTTGTACAGTGTCAGCATTTTGCAGTACATTTCTGTAGTTTAAAAATATTTAGCGTTTATAATTTTAATTGCTTGTCAGAAATAAAAATGTACAATACTTTTTGCTCAGCATCTAGGAAGAGTAGTACTTTGACAGAGCAGATACTTATGCTTTCATTTAATCCTGACCTTTTTCATTTGTCACAGGTATGGATGCAAGAGGTTCTGGTCCATCAGTCTTGAACATCTTCAGTGTATCCAGCTTCTTACCAACAATATTTTTGTTGACTCTTAATTCAGTGTTGTGATGATACGTTTTCATTTGCTGGGGGAAAAAAAAAAGAATTGGTTACTACAGAAAAGTGCTTTTTTAAAAAAAAACTGCAGTGGTTAATGCATGTTTTTCTTCTATCCTGACGTGTTTTTACATTCTTTATATTTCACTGTAGGTTGAAGTAAAAATATTGTGTAAAGTTTAGCAAATCCTTTAAAAAGGAGTCTAAAATGCCTTAATACTTGAACCAAAGGAGTTTACATATTACATACTTCAGATACAATGTAAGAGAGAGGGAGAGCAATGGCTCCGTAATCAGAGTTACGAGGAAGAGCTTAGCTCAATGAGAAACTCCATTTTGGCAGTGACACTGAATTGTTTTGGGTGTGTTCTGCGTTGTTACGGTAACATCATTCTACATACGAAAGACGAAATCAGAGACAAGGCGTTTCAATTGGATGATACAACGTCGACCAAGCGGCCGTTCTTCAGACAGTGTCATAATCAGTAGGTTTGGGTCAGTTTTCTTACTGCCCTTTATATAAGTTATTCTAAATCTAGCAAGAAATCAAAGCTGGAAGGTAGAGAAAAGTCAGAGTATGGATGTTAGTTTTGCAGAGTCCACGTTGGGGTGTCCAAGAGGCAGGGCTTCCACTACTACTCTTAAATGATTTCACAACTGTGTTTCAAAGAAGGCTCTCTGTTTTATCACAGCGTACGTTTATGTACCCTTTCAAACACCTAAACTTCCTCTCCGTCAATAGCTTTTGAAGTTAATTTCCTTATATCCCCACCTTATATTTCTTACCCAGGTTCTTTATTCATAACCAAATTCTCCCACCTTCAGGATCATTTTTATTGCCCTTCTCTGAACTCCTGAGTGTGTTTCACCAAGAAAAGTGCCCAGTTGTAAGCGCTATTGAAATGCAGTAGCACCATGGCCTTATGAAAAGGGACTACTACCACCTCCCTACCTTGTGATGTGGTGCTTCCAAATATGCAGCCCCAAATTATCTTGCTCTTTTGTCTACTGCCCTGCACTGTAAACTCGTCCTTAATTCAGTGTTGCATTCCTAACTCTCCTTCCTGCTGCTTTTTAACCAATTCAAAACTCTTTCACCTGGTCTGGCACTCTAACACACCCCATTACTGTCATAGGATTCTGGTAAGTTTATGGCAATACTATAGGTTATAATTAAAAAAAAAATTACACAAAGACACTTCAAGCTTGCTATTATAGAGAAATCTATGCTTTCTTTCATAGCAATATATTAAAGATATATATTAACCCTGGTACATTTGACTTCTGTAGTTGTGAACTTACTTAGTCAAATCAGCCTTTTAGACACGTTTTAGAGAGCTGCCAACATAAATGGTAGAGCAAGTGTTCATGTGACATAAAGCATATCCTTTTAAAGACTTTTTTTTTAATCTCACAGTGTTATTACAACACACAGAACTAGAAAGGGAGAGAACCAGGATTAATGAAATTACAGTAGCACTGTAGAAAAAATACCTTGATATGCATTCAAATAGAAAAATACCTTATTAGTATCACATCCAGCTGAAAATACGTGCTGTCGAAGTAAGCAAGATCTGTATATACTGTACATACATAGTTCTAAATGGCTAGTTGCTTTTCGATGTGGCTAACCAGTGATGTTTTCAGACACTTGCGAGTGGGGGGGGCGGGTGGGAGATGGAGAAACCGGTGTTACTAGTAAGTGTATAGTTATGTTTCATGCAACAAAGGGTGACTCTTTCTATTCTTGTTTCAGAAAATTCTAGTCCATGGTCCTGTCTTGCCATTTTCATGCGATTACATTGTATTATTTAATTTCTAGTTATATATCTCCGTGAGATATGTACCGAGTACCTTGTTTCATATTGAAAAGTTTGAAATTTATCCTTAAACTTCCAGTTGTGTGTGTATCCTATGGTTATCTGTATGCATTTTTTTCTATTACGCTAATAAAATATTTATTACATTGAGGGATACTAGAATATTTCAAAGTAGTATTGCTTGTCCATATTAGATATTTGCACACACGAGGATTTACTGCATCTAAAACTCCTGGTCTGTGTTCACAGCATTCCTGCTCACCGGCACTTCTTGGCAGGAGGGGAGTGGTTTCCCGCACAGTAGCTTTGCTGCCCTAAGACTAAAATCCGAGCACATATACCCAGGCCTGTTTGTACAGAAAGCAGGGCAGGAGGGAGGAAAGGAGTAAGGACATAGGTAAGTCCCACTCCTGCGCCGGAGGAGTCAGCCATGCACGTGTCAGGGGCACAAGGTTGTGCTCGAGGGACTGAGCTCTACCTCTGCCCACAGGTTTGCAGCACGACGGACAAAAAGCCGGCTCCCTTTCCCTGCCTTGGTTTCCCCTTGATCCAATTAGGCTGTTTCTTCTCCTCTGAAATGAAAAAAAGAAAGATAATTATATTGAAGAAGAGTTCTTTATAATAATTTATTTAGTGCATCACTATTTAACATTAAATTGCATGGCCTGTTCTCCTCTGGAAATTGCCTATTCCTTACATACTGCAGCTTCCCATAAAGCCAGAGTCTCTCTAGCACTAAAAACCACCTCACTGGGAACACAGACAAACCAGAAATGTATAGTTTAAGCTTTTAAAGCATGGCTCTACCCACGTTACTAGAGAGCTGATCCAGATGCTGCAGTAAGGGTTAATAATAATCCCAGCACGTTTACCAAGGGTATAGGCAAGAGGCAAGACTGTCGGGTTTTCCCTTTCAGATGGCTGTAGGTGGGCATGTGCCTCGCCAGTGTTCCCATTAGTCTTCCTTTAAACTGACCTCTGTCCCTTCCTCATCTCATGGTAATTCAGTTAATGTTTATTTGTGGTAATAAAACTGACTTGATTCTCCAGGGAGAGTTGGAAAAAAATAAGTTGTATTGGGAAAGTACAGGAGGAAAAGGTGAAGAGCCAGTAAGGGATGAGGTGAGAGGTCCCTGAGCCAGCCTACCTCTTGCAGGCTTTTCCAGAGCAGCTTCTGTGACTGACCAAGTTAGCAATTCAGTCCTGGGGAGGAAAAAAAGAAGAAAAAAAATCAATGATGATGAAAAATGCGAACATCACTCGTATGACTGGAACCGCGGGTGATGGGGAAGGTATTTCTGCCATTCCACTTGTACTTGCACCAAAAATAGCCAGCACTGTCACTTACTTAAAATTGCTATTATTTGAAATCCAGTAAGACACAATAGTAGGCTTGAGCCATAGTTTTTAGGCAAATGCTATGGTAAAGGGTGTGGTTTTTAATAGCCTGTCTAAAAACATAGCTGAATTCCTCCAAGCTGTTCAGTAACACCGAAGGCTGCCACAGAGCGAAGCCAAAAGCTGGGCGGAGGAGGAGCAGGGGGGTGGGAAAGGCGAACCCCGGGGGGGACGAGCCAGGCCTCTCTCCGGCTCCCTACGGCAGGTAGGGTGAGAGGTGGGTGCTGCGAGGGGGGCGAGCACCCGCAGCGGCATCGCCACGGAGACTCCCAAGGGGTTCCCCTGGAGACTTCGCAACACAAAACTGGGCAACACGCTGGGGTTGTTGGCCAAGGTCTCAAACCGTCACTGTGAAAAGGAGAAAGGATGCAAGAGTCCTGCCACCAGCTGCATTCGCACACCAAAGACAAAAGAATTTGATACAGCTTAAAAAAAAAAGTTTGCAGCTGCGTGTGCCTGCTCTAGAAGCTGTAACGGCTTTCGCTGGAAGCCGGTACCGGAGGAGAATGGAGTGCTGTGGATTGGGATTTGGAGGTCTGGAGGGTGAGGGCTGTTTGTTTGTTGGGTTATTTTAGGCATGGGTTTCAAGTTTCTCATCTTGCACCGCTATTCCCCCAAGATTTGGTTTCTAAAGGGTTTCTTGTCCCACCTGAGTAACGTGGTTTTTTTCATTCTTCCCTGACAACTGTATACAAGGGGATTTGATGACTCCTCCTGTGCTTCTAAAGTGAATTTCTCAGAGGTAGCTGGTATAAGAATTAAAAAAAAAAACTTTTTCTTTGGACAGTTTACTCTGTCGGAAATGTTGTGAACACGCAGGATCCTCTATGAATACAAAATGAGTTAAAAACTAATATCACTTTAGCCCTGAGAAATATTGGAGATCTCCATTTTCTACTTAATTTGCCTTTCAGTAGTGGAATGCAGACGTGGGCAGTGCCTGTCAGGTTATATATGTTATGTCTTAATAACAGGCAATAAAGCAAGCTGTCCTGCATGAGGGAGTGCATTAATCTGACAGCTTTCTGTCTGAAATAAATAACAATGGAATATTGTGAAAATAAAATGAGTTTGCAAACAGGCACTCGCTCTCTTAGGAAAAAAACAACCTCCTCAATTGTTTTATGCTAATGCTTTGAACTTCTGAAAAGCAATAAAAAAGGATATGTTTAGCAGAGATATAACCGAATGTACGTTATTGTTGTTTTATCAAGCCCGCTTGATAAAAAGAGGCACTACTTTTCTTTAAATCTGATGCATAGGAAGTGCAAGCTGCAGCGTGAGGGGGGCAGATGGTACACCACCTCTCCAGCTATCAGTCCTGCCCTCTTAGAAAAGGGCTTTTCTGCGAAGGCTTTTCACAGTTCACAGCTGCCCCCCCCCCCCAGCACACGTACAGCTTGGGTCTCACCGGGAAGCGGGACGTACAGCCTCTAAAACACGGTAGCCGTTTCTCTTTCTCCAAGCTTAACACCTATTTCAACAGCCTCAGCAAGCGGAGGCTGCCTGCACCCTGTGCATAGGGGAGCTGTTTCTCAGAGGTGCTATTCGTGGCTCACCTTCGGCTTGGAAGTCTTTCCCAAGGTCAGCTAAGGATGCGGACATCTCGGTAGCATCGGTGGGACCGGTCACGACCACACCATCAGAAAGTGCTGGCTGCAGGACAAGGAGATGCAGACAGACGCTCCCTTGGCAGCCTTCCCAAAGACCAGCGCATCTCCCAGTGCTGCCCTTGGCAGAGGGCATCTCTCCAGGACAGACCTTCACTCCTCCCCGGAGCCGCGCAGCCGCTGTCCTGCCGCTCAGCGGGGAACCACTCTGCTGCCACGCGTTTCTGCTAACGTCCGCAGCCAGCGCAGCGGGTGCCACCTGAGTAGCAGGTAGCGTCTCTTCTTTGCCAGAAGAATGTGGCTATCTCTAGGAGATATCACAGAATCACAAAATAAAATCACAGAATTGTTCAGGTTGGAAAAGACCTTTAAGATCATCAAGTCCAACCATAAACCTAACCTTGCCAAGTCCACCACTAAACCATGTCCCTAAGCGTCTCATCCACACGTCATTTACAGTCATGCACCCAAAGTGGTGGTTCGCAGTGGTTCCTTCTTGCCTTCACATCCGTGACTTTGTTAACATTGTCATCTCTTTACTTTTTAAAATATATGCCCTCTTTTTTCAAAGAGGTCTAAAATAACCCTAGCCTGTCACCAATTTTGAGTCTATTTTCATGTTTTCCTCTTGCTGACAGTGGGTGTGCATTGCCAGTCCTCTGACTCTGTCCTGCCTCTCGTTCGGTGCATCAAAAAGTTCCCCTCCCCAACAGTTTGGTATTTCGATAAATAGACACTCGCCCTTCCTTTCGTGGGTCCTCTTCATCAGCTTTAACTGCCATGTTGCAGCATCTGCGATGGCACTTATGCAATTCATACCATGCTCTTCGTTTGCTTTGGTTTTGAACTCTCTGTTTTGAGACTTTTCAGTTTGTGCATGAGAGTGTTTTAGTATTAGCATTTCACAAGACCTGCATGTGCATCTTTCCTTTGCTTTTTCTCATCTCTAAGGGTCAAGAAAGCTTGATAAACTCATTTGGTATTAAATTTCTTTTCTTGAGCTCTTTGCTGATCTTTCTGAGGTCAAGAAGTATCTTTGAAAGTCTCTCTTTTTTTTTATTCAATGAACAAATATAGGAGACACGCCAGTAACCCTATGTAGCATTACTAAGACACTTTCTTCCCAACATACCTTAGATTATTTTCTTACCCTTTAAGAGCATAATTAGTCCTGTGAGGTCTGGACCATGCCTGCTCTCTGCGCTGTGCTCTTCATTCCATCTCGGCGATTAATTCCCTTTGGGTGGGAGAACTTCAAGGCGTCGGCAAATGCTGAAAAAGGAAGAATCAGAAGCATCCCGTTAGGAGCCAATAGAAAGGATGCAACTTCCAGATGGTCATTAATTCAGCCCATGATAATTGAAACTCAAAGCAACTCCTAGGACAGGGGGACATCCCAGAATTGTCCATCAGGAAAGAGCATCTTTTGAGAGAGTCCAGCTCCTTGCTGCCTGCTCAGCCTCCAGCCTCCCAAATCCCGCACTCCTTGGGATGCAGAATGACCCAGCTGCAAGCGGAGAAGGGACAGAGTCGCTTCCCGCGCTCCGTTGCCAGCTGAGGGTGCAGGGTTGGAATCCTCCAGCAGCACAAGGGGAAGGTTTGCACGCCCTTGGTCAAAGGTGCGACCTAAAACCAGCTACCAAACCATCTGGCCATAAATAAAAATGCGAACATGAAAATGCTTCCTTGGACTGAAAACGACTGGCAGCTGGGCTCCGGAGCGACTCCCCGCTCTCCCCGAGCGCTTAACGCAGCGTCCGCCTGCTCTGGAACTTGAGGGGCCTCGGTGCTCTCCCCACCCTGCCGCAGAGTTACAGCACACCGAGGCAGGTACTTCAAAGCACCCATAGGGACTTATTTTTAGGCACTCTGAGCTCATTGCTCTGCAGCCCTAAATAGAAGTGCAGATCGATTTTTTTTTTTTTTGTCACCTCCAGGGAAGGTGCTGCCAACGCTCCCCGGAGGTTTGAGCACCTAAATGCGCTCCCCGTGCCCATTAATTTAGAAGGAATATCGACAGGCAGGAAAGGCGTTCATTGGGATTGCTCTCCCCGGTGATTCATTTTAGGGGATCTTTCAGTTTTATGCTGGAACACAAGCAACGACCTGTTACATCAGCTAAAGACATAAAAAGAAACGAGTCAGAGAAAATAAGGGAAAGCCCTCTCCTTCCTGCCCTTTATGATACAAATACTAAATCATTTTCCCAACTGAGGACCTGTAAAAGAGTCTATCAAAAAGGACAGGTGTTTAACAAGAACTTCTCTCATTAGCAATCCAAGGAGGGCCACGGTTAAAGCAGACAAATAATTTGATTTTTCTCACACTTCCTAACATTGCCACCAAACTGAGGCATTTAAAGTTACACTTGTCACAACACTAATTATCTATTTGAACAGCAGAGCTCTCAGCTGATTGAATGAGCTCTTCTGCAGTGAGAACAGATCATTTCATCAGCTGCATCTGATCGTCATTACTTTTTGGATATAGGAGGTAAATCAACTATAACAACAGAAAATATGGCTTTGGTACCTTTACAGCAGCTTCATACGAGACAGAGGGGAACACCATGCAGCAGCCAAAAGCTTCGTCTGGGGGTTTTGTGTTGCCTTGGAAACATGAAAAATAAAGCGCCATTAATTACCTATTTTCAAGCAACCGGAGTATCCAGTGCGGAGGGCCTGATCCAAGGCTAATGAAACCCTTACCCCAATTTCAGCAGACTTTGACCGATCGATCAGCCCTTCTAAACAAGGAGAGGACCGAGGCAGCACAAAGCTCAGCCATGGACTGTGCTTCCAGAAGAGTTACCAGAAGGCTTCAGGCAGACACTCAAAGCGGTGGTTCGCAGTGGTTCTTTCTTGCCTTCACATCCATTACTTTGTTAACATTGTCATCTGTTTATTTTTTAAAATATATGCCCTCTTTTTTCAAAGAGGTGCTAGCATCTGACCTGATAAACTTCCATGCAAACACGTATACAAGACCTATATAAATCCCACGGATACATTTTCTCCAGATAGGAAATCACGCTAATAGTCCCGGTCATCAGCACAGAAGGATGAGTTCAGCCAGACCTTCTGCTATCATTCTTTCTGCCCAAAATACTGCCAAATGACAAAGTCTCTACTATTATATCTTCTGTATAATCATTGTTAACTGTTAATTAAACATTTTTTAACTACAGACTGCTTGCTTCTTTTCCTCCCATTAGTAGTGGTGCTTTGGTCCTAATTAGAAATCTCTGTGAAATAGGTGAAGACTAGAATCAACCTCTTCTTGTGGGAGTTTGAAGTTGTCCTAAAATTTTCTTTTGGAAAGACTGTTCACCACCCCCTGCCAGCACAGCCCAGAGCAATCAGCTAAAACTCCAGCCACAAAGGTGTGGAAGGATAAAAATAAATCCAGTAAAATCTTCTTAATTTTATCCAGGAACCCTTCTCATTTATGAACTATGCAAAATGTCCCTTCTCTTTCATTTACAATGAATATTAATCTTTGTCTATCAACCCAAGCACAATTTTAGAGTGTTTTCTACTCATTCATATTCACAAGGTTGACCATCGTCACTAAAGAACTTTGATTATCTGGTTTCGGATTTGGGCCGGGATTTAACACAGCAGCACTTGACACCACTGACAGCATTTCATTAAATAGGCACTGGGACGGGGTGAAGTCCCGTGTGCCACACAGCCTGTTCAAAGACGGGCACGCACCGACGAGCTGGAGAAACGTCAGAGCTTGAGACTCCAGCATCTGCAGCCGCGGCAGTAACCCCGTGCAGCGGGCAGAGAACAAGCCCATGGCACAGCCCAGACAAACGCAGAGCACACGGGGACTTCTGCACCGAGGGGACGTTGCAGCGGTCCCCGGCTGCTTCCTTGGGGCATAGCAGGGGGCACAGCGAAGCCGTATTGGCACATAGCTCCCCGCAACAGTGTGATGGGCACACCTCGTCTCCTTCTTGTCTCCATAGGCGTGACCGAGCTCCAGCCTCGACTTCACAGCAGTTGGTACTAAAAAGAATCACAGAATCCCAGAATCACTAAGGTTGGAAAAGACCTGTAAGACCACCAAGTCCAACCATCACCCCAACCCCACCATGCCCACTAAACCATGTCCCGCAGTGCCACGGCCACACGTCCTTGAACACCTCCAGTGACGGTGACTCCACCACCTCCCTGGGCAGCCTCTTCCAGTGCTTCACCACTCTCTCAGGGAAGAAATTTTTCCTGTTCAGCCACAACCCCAAAGCTGACTTCACCACTTAACCCCAAGAGCCTGACTCGTCTAATTCCAGCCATACCTACAGCTTTTCCATCATATGTATATGCTCCTATAGAATTATAGAATCACAGAATCACTTAGGTTGGAAAAGACCTTTCAGATCATCGAGTCCAACTGTTAACCTAACACTGCCAAGTCTACCACTAAACCATGTCCCTGTAAGGTAGTCTGCCCCATGCCCATTGGCATTACCGTATGTGAAGTTCACGAGCCATTGCAGTGCTCGTAGGCAAAACGCGTCAGCAGCATTTCAAACTGCCTCCTCCACTTAGGAGGTTAATGAGCAAAATACGCTGGAGACTGCGAATTCTCCCAGGTCTCTCGCTGCCTCCTTCCCACCTGAGCTGCTTCGCCCCTCTCAGCATACTTCTAAAGAAGCGCAATTAACATTTTAAGAAAAGTAATCCACCAGCAACCTCCGTTTATTGAGACTATCATCTATAACCAGATTCAAACTCCTCCTTTTCTCCGTTGACACTGTTCAACAACTAAGGCTGAAAAGGGACCGTGTCGGACGCTGGTGATGGTCCCCGCCGTTCAGTGTGTGTGCGCTGGGGGAAAGCGGCAGACCCAGCGCCGCAGCCATCCCACCTCTGGTCACCCCCCATCCCTCCGCCGCAGCCCAGGGGATGGGATTTGGAGCTCCTGCCCACAGCACAGGGACAGGGCACAGCCACCTCCCAGGCTGCTGGAAAAGCCCCGCTTTCATCTTGTAACACTGCACAGACATGGCAAATGCTATTTTTACATTTGGTCCCAGCTATTTTAAGCAAAAATTTGCTTAAAAAGGCACCAAAAGGCAACCTTTTCCTTTAGTTAGCCATCCATTTCTAAATGAACTGTTTATATCGGTGATTTTGAGTTTTCTTTTCTCTCTCCAATTTTCCTCAGGGATAATGCCATTGGCAATCTCCATGAATCTCTTTTGACTCTTTCTGAAGGTTAAACTGACTACAAGGAAGCTGGATCAAAGGGAAAGAAAAACTTTATTCTAGAAGCACAGAAATATTTACGTAACACAAGATAAGCTAGAACTCCTCACTTCTACCACGTGGACACGCTTGTAAAAAGCGTATAAAAATAGGCCATTTTTAGTTCAGTTGGGGAGGGGAGGAGAAAAGATATTTTATAGCTCATGTAAGAGAAGAGAGACAAGGCTGGCAATCAGCACAGTTTGTAATGCACCTAATTGAAATGATTCAGAGTTTCCAGGGTTTCCTGCCTGAAGGAGAAGAATCTCTTGGAGCCATTTTCACGCACAAGAGGAAAAGAGAATGAAGTATCCCACCGCAGCCTGGGACTGACGCCTCCTCCGAGCAGCAAACCAAGGACCACGAGGAGCCCGGCTAAATAAGCCAAAGGTTCAAACGTCAAATGACAAAGCTGGCTATTGATTGGGAAACGACTGCCAGAAACAGTCGGATTGAGGCAGGCAGCCCTTGGAAAGCAAGGCAAGAGCTTCATTTCAACCTCCTCTTCTGAGCTCCTCAGCTGTGACCACAAATTTTGGCAGCAGTCTGCTAATAGGACTGACGAGAAGTAATACAAATTGACCTAGGGTTGGTCATTGCAGAGCAATAATAAAAATGATATAAAAGAGACATTTTTTCACAACATATTCCTCAAGAATTGGCCTCTTTTTGGCCAGCTCTGGTAAATTCGGAATAACGGGAAGTTCAATACACTTAACGATATTTATTCTAACAAGTTCATCATCTCTTCTCACCGATGCGCTGGAACCAAACCCATAAATGTTTCGATATCAAACACCCACTTCTGCCTGCCCTCAGAGGAGCAGAGCTATCTATTCTGCAGTTAATTAGCTATCCTCTAGGAAGAAATGAGAAAGGCCATGCTTTAAATTAGACCCATCTGGTAAAGGCTTTCTTGAAAAGAGGAGACTTCTGTCATGTTTTGGACCTATCAGAGACAGAGGTTTCCCAGCAGAGGCCATCTGTCTTGGATAACTGCTGCCAGTCCTCACGATTATCAATTAGTCGGTAATGATTGTTTATATGAAAAAGGTGACCGAAGAAGGTTCAGGAGCCGATCCCTGACGCTGGCTGACCTCTGAATATGAACGTCACGGAGGGGGTCTAATAAAAGCCCAGGTACCGAGACGAGGAGCGGGGCATAGCTTCCCAGCCCCTGCCTTTCCTCCAAGGAAATAGCAGGACTCTTGCTCTTCTTTGAGTCCAAGTAAGAACCGAGATGCTGCTGCTTGTGGCCACTTTCCTACTTAATTGGAGCATGCGCTACAAAGTGTGGGACAGGTTTAGGTCCCTCCCCTGCCCAAGGGGTTTTAACCCAGTATCTCGGATTTTCTTGAAGCCTTGTGGATTAGAGCCATCTCTTGCGGCCAGCACTGCCCGCAGCTGCCGGAACTCCCAGCTCCACATCTAGGATGCTTTTAGAAATGAAGCCCCCCAACTTCTAGACCCGGATAATGTGCTAACCAGGCTCTGTTACATACAGCCCATGGCACAGTCACAGCTTCAAGACTAAATTGTGGCAAACCGCACTTCCCAAATCTCAGAGGTGCCTCACACCCCAGCCAGGCTTGGATCTGTTTTTTTCCCCCCCTATTCTATGCAGTTTCAGTTCATTTCCAACATGCCGCGTGCTCTATTCTCTGGTCACAGCGCAGCTGAAGCGCAGTCACACGAGTCCTGCCGTTACTAAAGCAGCTTCTGTCTCGCTGCTCTTATCGGGGCAGCACAGGGCTGGGACCAGCTTGTAAGGAGAGAAACTGCTTACATAATTTATGATGTCTCTTGTTGTCAAAATAACCAGAGAAGCTTAAAAATATAAGCAGACAGTGTGTGGAACAATATGCTTAAAATGTTGAATTATATGATAGTGGCATAGAATGGAAAATACTTGAAGTTAGAAGAGACTAAAAACGTAAGGTATTAGAGAAACATCAAACATTTTCTGTATTTCACCCATCGATAATGCATCATATGTTGCTTTTAAGACAGAAGATGATGACGTCCAGGTGGCTCAGGGAAGGTATCTGACGTGCCAAATAAACATTAGGGCAGCAAGTGGACTCCGCAGGTGGCATGTCACACCGGTAACCTCCAGGGAAGGGACCTACCAGACAGCTGCTGTACATGGGCTTTTTAGGCATTTTTCATTAGTGATGAGAAAAAAAGCGTTTGGACATCTGTTTCTCTATACGTTCAGAACACCTCAGTTACGTGAGCGCGGTAACTCATGCACAGAGAAAACAGATGCACGAACGAACATGCCAAAAGGTGCCGGAGCATCGCTGTTCACAGAGGGAAAATCTTCCTCTGCACACCCATGGCAGGGCAGGACTCCTGGCTCCCGACGTCAGGATCTACTCGCTTAAATGGATGAGGACCAACGTATAAAGTATATACACAGAAAACGGAGGGAGCGGCTGGCTGTTTTCTAAACCCCAGCAGCAGAGAAGACGCTGATTAGCAGGTTGCAGACGGGCACCACACGTTTTAGAAATTAAACTGTAAGTTGTTGGGTTGGGTTTTTTTTACCCCATCAGTTGGATTTCTGTCTGTGGGAAACTTTTCCTCAGGGAGGCTCTTTTCACAGAAACAGCAGGGCATGAAGCGGTAACAGCGTGAAATGAGAGATCTTGAAAAGCCGCGTTGTTCTGCAGGAAGCCCTACATTTGCATGTTAAGCTATATCTATTCCCCGAATGCTCAGACACATGAAAGCAACCCCAGATTTTTAGTGAGCAGCAGATCTTTTAGCTTCAGCCTGAATTTAAAGGTCATGCATGTTTGGAGCTTTTTCTGCACTTAGCTGGAGCAGCGTTACACAGCTCTCCTTAGGAAGAGAGGTGAGAGAAGCGCCGGCTCAGCCGTGCCGGGACGTCGGGGTCACAGTCCCGTCTGTAGCAAACAGTGTCTGACATCGGCCCCCGTTCCCAGTGACGGTGGCCCCGATACACTGGGATGTTGTATGAGAGACACTTCTCTGATACCAGTGACCTTAACAAGAGCTTTTTAGCACTTGTCAGGGCTGACAGCTGAATCCTTTTAGGCATGTAAATGCAGCGCGAGCGGCAAGCAACTGAATGAAACCCACTGTCCTTTTCACAAAACTGTCCTGAGGAAAGTTCAGGACATTTAAACTCAATTTTAACCTTATTCATCTTCAGAAATCAGACCTATTTTTGACCAGGCTGAAGGCTTCCTACCTGACACGGCGATTCTGCCCGTCGGCTTTGCGCCGTGCGGCTGGAGGGGCGGGCAGGGCTGCAAGGCACTGATGCTGGGCTGTGCTTCTCGCTCCTCCTCAGCCTCCCACGACGCCCTGACGAACGGTCAAGCATTGCAAGGTTGTCACCAAGAGCGCCGAGCTCCCCGGCACGCTGTTTCCTCCCTTTCTTAAACATTCAGGAGCAGGTGGAGTGGGAGATAAAGAATAAAATTATGACCCTTGTCGTTGTCTTCCAAATGAGAAACACCCCCCCATCAGCGACACACACCCCAACACTGACAGCAGAGGCAAAAACCCCTCAGACTTCCCAGCACAACTGCATATAGTGGGACTTAAAAAGACCTGTTTCAAGATGCCCTCCTTCTCCCTCCCTCCTCTTCCTTCACGGTACTGAGAGGCATTTCTCACATAACCGAAGGAAAGTGCCTAGCCTCAGGAGAATGTTACTTTAAAGATGAGCGTGCCTTACTCAGAAATCCTAGATGTACTCGTTCAGCGCTTCATCGAAGGGTGAGTTCAGGTCTGAGAGCAGCTACGCTCAGGGGTACCGCCAGCGCTACGCAGGGGAAGTGGGTAGATACAGCTGGTGTCACCAAGCCAGCAGACTCGCTCAGCAAGGCCAGACATCCACCCGGGGCTTTGGAAGACGCACGTTCTGGCCTCCCGGTTCCCTTGCACGAATGCATTTATGCTTTGCTCTGTTGCCTCTGCCAGCACTGATGATGCTGAGACCACTGCTTATCCTGATGGTGAATGTGACAAAATTGCTTGGGGGTTCTTTAGCTGCTTGCTGCACCTAGCTAAGTCCCTTGCCTTACACTTGGAGTAAGTTTTCTGTTACTTTCTGCCTGTAAACTCCTATCCAAGGCAACTTCTTCCGTTATGGCAGTCCCTGGGGCATCCATCCACGACAGTATTTGACACTGCAAAGTCTCGGAGGTTTGCTCTGTCACCCGGCACCAGAGAGCTCTCCCAGCCCCAATGCACCTGGAAAGATTCCATGTGTCCGCCTGCAGGAGTCCCGCTGTACCTCCACCGTGTTGCTCAGGACCATGGTCTGGATCAGACCACACACTGAGGAGGCAGGAAGAGGAGAAGAGATTCTCCTTTTCCCGCTCTCCCTTCAACAAATCCACACCTGGTCATCGCGCTGGCTTACGGCATCTGATGCTACTTTGCACCCCTTCGCATCCACCTCTTTCCAGCTACATCCTCTCTGTGTGCGTTGCATTAAGTTACCCAAGTTTTACTGCTACGTTTAGGGTACAGAGCAGAAGTTACACAAAGCAACAGCATCCCTGTGCGTAAGGCAAAAGTGATCTTGCGTAGGGGATGGAAATACTTGTAGCTCACAATAGCCACCTGAAATGGGGTTATATAAAATTGTAGGTAGTACCAGAAATTTCAAAATAGCAAAAAAATTCTCTCTGACACACCTATAAAATGTAAATATTGCGTATTACTTTTAAATGCGTTATTTTATGAGAAACGTGCTCATACTGCATTTAAATGTGTAACTATCTCAGGATTTAGTGCATCAGTTGAAAATTTTCATGGTCAGGATAAAAAGAAGATAAATAAAAAAGCTCTGAATCAGAGTTGCTCACCTTTAGCATGCTCATTTGGGCTCTGCTCAGGCTTTCAGGCACAAACAGCTCCATATCTTACAACACGTTAACGGTGCGGTCAGGGAAGATTGCCTTTGGAAAGAGGAGCAAGAAAAGCAAAGCTGAATCACTGCAGAGACTCAGTATTTGGGGAATACTGAGGAGTCACTGTCAATAAGGCTCAACACTGTATAACCAGCAAACACAACTTCACCAGGAGTCACTAATCTCTTACAGAAGCTTAAAAAAAAAAAAAAAAAAAAATCACAAACTGAACCAGTGCTCTTATACATTAGCCTGAGACCACTAAAGTATTTGCACATCCTTGATTTTCTACGGCAATTTTGTATCATTGGTTTAAACCACCATTTATCATTTGGAATGAAAACACCGAAATTCAATAGCCTTTAACAAAGGACCCACTAAGCCTTCGGTTGAAAGAAACTGCGTATATGCTGCCCTGCTGTTTGAAAGGCAGGGATCACGCAAACCTTAGCCAACGTGCTCCAGCCAAAACAAATGAAGTTGTCCCATGCAAACATTTCCTGAGAGTGGGCTTCATTCTGAAAACAGGTAAGGAAACTGCAGCCACATCCCTAAGCTGGCTTCCCTACGGGGTACCGCCGTGCGCATGAAGTTTAAAGTCATATGGTACAAATTGTGCATAACCATGAAAGTTCTTACGCCAACAGTTTTCACTGCAGAGCACCGTAATATGGGAGCAGCTTAGAAATGTTCTGTGTATGAAAATGCAAAGCAAGCACTTGCTGTCTTAGGACTGATGTTCTTATGAAGAAGTTATTGACAATATCTACTTCTTTTAGTGCAAGTTCAAAGCCCACAAATGAAGCCTTGGGCCATCACAGAAATATGGGAACTGCTTTTGTAATTAGGATTTTTTATTATTCTCATTGTAGGCTATTAGGCTGAGGGTCCACATTTGTAATAAATATTTATAATTCAATTATTTACAGAATGGACAAAAATGTAAAAGCAAGTAAGATGCAGAGTAGAAATATTTGTGGTTTCGTATTACCGTAAAAGACAACGACTTCAAAACATATCTTTAAAAATTAAGGACAACATTATTTCTAGATGTACAGCTTTTAATGGTCTCAAAACCACACATTCAAAACTAAATCAATGATAAGCATTGGAGATGCAATACATACCATTCCAGCCTAGTATACATGCCAAGACAACAGTCTGAAGCAGGAATTCTCGCCCTGAAACCATAATGCCTTTGTATGGTCACAGAGAAGTTACAAAACAACATCTCTGACTCCTTTCCCTTCACCTGCAACGGGCAATAGAAAGCCCCGTCAATGAAAAGGGCTATTCAGTGACCATCCACGTCATCCTTTTCTTAAACACATGTAAAGCTGGACGAACAAGAGACAAAAATGAAGGCTGATGTGTATCGCGTTTCATATTTTGGTCTTAAGTCTGTCTTCTCATCATGCATGCGTTGTTAAATGGAGTAACGCATGGGGCTGAAAATTACCAAGCAGGTGTTTAAAAGACATCTGTAAGCAGTTCTGCTATAGTCTAATTAGTGTTCTAATGCATATTACAGTGCAGAGTCATCATTATTTCCTCTCCATTAGCTGCTGATATATAATGCATCTTAAAAAAATGGCTAACCCGTTTTCTTTTTTTTTAAATAAAAAAAAGAGCTTATTTCTCCCATTAACATACAAAGGCAATAGGAATATGATTAATGCATGCCATCTAAACTATGCACATTAAACATTAAAAACCAATGCACCATCTCAGCCTAACGTGCATTTGCGAATTATAAAATACACTTGTCAATATTAACACTGCCACCAAATGAAATGTTGTTTAGAAAGAAAACAAGAGAAAAAGAAACCTTTTCTTCTAGCTGTCTTTTTGTAACTGCTGATCCCTAATTCCTCTTCTTTGGAAAGAGAGAGACCACCAAGTCCACCAAGATGCATCCAAATTATTCAAGGCATGGTCTGACCTGGTGGGTAGAGAGCTACAGGATATATCTACCTTGTAGTCACTCCCGTGAGAGCAATCTGCGTTAGCTCCACACAGTTTTAAATTAGTTTTGGCTAGCGATAGCACTCTCTCTGCCCGAGCATACAACTGTAGCACAGAGAAATTGCTAAAACACTACCCGCTCCTCTCAGCTTCTCAGATGGACTTCGCAACTGTGCTGAGCACAGCCCCGCTGCAGCGGAACTGCTCGCAGGATCCCGGCCAGCTACTTCAAAGCTCACGCGTGTCTAAACTACAGTCACAGCAACACAAACATCTTTAGAGCTTGGGCCTGCCAAACGGTGACGTGTGTCCTCAGGAGCACATCTGCCCATTGGACATACTCGACACCTCTCCCCACTGGGGTAACTTGTGCCAAGGACAAGGTCGTGTCCAAGCTTGCGGTCCAAGTTTCCTTACATTCCTCAGGCTTTCTAGCTACCAAAGCAGAAGAAATTCAAGTGCTCCCTTCCTAGAAATCTTCTGACATCTGCTAAGGAAATCTATCCTGGAAAACTCTGTATTTACCTTGATTATCCCCACTCAGCTGAGCTTCTATCCCAGTGGAAATTCCAGTCATGGCTATAGGTGAACCCAGTGGTACAGCACATTTGGTTGTTGATGTCGAACAACCAGGGGTACAGTCACTTGCCCAGCCCGCCCTCTCCTGCTGTCAGCACATCCCCTAGAGAGGGCTTACGATAATTTGGGAGATTGAGCAATACGTCAAGGACCCAGCTCCTTTCCTCCCATGCCTGTGCAGACTGGATACCCGCAGAAGAGCACTAAGCGATACCAAGGTCTTGTTGAAATGAGACATTGCCTTTTCCATCTCAAAATTCCACTTTCCATCAAACATTGAAAATTAAGATGAAGTCACCAGAGGGGATGGCAGCTGAGGAAGGTACATAGGAAGGTACATTTTTATGCCTGTTTGGCCTTTGACAGCAGCCCTTTATTTATAGCACATGGCAAGTCTTCAGCAACTTCCCAGTTATGCCTGATCCCCCAAACTCAACTTCAAGCTTCTCTGCAGTTCTGCTCTCCACCTGCTCCGAAAGAGCAATAACAGATGCTTTACAAACTGATCCCTTACGAAACGTAGTACCAAAGTCTATAATGAGGTTTTACTGCAACAACACCAGATTTTACTCCTCCTCTAGAGTTCTACAGAAATCTGGTCAATTCAAGCTTTGGAGAGCAAAAAGACCCAAAGTTGACACCAGTCATGAAGCTGATACAAGCAGCAGAGATGTCAGGGCTGTGGGGTCATGCTTCCTTGCCTGCTCTGCACCCAGCACCCATACAGCCATGGATTTAGACCTTGATCTAAAAGACAGTGGGTGAATTCTCACCCTGCTGAAGCTCACTGGTGCCTCACCAGTGACTTGGCACCACAGCATCACTCTGTCCTCATAGAGGATGAGCCAGGTCCATACCAACACCATCAAGTGACTGGAAACAGCCCCAGGACTTGCTAGGGACGTTTCTGTCCACGGCACAAGGACACGTTTTCCTTGGGTTGCCTGAGCACGTCACCTTCAGCCAAGATGAGGGGAGTTGCTTACCTGGGGCTGTCTCCTTGCTGAGGAACACGGCAGCTCGCACTATGTCATACGGCTACGGGCACACACTGACAGAGAGTCCAAGTCCCCTGTTCTCATGATGGGGTGAGATGCCAGCAGCTTCTACAAAGCCAAGCCAGGACCGATTCCCCACTGTGCACTCTCGTGTCTCGGCACAGCCACACTTCATTGTGACATTACGGAGCGTTGCATTTCAAAAGCATCAGACAAACACAAGTCAACAAGCACTGTGACTGATGCTACAGGTAGGTAAGGCTTATTGCCTTCTCTTTAAAGACAGAGAATCAGCAGCAAACAGGTTAAACAATTTAGCACAGGTTATTCAATAAATCAGTCGCAGAGCCTGGGTTGGAATCCAGAGATCTCGTCTCCTGCTATCGTCTTGATTTAACTTTGCTAGAACCACCTTAATTACTTTGTTTTGTTGTTACAGGCAAAAACTCGAGCATAGTTAATAGCATAAAGCACTGTGCAATGGTGAAAAGAAAGCTTGATGGGATTTTGTCTCCTTTGCTTCGAATACCCAGGACAACGAGGCAAAAGGTTGAAAGCAGATGGGCCACTGAGTTTCCTTGGTTTGTTTTTAAAGGGGTTTTTTTCCTTATTTTTATTATTAGCCAAGAACACTCTGAAGTTTCCAAAGGAAAAGGGTAATGGTGTCAAGAAAATTTAACATGTATTTGAGATGAATTCAATGCAGCTCTATTAGCTTTAGGTTGGCTTCTTTTCTTTTTTTAAAGACATGTTTACATCTCAGCTTAAAGAAACTATTGAACCACATTTAACTAGAGTGGTTTGCTATACCGCGAGGCATAACAAAGTAGCCAAGAAGCACAGTAGTTTGATAATGTCTTAATGCACCACGGACGTAGCATTTGATTTCATATATTGATCACTCTGTATACAATTAGTTGAGTAAGTGCAAGTTTCCAGTTGGTGCTGCTCCTTACTCTTGTTTTCTGTAGTGAATAAAACTGACTGAAGTGTAAGTGTGGGAAAGCAATCATGTTTCATGACCTTAGAAGTGACATTCATCCACAGTAATGAAGCATGAAGGCTTTTTAAAATCATGCAGAAGAGCAGTCCGTTGGAGTTATGCTGACTGGTCTCTCACCTATGATTTAAAATGATTTTCAATGGATGCTTAAAGAAACACAATTTTAATTTTATTTTTTTTTTTAATTGAGGTAAACCTCCAGCTTTAAGGAAGTCAGAGAGTGACTACTTGCTTCTTTTCAGTTCCAGACACTTCTATATTTTACAAGTAAAAATTGCAAAAATGTTTAATATATTTAAAGGCAATAATAAAATTTTTCTTCCTCTTTTGTCTGACTAAAGGTTGCAGATATTTAGATTATATTCTAATTGTTGATTACTCAATGGATACAGGTAAATGTCTTTTATCACTGAGACTTTTGAAGATGTTATTTCGACACGTCCGCTCCGACCAACACCCACTTAGCACATCAGGAAGTAACTATAAAATGAACTAATTCAACAGCTATTTTCTGCAGTCTAAAGCGTAATCACCCATGAAATGTTGATGTTTTTCAGGATAGCAGAAATTTATCGCTTATGCTTAACCTGGGCTATTTTTCCTCTCCATACATCCAAGAACAGCAAAGCGATGCTTGGATGTGCAGACAGAAAAGGGCAGATGCTGACGAGCTGGTTCTCCCCCACTCCGGCCCAGTTAAAACATCGTTTTAACACTTAGGAAAGCGTGGTGGAGCACGGGCAGATCTTCCAAACACAAACTGAACTGATAACCAGGATCCCCGCCAGCAAAGACACTTGTCCCCTGGGTAATGCCTTCTTTTTTCCCCTCTTCCACCTTTCCTCTGCTTCTTGTCCCACTACCAGAGGATGCGTCCATAGATTAAGAGGTTTCCGAGTAATTTCTGTGAGCATCCGTAGGGAGCCACCTCCTACCCCGATGAACACATGCTTTCACAGCATCAGCTCTGCGACAGCAACAGCAAGTTCCCGCCCGCCAGTCTTCAAGGACATGCAACGGGGCTGGGTTTTCGAAAGCGCTCTACATCCACCGCACTGAGCTACGTCACAAAGTTCGCTCCGGTTACGGATGCTGGATATTAACAACAACTCTAAACATAATAATTGGTTCGTCTATCTCAGACTTACAGTAGCCTTTCTGTAAAAGTATTTTACAGTTGAATAACTTTGATATTTTTTTCAGCTCTATGTAAAACAGGCAACATCATTATAATCCTTAGAATCTAATAACGACTCCATCAGTGTAAAATCATTATCCTTAGGCAAGAAGGAAACCAATTCAATTATGATGTTGGTTGAAAAAACAAGGGTGAAAAGTTGTAGTACATATTAAACTTGAGGCTGGAAAAGTTGTAGTACATATTAAAACGGTTACTACAAAATTTGTGCATCCAGGCTAACAAATGCTAATATGTTCTTTTTTTACCTTCTAATTTATATGATTCATGTAAGCCTGCAGCGAGAGAAACTTGTTTTAAAATTCATCTACATTAAAAAATAGCAATGCAATGAATTGTAAAGTTATTAGCATTCATGTCTGGTTGTGTTATTAAGCTGTACACATCAAATCTGGTAGTACAAGTACAGAAATGTCATAATGAAGTAGAACAGCATTTAATCAGAAGAATTTCTAAAGGTCAGCAGAGCATCATATAAATTCATCCATGCATGACAGCAGTATGAAATAAATAACTGAAAGAACACAATAAGAATAAACTTCAATCTTTGAGCTTTGTTTCCAATAGTAGAAGAATTAGCCAAATTTCATGCTGAGAGAGCAGCTAACAAAAAATATTGAATTCTGTAGCTTTAATTAATGAAAGACTAATAAGACGCAGATAAGGAATTTTACACGAGGGAGCTAACGAGGTATGTACACTGATAGCTTCCTATGAACAGCTGATCTCATACGTCTCCGTAAAACTGAAAAGAAGTGTTCAGTTCAGTTTTTCCTTCCCCATTAGCCAGATGAGCCCTAAATGATTCCGTTTAAATAACCAATGATTTGTTAATATTTTTGCAGTCATAACAACAGTTTGACTGCTTTAGGAGGTGTATTATGCGCCCGAGACTTGGAAGCTCCGAACGTTGGAGCCATTTTAATATTGTGTAGCGACAGCCTCCGTTTTCCTCGCTGAGCGCTGTGATGCTCCGGTACGGTCAGAGCAGATGCCGTGGCCACCCAGGGCCAGGCTCTGGTACCCGTCATCGTGTGCAGCAGCACCTTGCTCTGCACAAAACCTAATTGATTTCACTGGGCCACTTCCCAGAATAAAGTTCAATTCACGGTGATTCGAGGCACCAGGATCTGGCTCGGAAGGTGCATTCACACGGTCTGGGAGGGCGAGACAGTGCAGTGGCATGCAGGTGCAAGGAGACAGGCTAAATAACTAATGCACCAAAGACCGTTTCCGAAGCCCTGCGTGTACCCATGGCTTTCACCTCATTAGTTGTCTTGGACAGAAAAAGGAAGAGGCCCTTTGTTTCCAGCTGCTCTCCAGCCCCAGGCACGGCCGGCACAGGAGCCGGTGGGACCTGGGGGGTGACGAGCCCCGTTTCCCTCCTCTGAGCGGCCACTTTTGGGGAGGATCAGGAGCACTGCACCGGGGACCTAATCCTTTATTCTGTTTGAACAGGATCACTGTTGTGTTTTAATGATAAGGATTTTTTTTTTTTTTTGCAGTGGTAGTTCTTTGTCAGAATTCCAGCAAACCATATTCCCGGTGCGGCAGTAACAGTATCTGTGCTGGCGAAGAGAGGAGAACGCAGCTGAAGTGCTTTACTGCTTCCACATATTGCGGGTGGCCAAACCCCTGAGCACTGAAACGCCTGTGAAATGGATCTCCGGGCTTTCTTAGCCTAATCGCAAATGGGAATTCCTTACAAAGCAACCGCTTCTCTCCTGCTGAACCTGCAAATCCTCCGAGCGTCACGTGCATGCCCGTATCCGTGTTGGCCCTTTCCCTTTGAAAGGAGTGCTGATAGTGATGGAGGACACTTAGGATTTGGCACTATAAAGGAGAGAAAATACAGATACTACGTATTTCTACAGCGATGAGCCAGCTGGATTATCTGTGTGATTTTGTGCATCACCAAGAGGAAAAGAGAACATGCTACTCTACATTTCAAACTCATTTGGAGAATCCACCACTGTCCCTCCGGAGAAGCGCTTGCTCGTTTCTCAAATGATGCGGAATTACATTTCCCAGCCCAGCTCCCAGCACCCTCTCTCCTCTCCATCCTCCTCCCCAGGGCCTGTGCTGGTGCCCTCAGCACGGGGCAGCGGAGCTGAACCTACAGCCTCGGGCTTCAATTCCCTTCACCAGAGCAATTCCTACACTGGGTAATAATACCAACATCTCACACACTAGGTCATAACACTAAAATCTTAATCCATACATCACCCATCTACTAAGGCAGAGCGTGACACACACAAAGAGGACATTACACTGTCAATTTCCATCTCCTTATTTCATATGTTCCCTCCAGGCCCCATCAAGAGAATATTTTTTTTTCTTAATTCTAATAAATGACTGCAAAAAGCAACAGACAACTCTAGAGGCTGAGTATGGTCTCATGCATCATTTTCATGGGGTTTTTTTAATTCATTAGTGTCTGCATTAAATGAAAGAATTTATAACCACACTCAGGTTTCCTGAGAAAACATCCTAGCAGTATGTTTACTGAATCAGCAGGAAAAATGAATAAACAAAATGAAATCAGAAAAGAAGAAACAGTATCTAAATGAAAGCTAGAGGAGCTGAAAAGAACCATGAGATTATAATCTTAAATTAAAACTGCGGTGAGGGTAATATAAAAGATATTCTAATCACTACATCCAATTAAATGAAGTAAATCACTAAAGCATGTTAAGTGCCTTAACTATTATAATAATTAAGAATCAAACAGAAATCAAGCATCTCTGAAAGACTGATGATGCACATTAGTGAACAGGGAATGCTGGTTCCCATTCAAATGCAGAAGCAGAGCAGAAAACACAGGAGATTTCCCCCTGCCTAAAGCCAGCAAGGGCGCGAAGGCGGGTGTCCCACGTGGAAATCCCACTGGGAGATGGGGCGGCCTCTTCCCCACAGTGCCAACCGTGTCCCGCTCCCTCGGGAGCCCCTCACTCCTGAGATGAATGGCATCGTACGCCTCTGCCCCGCTCCTGCGCAGGGAAAGCAGCGCCGTGCGTCCTACAAAGCCACGTCTCCTACGGAGGACTCCCACGGATGTCTGCAACCTCTTCTGCTGCTCAGCTCCTGACAGCCCCTCTCCTCCGCTCCCTCCCTCCCGAGGAGACACGCAAACAGAAATCTGATGAGAAGTTCCACGAAAAACACTATACTCAAACTGCAGTGCTCTAGGCAAACACTGCTTTGCACATTTTATGGTCTCGCTGTCTGAAGCTCCAAAGCAAACGTATGAATTAGAATCCTAGAATGGTTTGGGTTGGAAGGGACCTTTAAAGGCCATCTAGTCCAACCCCCCGCCATGAGCAGGGACATCTTCAACTAGATCAGGTTGCTCAGAGCCCCGTCCAGCCTGACCTCGAATGTTTCCAGGGGTGGGGCAGCTACCACCTCTCTGGGCAACCTGGGCCAGTGTTTCACCTCCCCCATCCTAAAAAATTTTTTATATCTAGTCTGAACCTACCCTCTTTTAGTTTAAAGCCCCTTGTCCTATCAACACAGGTTCCTCCAGCATAGAACAGCACCCTACAGCTCAGTGACCACACTGCCAAACACTTCTTTAATAATGTGTATTATCGTCCAAATGCACTCGGTACCCATTTAACATCTCCCGCGATGGAACATTCTGGCCCTAACACAGTGATAAATCACAGCACAGCCATCCAGATAAGAATCTGCGGTTCATGTACAAGTCCTCATTAAATTAAAGAGAGTCATCTTCCTATTCTAAACCAGTCTGAGGCTGTGCGTGGGTGATAGATATCTTAATTAATAAAATTAGCAACCAAAAAGTACAATTTAGATACAACATTTATCTGCAAATGATAATTCCCCAACTTTTCTGCAATAGCTGGAGCTAAGCTTTCTGAATACGAAACGTCGCTGTTGTGCTCGGCTAAAATAGCAGCACGCGCACCGACCTCACTGATGACTCCCCTACTTCCAGAGAGGTTTCAATAAATCTTTTTCTTTTTTAGAGTCAGTGCATCCCTGCTTACACAGGACCAGTTTTTACTGAATCCACATATCTGGGGTTTCCTTGCCTTCAGAAAGCTATGCTAAATAGTGCAGGACAGTTGAAATTAGATGAACTCTAAAATTCGAGTCAAAAGTGTGCTTTGTCCAGACAAAACGTAGGCATACGTGGAAAGAAAGGCTACAGACCGGTTCAAGGGAGGGAAACGTGTCCTGCTGGAGTCCTCTGCTGCGCAAAGACACCCTGAAGTGCAGGGGGACGTTTTCATGAGATGCAGTGAGCACAGCGGCGGAGGGATCATTTGTGCTGTGTTTTCTCCTTGTTTCGCTCATGCTGTAGCTCTGACGATTATAAATAATAGTTTATTTAGCTACATAGCCCTACGCTTCACGGAGGAGGAACAGTACGTAACAGATTTTAAGGGCCCGTAAGTTATTATTTTTAACAGTTCTCCCTCCGTTTTCACTTTACACATCCCTTTTGCCTGGCAAAAGTTTGTAAATGAAAAACACACAAAGACAAAGCAAACCGAACAAAAGCAACAGCGAGTTTTGTTCCCATTCTTTTTCATATTTGTTTTCCCTGTAAGAAAAATGCATTGAAGTGCTCAGTGTGGGATTTCATATGTTGCAATTTTATCTCAGGAAAGTAATCTCTCCCACACCGCACCGTATGTAAAGGAAGAGAATACAGCAGTAACGTGGGGGGTTTTCATTCCTACAACTTCTTTATTGCCAGCAAGTAAATACAATTACACATTGTGCACAGCAATACATGCTAAAACTATAAAGTATCTGCAGTATATGGAAGTCTATTCAAGAATTGTCAAGCCGCCGCTCAGGTAAAGAAGAAAAGAGAAAACTCTTACGGAAGGCCGGGCTCCCGGGCTGTTTTGGCAGCAGGAAAGAGCGTGGATAGGAACATGAGCAACCTGCAACCTGCAAAGGCCAGTCCGCCACTTAGCCGGTACCAAAAGTTTTATTAACAGGCTGTAACACTCCCTACTCTGCAATTACATTTGCAATATTACATTTAAGAAGCTCATTTTCACCGAGTCCAGCTCATAATCATTTTTGTGTCTTCAACCATAGAACCGTTAAAATTTTACAATATTAGATTAAGTATAGGTATTTCATTGGCAAGACTAATCCTTGGATTCTTCCTTTACTACATTCCCGAAGCATAACCCGCTCCGATCCCAGTGCCGAGAGGTCCTGGCAGCCTTCAGCTCTCTCAGAAATCAGTAGATTCCCCCCCAGAATGGTACTCATGTCCTGACTACACACTGCTGGCACTCTCGCCCACCGCCCCCAAGCAACCGTGGCCCCTGAAAGCGAACGCTCCCAGCCCGGCCAGCGACGCTGAGCCCCGTTCCCACCACTGTGGGCTGTGGTTTCTCAGCCCCCGCACAAAAACCCGATTAAACGCAAAAGGCTGTTCAACGCATTCAGGAACGCAGCCTTGCAAAACTCAAGTGAGTACTAAGGTGATCTGATCCGAGCCGTGAGGGAGGATGAACCCACTAGGATGGTATGAAAATCCAGGGCTAGAGCTTGCTTCAGACACACACACGGAGCGGTGGAGGGGTTTAACTAAGGCCTGCCAGCTAAAACCAGCGAGCACTAGACTCATTTCCCAGTGGAGATGGATGTATTGCCACGTTATCAAACCATGTGCTGTTCTCAGCCGCAGCTTTCAGACCAGGCTCACACCAAAATACAGTCCCACTGAGGGGATTTGCAGTGTGATGCTGCATTAAAAAAACCTCAAGTTAAAGACAAAAAGCAACAGCAGCGAAGTAACAACATTAATCCAAAAAAGGCTCAGTGGAGGAATCCCATCAAAATAGATACTTTTATCCACAATCCAGTTCAAACTTTCTCAATTTTAGCACAAAATATTGCAAACTACATTGGAAAAAACCCCAGAGCCTCAGAGACAGCCTTGTCCTTCGGTGCTTGTGCCACACCACGACAGAGTCTCCACTTTAATAGGAGGCTTCTTTTTTTAGGGTTGCTCTTGGGGAGCAGCTCCTCCACTTGGCCAAAGCGACGCTTCGGTCCCTCCTGCCCTTTCAGACCCCACGACCACTGCAGCAGGCGACTTCGGCTTCAGACCTGCTCCTGCGCATGATTTTTCACCTCCGATGGGCCCCCTCTACAACCCGCCTCTTCCATTATCTATATCGTGCAAGTCTTCAAACTCTCATCCCCAAAGATTTAACCAGCCTCCCAGGTCTTTTCAACAGTTCCTCACCCAAGAGCCTCCATTTATCTGTAGAAATATTTTACCTTTTACCACATAAAGCTTAGATTTTTCTGTGTTTGAGCTTCAGTCTGCTTTATTTTATCTTCTCATATATCTCAGTGTCTTTTACAGTTCCTGGTTATATTATTATGCATTTGAGCAAGCGTCCCCTAAGGAATGACCTTATCTATAGGTATTAAAGCTTGACAGCTTTCAGCTGTTCTTTTACTGCTGGATTTGTTCTTTGGGCTGGGGAAGGGGAAGGCCAGGTTCTGTGGATAACCACGAAATATCTACTGAGATCTCCCTGCCCAGATTTAACCCTTTTCACGGGTTCTGTCTAGAAAGTCTTGGATAATTGCCCTGTCTTTTCTTTCCCCAAATTATCCCAACAAAGAAAAATTTGCATTTCTAGCAATATTTTGGAGGTCTGGCATTTCAGAAACGAGGATTGCTTCCCCAAATGCAGAACAGGAGGATTTGATCAGAGCAGTGGTCTGCATCCATGATTACTCTCCCACGTCAAACACACTGACCGACAGCTTCAAATAAAGATGCCAACAACGCAGAAGGCAGTAACTGGCCCCAAAATATGCTTCCATTAAGAGTTAACTTACAAAATTTTATTTTCCATCTACTTTTTCAGCTCTTCAAAAATATATCCTTATTAATGGAATTCTAGATGTTCTCATTATATATTCCGCTTTTTAAGCACGGTAAATTGTGATCCTGAACGCTGCCTAGTGACAATAAGTTCCTTAGAGTTCTTGTATACAGCGCTGCTCTTCCCATTAAATTTCCAATAAAGTATTTCCATTTTTATATCTGAAATCCCAGAAATGGCACTAGAGAAACCTAGCATTTTACTCTTAAATTTAATACAAACTATTTCACTCAGCATGAAAGCATTTTAAAATGACTCCAGTGCAGATTGCGGTTCACTGTTGTATTTGGTGAGCTTAGTATGTCCATAGCAACTGATGAATATTACTGCTGCTATTGCTATAAATAACAAACCTATTTGGCAAAGTCTGAGATGTAAATATTACATCCAGCACAAAGGCAATTTTCTATTCCTTCTTTTGCTCCCTTCTGAGTTAGGAACCTATACTTGCATGTCGGTAGATTATTTCCAAATAGATCTGCAGGTGTCACAATACTGCAGAAACTAGCAATTTTGATTGACGTTGCTTTCAACAAGAATCACACGTTTGGGGTCAGGTGCAGGAGCGATGCTGCGTAATGCCGGGCTGGCTGTGGCAGCAACACTCCCCTCGACCCGTGAGCGCTCCCAGTCCCAGCACTGAGACGGTGCAAACCCAGAGCGCATCTTTTGGAGAAGTGTCAAAATTCGTGGCCATTTCTGGCTTCATCTTCAGAAAGTTAAAGGCAGAGGCTCACCTGCAGTAGCATATGTGCAACTGGGTCACTATTTTGCATGTGCAAATTAGGCTTGAGGGCACGCAAATGGAGCTAATATCCTTTTCAACAGATGGTACCACTGACCGTGAGCCCCTGTTTGGAAACGCGCTTCTTCAGAGGGAGTGCCAGAAGCTATACACGCGATTAGGAGAACCGAGCGCAGTTACGTTGCCCGGCGCATTTGGGAAGTCATGTACTGTCAAATGTCCACACATTACTCTGCTCCTCTTGGCCACTTTCCCACTCCCGGCGAGGGAGAGGGGGACATCCCTGCGATCTGCCCATGCGACGATGCCGGGACGGAGCACGGCAGGAGCACTCTGTAACGGGGCTCTGGTTAGGTGGGGACAGTGGCAGTGTGCCACGGTTCCTCCCCGCGAGCCTGGTGACTGCTTGGTGGGGCACGGACGGAGAGCAGACCTGTCACCTCCCCGGCAGTGCCCTCCACACCGCTGCAGCCAAGCTCTGGCAGGGATGCTAATTGCTTTTGAACTGCCACTTCGTATGAAGAATTCAGATGAACTGTAGAAGCACTTCTCCTCGGCTCCCTTCCCGGGTTCAGCCAGGAATGCCACCGGCTGCTGCTGGCTATTGCATCCCTCAAGTAGTTAGACTGTTGTCTCAACTGCAAAGTGGCAATTCTCCGATAAGGGGTGATCAGAAGCAGCTTCCTAAATCATCTCGTGGTTGCCAGTCTGTCCCCGCTGCCCATCAGGCTGGCGTGCCTCCCACCCCTGGGACCTGGAGGCGCTGGAGAGATGGCCTCTGCTTAATGGGCATGGCAAGCAAGGGGTTGGGGAGCAAGCCTGAGCCTAGACCCAGGTCAGACGTGAGCTGTAACTGCAGCAAACACAATGTTCTCCTTCCTGACCCCGCTTTCCCCACGCATCCACTCTCAACAGCACTTAAAAGGGGACCGATGTGTTGCGTCCTACCCAGATCTCACCTTCCTGCCATTGCACCAACACACCAACAATTCACTGGGACACTGCAGCTCCCCAGCTCTGCCACACGCCAGGGTCCACGCCAAGACACCAGCCAGCTAAGCCTTATTCAAAGGCACGCTGAAATATCCTTTGACACAGCATCAGAAAAATCAGTGTTGAAACCGTTTGATTCAGAAGGAAAATAGACCTCCCTTCCGCCCAGGAACTGGCTGTTAGTCTTATTAGCTAAATCTCGTCTCGTTAGGCACAGGGGCCTGCATTGAGGTGTACTGCTCTTGACATTTCAGGATGTGGGTAAACAAGGTAAACAGGAGTGTAGGAGAAATAAATGGGAATGTTAGAGAACGGCTGCTCAGACGCAGTGCTAAACCCTCCGGCACCAAACGCTACAATTCTTTGTCATAAACACATCAATTACAGTGTTTATATCAAAGCTCTCAATAGATTATACTATTAATATAAAAATGACAGCTGTCATGCAACACATACAGCAATGTCACAGTTTCAAAGCCTACAACAAAAATATGGGGTTTGATTCTGTAAAAGTCAGGTTTGTGCTCGGGCAAATAGTTGATTAAATTCAAGGAAACTATTCAGCTACATAAATAAAGACCCCAGAATCAGTGCCAAAACCGTGTTTGTAATGCAAATACATTATTCTCAAGCAACTTAACTAATTCTTAACATAATAATAAGTAATTAAATGGTAAATGTGAGCAACTATGGATTTTTCAGTGCAGGTAATATAACATTTACAACAGCAGAATCGCTGCAAAGTTCACTGGACCCATCTGTAACCGGGACTGGTTAAGCCACTTTCCGTGTACATATCAAACCCATTTGACTTCAGCCGGTCTTACAGCCAGACCCTCAGAACGAAGCGGGGTCCCTCACTCTTGAAAGTGAAGCCTTAGGAATTAATAAATTTAGACTTTTGTACCTGTAGGTGAAGAACGCTCTTAAGGTGACACGCAGACGCATGATGAGCTGGCCGGAGGCCACAGTCACAACCTTACAGAAACGCACCTCAAACCAAAGGCAAGCATGCAATACTTAACCTCCTTGCCACGCGCGCAAGGGCTTACGCAACGTGCTCATAAAAGTCCTCTTTCAGCAGGCTGGTGTGCGGACATGTGGAGGGTGAGGCTTGAGAAGACTTGAGAGGGGCTCCAGGCAGCAACAGGAATTCAGAGAAAGTCCTGGATTTAGAGCTAATGTTCTGCAACATGACGTCAATCAGAAGTAAGTGTGTTAAAGTAAAGATGGATGAAGGCAAAGAGAGGATCAACCTTGCTGTCCAGCACCCAAGAGCAGTCGGCTCATGCAAGCACCTACAGAAACGCATGGCAATCCTTGGTAGACCTCCCCTGATGCAACTGCAATATACATATGGTTGGGTAGCCACGCAAATAATTTTAAACAATTGAGCCATTAAACTCTGTATTTGCCACCTACAGTCAAGTGATGAGACTATGTCCACGATTTCTTGAAGAATAATTAATTAGGGGCTGTAACTGCTGGTTTGTCACCGGGACAATTTGTTGGAAAAGAATAAGCTCTGGGTTTCTTTATAAATCTTAAAGCTCTCAGCTTTCAAAACCAAAAACCAGCCAAAGTATTACACTAATTTACTTTAATGACTTTAGAAAAAAAGCCATTTTCTTCACAAAGGGAATTGGATGGACAGGGAAAATACAGACTTTTCTTGCAACGATTCCTCTATAAACTGCCTCAGTGGAATGGATGGGACAGTTCAGGAATTCAGACTCTGTTCTGCATGACCGAGGGTAGCAAGGTCTAAGATATGGCTTGGGCAGCTGCCCTGGGAAATCAAATACAAATGCAGATACTGGGGTGGAGAAGAGATGAAAGCATTCATTCTAGAAAAGGAAACAGCAACTCAAGCCCACCAGGAAAAATATACATGAAAAGCATTTTAATTTGCACGTTCAGGTGGTAGCCTCTTCCTTACGTAGCATAAGCAGGGGTAAAAAAAGAGTAATTTAGCCACATTTAACACCAACTTAATTTCCGGTATGACTTTTTACTAGAATAATTTATTCTTATTGAGAAATCTGCTCGTGGGAACCTAGTTACTGCCAGAAGTCAAAAGAAGCTGTTCTTCAGCTTCTTCTCCAGGATAAATCCTTGCAGTAATGGAGCACTCCTGAGAAAAGAAAACTCTGAGCTGAGATCTCACTCAGGAAAAGCTCTTCCCGGGCTGGCTGTCACCTATAGGTGCTGTGTCAAAGGCGAGGTGAAGCTGAACAATAAATGCAGTCTATTTCCATGTTTCCAGACTCTCTTCTACTGAGAGGGGAAGACTGGAGGTGGGCTATAGCACAGCCATGGAAAACATGGCATCTGTTCATTCATCTAATTACAATTAAATGCAATAAATTCAAAGAAAACTCACCCACCACATAAAGCAGGCAGTGAGGCTCACGGTGAGGATGTGCTTTCTACAAAGGTTTAAATTCTGTTGCACTCACCTAAGCTGCAATGCTTAAATCCTCCTCTGAATCTTGCCCTGGGCCATTTTAAATGCACAAACAGATGCAGAATGAGTCTTTCCACAGCAGAAACACCTCTCAAGAGCCTAACCACCTTCCAAACAGCTTTGCATTTTGTTTACTGAGTTTTATTGTCCCTGCTTCCCAAGTGCCTGCTTTTAAAATCTTTGCTGCTTCCTCTACTGTTGCTAATTTTACCAGTTTGGGCTATTTTAAGTTTCTTTCTGCCAGCAACTGTCTTTGAATTCTCTATTAATGCCAAAACGCCCACATCATAACCCCATGGACATTCCCAAATCAGCAGTTTTTTAAATCTTTTCCATTCTGCCGCGTACACGCCACTGGTTTCGCCCTTCCTCCTCGCCCCACCAGGACCCATTCCCGTCTGCCGGGGTCTGGGGTGCAGTAAAGACTTCATTGAGTTATTTTGCAAGCCTTCTTTTATCATCAAGTTTCTGAGAGTGTAAGAAAGTCTTTCAGAGGAAAGAGGTTTTACTGCCACAGAACACTAAGGAAAATCAATTTATCTTTGTTCTTATCTATAACCTTATCTGCAAGAAAATACCAGCCCCATATTTCAATATACTGTTGCCAGTTCTCATTGTCTGGATTAAACAATCCCATTTTTCCATAAATTGTTACACTTCAAATATTTAATTGGCAATTTTGGAAACGGAAAGTTCCCATTGTTTAAAAAAAGATGAGCCATGCAGTACCAGAGGGAACTGTTGCTTTATCAACCGAACCAAAAGAAGCGCGAGGTAGAAATTCCCACCGTCAGGACCACCTGCAGCAGAGACCTCAACCCTCAAAGGCCAAATTCAAACCACTTCCATCAGTTTATAATTGTTTTTTCCCCCCCCTAAATTACATCGACAAGGCCAGGAAGAATCCACAAAGGCAGGAGGGGATTGAATGGGAGTTAAAACTGGACCTGGCAGCCGGCTGGATTTGACCCCGACTGGTGCTGGTGTCCCGGGTCCAGCCCCGGGATCCCTCCGCTCCCCTGCACGGGCAGCCCCCTCCCTGCCCTCTGAACGAGCAGCAGCAGCACGGAGGAGACAACCCGGCTCTCCCAGGGCTGCAAACTTCACGTCCCCAGCATCTGGGTCCAGAATAGGTCCGTGTGTGTCCAGGGGAGGAACGCTAACCCCAGCGCTGCCTTTGGAAGAAGGGGAATTGACGGGGAAGGAGGGCCTGGGAGCAGACACAGCTGCCACCGACTGCCGTGGCTGCAAATACCGTAACCCATCGGATGTGCAAATCCTCCGAGCCGCGTGAACTCACTAACCCAGTGCTCAGGCAATTAGTTGCCTTGATGTAAATGTGATCTAATCATAGCTGCTGCTGCTACCTCCAATTATTGGAGTTTGTTTCTGTTTACATGATATTTACATAACTGTATAGGGCTATTAAGCACTTGCACCCAATTAAAAGCTGAATCATACACTGGATAATTCACAGGGACTGACCAAGCTGCTCCACTCGCGAGCTGGCAGAACACCGGGGCTCCCGCTATTTGCCACAATTCTCCTTTCCCTTACAGCTGGGGAAGGAGCCGACAGCACCTCTCCCAGCACAGCACTTACTCATTGCTTTGCATTTCCAAACGCACAACTGTTTTCTGATCTCTGCGCTGTCGATTCTGAAATTGTTTTACACCCCATAAATTCCATAATGTGCCAAAGCAAAGATCTACAAACCGTCATCATTTAGGATGATATACATTTAATTTCATCCAATAAAGCTGCTAGCACTTACTACAGCGCCTTTCCTAGAAAACAACTCAGTGTCATCTAAACAGCATGTCTCCTGCCTGCAGCTTTCCTTCAGCACGGAGCCGGGGGAGATGGGGCCAAATCTGCTCACGGGAGAACACAAACTCTGTCAAGGCAGCAGAGCCGCAGCTGCTCACGCTGAGCCTGAACCAGCACAGGCGGTGCCGGATCCGTGCAGCTCCGGACAGGCTGCCCGCGGAATAAAGCAAAGTCAGAAAGGTCTGAGGCGAATGGCCAAGCCAGACTTTTGGTTTTTGTGTAAGTGAATTAACACGCTGACAGCTCACTGTGTCTTCTGAGCTCACGCTGTCAGCCTGCTCGCTACCTGCTCTGAAGCAGGTAGAAAAACTTGGGTACAAGCGGTATTTGGACCTTTCATCTTTAAAATCTGAAAGGTGGTCCCGCTTTGCATTTCCCCTAGACGCCTCGTTATCGTTTCTAGCTGCTGTCCTCACGATCGGCGGTCTCTGGGTGGCGAGGACGTCAGGTTTCTGCTCCAGCCCATGATGTGGAGGCTGCGAAACCCATGCACTGTGCCAGGACACGGCAGCACAGACTCGGGCTGCAGAAAAGCCAGGTACACACGCTCCAGCCCTGTGGACTTGGACCCTAAAAGCCTCCCACATCCAGGACCTACACAGGAGACAGATCCTCTCTCCAGACCTTGTCCAAGCCCCATGCTTGCCGTATAAACACCACAGCAGGAAGGAGGTAGGACCGCAGGACGTGCAAGCGTACTTCAGCCTACTGGCACCGGCATCGGAAGCAGTGAAGAGCTGAGCTGCATGGGCTACCGGGCCACCAGCAAACGCTGCTAGGGCTGTTCTAAAGGAAAAAAAAGTGCCTGGACCCTGATGTATGAGTGAGTGGCACTGATGCACGAACGCATAATGAAATAAAGCACAAAATCCATACCACGCGTCCTCCCATTTGTCGTTACCTGAGCTAGCTTGCGCATCACCTCTGACTCTCTACCAGCACATCTCCAACGGGAAACGCTGGCACGGACCCTGCTGCAGTGCAGGAAGACCCAAACCACCCGCCAGCCCTCGCCCTCCCACAGCTCCCAGTCCACTGAGCAGAAGATCTTTGCATGACCTAGCCTAGAGGAGTAAAAAGCAAAAGGGTGCTAAAGATATGTCAAATAGACCCTACTAAATAGGGGCACAGGTGTGTATTTCCCCCACCCCACCCTGCTGCGCTGCTGCCTTGCCCTCCTCCTTCTCCGGAGTAGCTATTTAATGCAGTTTTCCTCTGGCAAACCCCTCCTTCCAGCATGCTTTTATACCTTTCCAGCCCAACTCGCAGTCAAATTTATTTCCATAAACTCACTGAACTGTAGATTACTTTACAGTAAAGCGTTTCCTTTGCTAGCTAATGTCTCCCATGTGTTTGAGTATTTAAAGCCACTTTCAAGCACGCTTTGCTATCTCTCCTTAGCATGCACAGCAAAGTGCCTGCACAGGGTTTTCGGCGTGGAAGAATCTAGCATGGAGAGAAGCTAAACAGAGAAATGCTGTCACCAAAGAGGAAAAAAAAAAGACAGACAACAAAAGCTGACAAGAAGAAAAACTGACACTGGAAAAATGCCAGCCCTGCACAGTCAATCTTCAGGTTGGCAGCAGAAATGCCATTAAGTGCAAAAGGAAGAGGGTCTCTGATGACAGATGTATGCGCAGGCTTAACACAGGGTTGATTAAAAAATAAGCAACAATAAAAAAGTCACATTTCTCTCCACTTAGCGTTAGCAACAATCTATTGCAATTCACAGACACGACTGTGCGGAAGTTTATAGCATGCAGTCAAGGAGAGCCCTTTCCCAGCCCCACGGATCAGAAAAGACATGTAAAACCACCCAGCCCAAAACACTTGGTTTTCTTCAACTTCAAGTTTTTTCCCCTCTCTGGAGAAAATCCTCCTCTTGGCACCAAACTCAAGGAAAAATTTTTGCAAGAGCGGGTCCAGCCTTGGCAATTTCGGTAGCTCTGGGCAGTGCCACGGTGCAGCGGTGCTCCTCCACCACGAGCATCCCATGGGATCCGTCACCCTCATCCCAATTCTGTCCATGGCAACTTTCCAGTGATGGATCCATTGGTGCTGGAGAGTCCTAAGAGAGCACCCAAGCTCGTGCATCTCTGCCCAAGCTCTTTACCTCTAGGGGAAACCAGACCTTGTTCATTTTGCCACAGAGTTGGCAGAAACGTTTTTATTTATCAGTATCACTCTAAGCAGCTGTACTTTTAAAAACTTCTCTGCTACTGAAAGGAGAACTGTTTTCAAAAAGCCCATTCAAATTCAATTTTAGGGGTTTTTCCTGATGATTATGATACTTAACCTTTTTTCAGAAATACCCTGCATGAACTAAGATCTGAAGTTGTTAAAAGCAATGTGGACTCATTAAATGATTTCAAACAAATGGGACTGGAAAATTAAGCTTTTACATGCCAGATATATAAAAGTATTTAGAAGTCTAACGATGCAGATAGTCACCTAGCAGGATTTTTATTCTAAGTGCATCTGTCACTATTTAAATATATATGAAAACTGTCCCACTGCCACATTTTAGAAATAGGAATACCCAGAAAGATCTTTAAACGAGTTTAGATACCCAACTCCCATACATTTTGCCCATGGCTCCTAAATCATTGTGTGGTTTTTAAATGTTCATCTTCCAGCTAAACAGTATCAGTTGTCCCAAAACCATAAATGCAACAATATCTGCCATGGTAAATTACCCAACCAGTACAGCTAGTGCCCAGACACATGATTAAGTTGCCATGGATTAACAAGCAACTACATTTCACTAAGCTGCCTATACCAACGCTTGCAGCCCAATGCAAATTAAGAAAAATGCGTTAGCATAAACGTCTTTCACTGAGGTATGAGCCGGTATTTGTCACGGGCAGAGGACACAGGCGATCAGTTATTGCAGCTCAGCGGAGCCACAGTAACTCTCCAGGACTTTGCTTGGGAGCTCTAACAGCTACACCAGTGGGATCCAGGAACCAGAAAGCTATACCCCAGAGCGGCAAAATACTTTCAAGAGACCGAGGAAGAGTCACCACCGGTGCCTAATATCGGGCTTGGTGAAAGGCAGAGGAGAGATCGGCGACGTGCGATTCGGCAGCCGCCCGGAGCAGGCAGCTCCTCTCCAGCAAAGCTCCGTGAGCCCAGGCTCCGCGGCGGGCGGCGGGAGCAGCCTCACCGCTGGATGGGGAAGGAGTCAAGATCGTACATTAAATAAACCAAAGCAGCCTGAGAATAATGTGCTAGAAATAACTGAGTAAGCGCATTGCGTATAAAACTCTGAACTCCCTGCCAAGTCTTACCGGAGCAGGACAAGCGTTCTGCCCCCTTCCCAGGTACCTAAACAGATATTGAGGAGGATTAAAAAAAAAAAAAGGTGACACACAAATTTCCATGTGGGAGGAGAAGAAAAAATCCCCTATAGATTCCCCTGTGTTTTTCTCAGAAGCAGCTGGTGCTGGCCACTGCGAGGGAAAGGAGGTCTTACATGGTATTGCAATGTTTTTGTTCCTATTCCACTATGTGAATATCATGTCTTTGATTCATTTATTGCACCTGCTATAGAAGTCCAGCTTCTGACCTTAGCAGAAAAGAGTGGACACATTATTCTCACGATGTTTTATGCACAGACCTTTTTAAATGAGGGACACAAACCTTTCTGGAGACGACTCCTTTTCTTGCCTTGTTTTTCTCTTCATCTAAACCAAAAGACATTCTGGACAAAATGTATTTGTACAGTTTTTGTCAACAGAGAGCTATAGTTAGAGCTGGTTGGGTGACAAAAAATTGGGTTCTTCAGAAAAATATTCATATTTTAATGACTGCTCTAATTCTGCCGGAGGATGGTAGGAGGCGGAAGGAGCCCAATGCCCACAGGGAGGTGAAGGCAGAGGTTTGTGTCCCCAGCCCGAAGAGGAGGCACACGCGGAGCTCCACGAAACCCCTCTCCCTGCCAGGGCACGGATTCAGAATTGCTCTGTCACACAATTGCCTCCCTATGCCCCCAACTCCCCACAATCAATTACTAACACAAAGCAAGACGGCCCCAATGGCGCAGACGGAGACCAGCCCGCAAGGGCAGCGAGGTGGGAGCAGGACTCTCCTCTCCACCCACAGCCCTCGCAAGAAATGATTTTGACTCTTAGGACTTGACTCTTGGCCCTCCCTTTACCTTCCCCTTTTCCCTACAAATCTCATCAAAGCATTTCTGAGCAGTTGTGGCTGCAACAGTGATCGCAAAACACGAAGAAACAGTCAAACTCGATGAATTGATAGAAGAGCCGACAACACACCTCCCAAGGGAGAAGCAAATCTCATCGCAGGTTATCCAAATAGTGCCGGGGCAAAGCCAAAGTTTTCAACTCAAGCTTCAGCTTGGAAGTAACTCCAAGTACAGTTCAGGCAACACAGAATTAAAGAGCAAACATTTTAAAAAAACCAAAAAACAAAAAAGAAGAGAGCTTTTGTTTTGGGAAAGAGAGGGTTTTTAAACCAAGAGACTGTTAGTTAGTGTCCATTCTGGAAACATCTCAAAACTGCCCAGAGGCAAAACAAACAAAACCAATTCTTTGCTGGCATTTGGGACACTTGGATGCTACTTGCCCTGGGTACTTCATTTAATATAAAAAAAAAAAAAATCACCCTGGAGCAACAAACAGAAAATTTGCTAGTAAACAAGACAGCTCTAATTATTTAACGGTGGAATCCAGAATAATTAAGCCACAGTATCCAGAGCAGCTAAAAGCTAATTATATAAGCAACTATCCAAAATATTTCAGCTATCTTTCAAAAAACCAGGAAAAAAAGGCTGTTTCATTTCAAGGCCAGAGAGTAGCCAGCATCTCCAACGACAAGGCTTCAGGGGGATGCAACTTCGCCTTTCCCAGTGGCTGTCTGGGACTTGGACTCCTTCCCCGGAGGCACTGGCAGGCGACTGCCCATTGGAGCAGCTGGTCTCCCTCCGGGCACGTTGCTGGCAGCTGTTGGGACTCTCCTCCCAATTCCCTGCCCTCTCTTTTCTCCCTGGGATGCTGCCAGGTCCGCCCTGCCGCACTGGCAATTCACTCCCCTGCCCAAGTGCCCGCCCTGCTCGTGTCGGGTCCAGGCTCGGAGACAGAGGGCTCAGCGCGCACAAAGCTTTCCCTGCACAGGGCTTTAGGAAGCCATGGGGGTTTTGGACTTCAGAGGCAGGGGATGGAGGAGCTGGCACCAGGAGGGCCAGTACAGCCTTGAGGCAGGCACCTGGGAGGCTGGCGACTCATTTGCATGGCAGAGAGCTTGGAGGCTGCGTCATGTCATCAGGCAATTTTGGCAGCTCAAGGGAGAGATTTGAAAAACGCCAGGAACATGTCAGATGCCAGGAAAGGTCAAAGCTGCTGCCTGTGGTCCAGGATAAAGCAGCCATTTCTCTTGATGAGGGGGAGCGTGGCACTCAGCAACATAAAGCTCCCAAAGATGCCAGAATCAAGGGCTGGTTAAGGAGATTGAGCTCCATTTGGTACCTTCATGTCTCATTACCCTGCCACACGGGTAATGCCAAATGCCACGTGCTCATGAGAAAACTGCAGGCAGACGTAATGCTTCGCTCTCGCAGAGGAGCTGGGATCTACCTGGACATCAGCTGGGGTTGGGTGCCTGAACCTCGACGAGGATCTGGGACTCCGTTCCTCAGCTGTACGACAACACACACACCCCGCCACTGCCTCTGATTTCAATTTCTGCAGTAATCTTGACTCTGATCAGCTAATGACACCGGCTTCGTGCTAATGTCACTCCCGGGACATCGCTGTGAGCCTCGGAGCCACGGGTGGGAATAGCAGGGCTCTCAGAAACGCAGCCGTTCGGAGCAAAGCGGCTGCTAACGAGCGCATCTGGCTCCAGATCTCCACCTCTTCCTACGTCCCGCTGATCAGCGGTGATCCCAGCAGCTTTGCAGATGTTTTTAGGTATCTGGGCCCTGTGCCAAATCCACATACTGACCTTTGAACAACAGCTATTTTTCCGTGACCGTGCTCAGAGCATCAGCCTCCGCTGAAACCATCAGTCTCAGAAGCGATGATTCAGTCTCCGTTTCCCTTCAGACCTCATCATTACAAGGTCATCAAGCACAGCATGGTTTAAAACACACATAAAGCAGCCACCAGAGTTCTTAGGAATATCAAGCAGTTTTGATATCTTTCCGCAATACTTCAATCTGACTGCTGATTAACTCTCGCTTTATATTTAAAATTCCCCTTGCCAAAAGAATGTCTGAGGGGGTGTATGAAAGCTGAACGACACGACTATAATTACAGTCAAATGGATGTTGCATGGGTAAAACAGGATGGCTGCAGAAAGACTGGGGGGTGAAATTAAATACTTGAGAGAAGTATTAGAAAAAAATGAATTAAGTCCCCAAATTACAAGGATTTTAGCTAAATGCTTTTCAATTTCTTTAAATTCGCCTCCTGGCTTTAGACTACCTTGTTCAGGTTTTTGTCTATTATTGAGAGTTAGAAACACACTTAAAAATAATACCAAGTTCCTCACCCAGTCGCATGAGTCAGAGGAACACGGGCGTTAAGGAAGTGCAAGGTATTGCATGGCTCAAACTTACGTTATGGAGTTGGCAGCGCAACTGCATGGCCGATTTCACAGGCTCCCCTGCACTGAAGGAAAGTCGCCAAAGGTTATCATCACCTCTCCTCTGTTCGCTTCCACAGGTATCCACACTTTGACCAAGTCCACTAACTTTCTGCCAAAAGCCATCCCTTCTTCCCTCTCCCCTTTTTTAAACTCTTGCTTTAGATCGCTGCAACCTCTCTCTGTCAAACCTCCAGGCTTTTCATCTCTCCTTGCAGGAGCGTATGCCAGGCAAAGTAGCCAAAATATCTTTTGTGCTTCTCTTGAATTTGAGCCCCTTTTTGAGCCAGTTTTAAACTGCCTTCACGCCGCCCAGCACAGAGAAGCCTGCTGATGTGGCCAATCCTACGTGCCTATTGCTTTTCCCATAACATACTGAGCGCTCTCCCATCCTTGCCCTGCATCCCATTTCCATACAGGACTGGGACCACACCTGCACCACACCACGCAACGCGCTGCAAAGACGTGGCTCTGCACCTCTCAGCTTTGCTCTTGGTGTGCCCACAGACCTCCAGCCCTTCCCTTGAGCCCCGTCTCACCACTCAGGCCACTTACATCCATGGTCTGTAAGGCTCCGTGCAGACCGGTATGACTGCCGGCTCCCAGCAACTCAAGGGTTAGAGGCATCGCTTCTCTTAGGCTGGGTTGCTCACGGCTGCGATACGTTGTTGTGCTGAGCTTATTTTAGCTATCCCCATTCCTGCTGAAAACTCACTCGTTCGAGCTGACTTACTTATTATTTGAGTTGTTAATTTTACGGTTTTATTAAGTGACTCTGAATGAATGCTATTAAAGCACATGGTAGTTTGGTTGATTGAATGATTGATCTTACACAGTTGTCGTCTTCCTGCACTCCTAAGTACTTTTATTTGTGATTAACAAACCTCACCATTTTGCTATTCCACTTCATAGCTCCCTGGCTCATTTTCAGCTTCTCTTTTTTAACATGTTCTTTATGCAGCAAAGATCCCGCTTAGCCATCTCTAAATGAAAAGTCACAAGAAAAAAAGAAAAAAAAATAGCAATGCATAAGAGAAGCACACGCACACTTTTAGGAGTTGGTGAGGATGCAGGCTCTGACGGCTCCTTCCTTCATCAAACTTAGCATCTAGAAATGGTGTGTGATTTATCTGCTCTTCACGGGTTTGGACAGAGAAAAGAAGGCTGAAGGTCAAGAAGGCTTTTTTTTTTTTGAGTAGTACTATTTGAGATTATTTTTTATTTTAGTTTTTAACGGACTTCCTGGGGTTTCCAGAGGAGAGGTGGGGACAGTGATCACAGCTCCAGCTTCATCCTCTATCAGTCTGGAATTTTGTGTTTTTGTGCAATATAAGCCAGGGGCAAATAAAGAAACAAACCAAACAAGCCCTGAGGTATGATACTCCAAATTGCTTGTTTCACCTTTAGTAAGAAGGCAATTTACTTTGGTAAATATTATAAAGCTGTTATTAGGGAGCATCAAAGATGCCAAGACATATACATGATTTAAAGTATCTCGCTAAAACTGAATGCAACTAGAAGACAAGGTTCAAGAACAAACAAAAAACGTCATGGGTTTTTCTTAACATATTCACAGAATCACTGAGGTTGGAAAAGACCTGTAAGACCATCAAGTCCAACCACCACCCCAACCCCACCATGCCCACTAAACCATGTCCCGCAGTGCCACGGCCACACATTCCTTGAACCCCTCCAGGGATGGGGACTCCACCACCTCCCTGGGCAGCCTCTTCCAGTGCTTCACCACTCTCTCAGGAAAGAAATTGCTGATATATATTGCTATATATATATTGCTGATATAATCAAAAGATCAAGGAAAGTAAAACATACAAGTAATTAGGAAAGTGTTTTTCAGGAACAAATATCCAAAAGCTTTTCCCATTCTATGAGAATTTGACATTTTGGAGTCTTCCTTCCTGAAATGGGACAAAAATTCAAAATCTTGACATTCAGCATACCTCAGCTGCAATGTTCCATCTAGATTATTGCTGGGATTATTATTTTTTAATTCCCTTAAATATAAAACAAATTCAGTACCTATTCCATTTTTAAAGACAAAGTTACTTTGACGCAAAAAAGGTATCGCAGAAAAACAAGGTGTGCCAAGTCCTGAGCCTGAGGCATACAGGAGATGCAGCGAGCTTTTGGCAAGATGAAAGTACAACAAAGAAGGAGCACTTGCTTTAAGAATTCCTTAAAATAGAACAGGCAAAAGATGATATCCCATAAAGAAGTGAAAGATTGGAGGGCTGCGTGATGGCCTCTTTGGAGAGTGCAGAAAGCAATCAAAAGTTTTATATACATTAGAAAACTTAATACTGTTCACCCAAAAAAAAAGGAGTATCGTGAAAAAATTTGCCCTCAAGTCCTCGGAGAATTTAAGGGTAGAACAAGCTGGTACTCTTGGACTAAGACAAATAAGACAGTTTATATTGCTTTTCAATTATTGTAGGCTGAGGATCGCAATGGGGGAAAGGAAAAATGTCAAGCAGAGATAAGAACAGAGGATAGAGGATAGTGGAAGGTGGATTTTCCGAACGCTGCGTGTGGCTCCAGCCACAAGCGTCTTCGCCTTCACCCCCAAACCCCGCAGCTGAAATCTTCCTTACCTCCTTGCAGATTTAGAGTAGTAACCGGGTTTGGTCCCGGGAGGGGAAAGGGACACTAGGCAAAGATCACACAGCTGCTGGCATGAGGCTGGGTTTGTGGGGAGAGGTAGTATCATCATTATTGAGCAGAAGATACAGCTGGAGACAACGAACAAGCCTCTGGGTGCCCAGCCCCGCGCTGGTTCCTCAGGGCGAGAGCCAGGAGCGAAGACCCCCCCAGCCAATTAACTTGACTAACGTTACTGTGATGCAAGATGCAAGGAACATCGTCAGCAGCAGCCGTGAGGCTCCAGACAGTATTAAGCCTCCCCCGAATCCAGAACACGAACTTAGCACAACATCCCTCGCGGGGACTGGACCCAGGACAGACTCGGCTGCCCCAGGTTTGGCATTGCACAACACACGTTTACCCACCTGGGTACTCCCTGGGGGTCTGCAGCCCCGAGCTACTCGCCCAAGAGAATACACGGGCACGTGCGGGGACAGCTGGGATCCAAAAGCGTGACCTGCAGGAGCTGCTTGCTTAGCCGGGAAAAAATGCCAAGTGGGGAAAGGGGTTTAGACGTTGGATGTGGAGCGCACGGAGCCAACTGCTTCATTCAGGATACGCAGGTCTGAGCCAACTCCTCGTATCACGGAGCAAAGACCTTTCTTTAAAACATGAGAAGAGGGAGAGGGATCAGCGGTGTGTTACAGCGGAAGCGAGACAGGACAGCGGAGCTGCCTTCATCTAATAGCTCAGCAATTTGGGCTCCGTTCTCTCTTCTCTGCTGCTGGGCTCAAAATACCCTCCGTTTCCCAAAAGACAACCCTAGCTGCCAGCCTGCAGGCTGTGCAGAAGCTGTTCCGCTTTGTACAGGATAACTGAAGATTTGCTGTGCCATTCAGAGTGACTTTTTTTTTTTTTATATCATCATCATCTGGCCCCTCTTCAGAGCATTCATCCAGGAAAGGGGAGGCATGGGGCCTCAATCCATGCTCCAGTGATTATTTAAGTACATCAAATGCTCATTAGATAAGGTAAAATCAACAAATATTCACCAGGGCATGGACTAGAGAAGAGGAAGAAATCAAACTATTAATTCAAAGGGCAAGAGAAGCATTTGTGAGCAAAGTATGAAGTCTTCTATGGGAGAAAAGCAGCAGCACTGATGAAGAGGAAGAAAGGGGAGGCAAGAGATGTGATAAATTCTAAGATTAAAATAGGAAAGAGAAGAGTTTTGAAGCGAAATGAACAGGAGAATAAGGAGTCTGCGTGTGTTGGAGTGGAAAATGTAAGTAGAGACGCGGTGATAAGGTCAACCAGAGCAAAAAGCACCTTGGCAGCTCCGTTGAGCAGGACAGGGAGGTTGGCACAGCGGGTGTTCCTGAGAAGGGGTCACTGTCATCCAAACACAAGGGAAACAGCAGCTTGCACAGATACCAGCAGAAAGAAAAGACCAGAATTTTGGAGAAACAGTACCATCTGCATGGACCAACAAGGCATGGAAGCGGAAAGAAGCCAAGTTGCAAAGCAGAGATAAAGAGCAGCATTCCCAGGCACAGCAGCGCTGGAGGCTGCAGTGGGACGGCGGGATGCTATTGCCTCCTCCCGCATCCAACGTCAAACCCAAAATGCACAGTGACGGCAGTGTGTATCTTCTGACCGGTAACAGCTCCAGAGGAGAGAGAGTTTAGTGTTTGTTATGTTCAGTTTACGACAGCGTTAAGACAGCAAGAGAGAGGCTATACAGGGGATCAGGTTGATCCAGTTTACACAGGTCCTCACACGTCTGATAGACCGATGTTTGAAGGCAAGCTTGCTTTCCTGGCAAACCTTTCAAACCTTTTTTGGTCTAACCCTGTTCTGACAGAATCCCCTTCTCCTATCTTCTGATTATACTCCTTACCCCATGAAGACTCTGCACAAATACAGTCCTACTAGTAAGCCATAATATTAACAGCATGCATAACCCAGTACAGTATTGAACTGCTCCATCACAGTAATTACTGCAACAATAATGCTTGATCTACTTGAACAAAATCTACGTGCATTCACCAGGAACAGAAGTTACAGCTGCTAGAAGTCAGATGCACAAAAGCAGCATTAGAAAAAAATGCAGATTTGTGGAGGAAAAAAAATAAAAAATCTATTGTTGCAGATTTACCCACATACCAATCTATTTTCGCCTCTAAGCTGAAACAGGTTTTTGTTTGGCAACTGACACACATTTGAGTCACAGCTGAGGGGAGAGAATAATACCCACCTGCTGTCATATTGTTCTCCAGCTGATTGTCCTCTTGATCTGTAGTGCTCGCATTCGCAACGGGGAGCACGCGGAGACAGAGAGAGGAAAAGGGGGTTGGACAGACAGGGGAGATGGGCTGGAGAGAATAGTCAAAAATGCACAAAATGCCCTAATCAGCAAAGTGAAAAGCAGGGTGTTTACAGGAGGGCAAAAAAAAAAGAAAGAAAAGAAAAAAGACTAAAAGGTTACTGGGTGAGATCTTTTTTATACAATAACCAGTATGAAATTAAGCCTTATATATCACACAAATAAACAGCTCAGATAATCTTGCTATCTGAGGGTGCTTTTCTCCTTCCACAATCCAACAACTCTGTTGACTTTATCATGCTGCAGTCCACCTTTCGTAACGCTTCTGAGGCGCTCTGCAAAGACCAGCACGCACGGACACCCTCCCACAGCCCCGGGAGCACGACCACGAGACCAACGGATGGATGACCTGCTCAGTGCCCGTGGCCACGCATCTATCTGCAAAAGGAAAGGACGTAATGCGAACGGGAAGGTCCGCAGCACTTTTTCTAGGGACCAACTGTCGGTGGAGACTGATCCTGGGTGACCAAGTGCGACGGGCACAATCTCACCCTCCCCGGCTTTCACGCAAAGCCATAGGAAAATGTATTCACGAGCACACAGCAGTTGGCTGAAACGGCTAAATGTTGCAACTCGACGGCAAGGCCGGGTGCAGAAACACAGATAATTAATGAAATAACCTCCTCCTGTAGTAAGAGCCTCCAGGACGAGCTGTCTCGGCACAGCCGGGGGGTCCCACGCTCAAGGATGCAGCGCAGGTACCTGTGTGCAGGCAGGGCTCAGGCTGGGGTTGTGTCCCCCCTACAACCCATACACCTGATTTTCTTTGAACGGAATGATTCTCTACCAAAGTCCATGAGAGCTCTACAGTGTAAGATGGATAGCCCAAAAAAAAAATCACATGCAATCTCCCGCTTCGGCCTGTCCCCCAGCACAGCATGAGGCAATGTCTTCCCAGCGCATTTTTGCCCTGTGCATAATAATAGAATAATAAATAACCTGTCATTGCGAATGCCGTATCCTCAGCAGTTAGCAAAATAGAAACAAAAATCAATCCAATTGTATCACTTCAACTTGCTTAGTATTAAAAAAAAATGGCTTATGTACATTTTAACTCAATATTTTAATAGCAATTCCAACACAAATAGCTTTAGTAACTAGGCAAGCGTATTATTTCACAGCATTTTTAAAAGCTCAAGAGCTGCGATGCTTCAGCAGGTACCCTGCAAGAGCTAGTTTTCCTTTCACTGCCCTGCAGCCTCTCTCTGTAGAACCCAAATTACTTTGCTGCTATCTATTCTGGATGCCAAAACAGAATATACAGTTTACATACACCATCTGAAACAAAGCATTAAACAAAAACTACATGGACTCAGACTGGGACTATACAGAAAGCCTAAATCCGAGCAGTTCTCACTCAAAATGAGCACTTTTTCTTTTTTCCCCCATGAAGTATTTTTATAGACTTGTCCAGGCCAACCTTCCTATTACCCATGTCCAGAAATATTCGTACAACTGACAGCTGAAAGACCTGTCCGTGCAGGCCCTGTGGAAGGAGAGCTCCAGGCTCAGCTCAGAGCGGGAGATGCTCAGGACTCCCCGTGTGTCCTGTCATTGTCACTGCAGGACGGCGAAGGGACGAGGGTGAAGCACGTTCTTAGAGCTGCTCTCTGATGACGGCTTACGTCTTCCCATAGTTGCCGTACATCAGCAGCCCTAATGACAGCCCTTCTGCCAGTCACACGATACAGTCCTAACGTGGGAAAGCACCTAAATGCTCCTGAACTGCTTGGGAACCGAGCGCCAACCAGTTGCCTGTGGCCAGGTACCAAAATGAGAGTTTATCTACCGAAGTGGGACACAGCTCCTACATTAAGAGCTTTCTATTTAAATTTGCAAGATAAATCGAAGTGTGACAAATGTAAAAAAAAAAATTAAACCAGATTGTTCAAGTGTGATCAAGCTCTGGCTGTTCGGACAGTCCTGCCGTGTTCCCAGCGCTGGGAGTTTGCAGCCGCCCCGGCACTCACGGGTGCACACTGTAACTGCCTTCCTTTTTGAAGAGAGCGATGCCTTTGAGCTACGTTTTTACAGTTCAGTTGTTTGTACAAATGAATTGCTTTTTGAAATGCCCATGATCCCTCTGGGATCCAGGCTGCTGATCCATTCGCGTGGATCCTTCTCTGAGTGCGAGTTCAGGTTCGTGCCAAGGCTGCAGTGCAGCCCCACTGCTGTCATACCCAGAGACCTCCAACGTGTCAAAACACGGTGAGTTTAAAAAAATGAAATGTAAAATTCATGTTACCTATGACACACTGGGGCCACTTTGGCAGAAGTCCAGGCTTAATTACACTGTTTCAATTTATCCTGGTCTCTTTAATGAGGAAGACTCATTAATATATATACAGTCAAACTCAGGTTTCCCTACCTCGTGGCACGTTGCAATTTTACGCTGACCCGTTACCTGCTGCATAGATTCTCATTAAGTATGACATAGATCTGTTACATTGCTGAGCTGGCTGTAAATTGAACTTGTCATAGTGAAGTGCATGTTTTCCAGTTCTTCATCTCTTTGGTTCCTGTTGCTATAGTGACCATCAGAAATCAGAGCAAAAAGGCAAAGAGGAAGAAGATCCTTTTTCTGTTTAAATAGTACCTTCCATCCATAACACTGGCAGTATTCTTTCGTTCCAGCTTTACCTGTTAGGTTAGCTATACAAAAGAACTTAGCTCTTCCAGATTTCAGGGTCTCATCCAAACCTGCTCAAGTCAAAGGCAGTCTTTTCAATGGCTTCAAGGAGCTCTAGATCAGGCCTATACTGCCTAAAAGATTAATTCAACACAGATTCGCAGTGCTTTTCAGTTCACGTTAGCTTAAAATCCCCAGTATAGGTGTATGCTGATGTCCTGCTTAGGACAGTGACTGATGGGATGAGCGGAGCGGGACAGACATACATACGTCAGCCTTGTGGATAAAGCCAATGCTGAATCTCACTTGTTACCATATTCCCTTTTCATCTCCTGGATTTATGTACCACTTCTTTGTTTAAAAGACAGAGTAAGTGCTCCTTGATATCGGGCATTAGCGTTAAAAGATAAAAGTAAGCCAGGCTTTAAATGACAGGCCTCAGGCACTGTCTGACCGGAGAGACATCAATACTAAAACATACGTTACAGCCTCAGTAACGTACAGTATATGCACGTGACTGATGAACTCAACCTGTTTAGCACCAGAAGAGTGTCGGGCTAGATGTTTGGTGCAGGGATCATTACCGTTGAAAACGAGGAAGACACTAGGAACAATATACTGCTTTCACCGAGATGTAAACCTGAAGCAGCTTAAGCAAACTCAGCGTGCCAGTTAGCCACACGTGCGCAATTCCCGAACAGGAGCAGGTGACTATTTCAGGCTGATAACTGCTTATTAGCAGTAATGCTGTATTAAACTTGAATACTGCCTGTACTCAGACGTCTCCTGTCTAACCAGTGGGGATCTGCACAGATTACATACCCACTGCAAGCCACCACGCTCAGCTAAGCCTCAGTTCATTTTAGATACGCCGTTTCTACCCTTAGATATCTTGTCACATGAAAACGTACGGCTAAATACGTTGACGAATTGTACTATCTTCTAGCACAGTGGTACCCAAACAGTAGCATGTATCATTTATGGTAAATGAGCTATTTTTAAGCAGTACATGAAGACAGGCTGTTCCCGCACACGAGCTGGTAGAGAAGCTGCACTCCCACAGCCACTCGAGGTGGGACCACGGCAAAGGGCAGGATAGCCTAAATCTGAAGGCAATGAGGGCTGTGGCAAGCGACTTCTGCGTTGAGTAACAGGTAACTATTGCACACGTGAAATTAATAACCTTGAATCCTGCTACTCCTTGGATCCCCGGTACTGCACTTCTGCTCCTGTAGGTAAGAACCAAAGTCAGTCCTAGAGGCAGGTGGAGACTTTTCAGAGACTGAACACCGAAGAGAGGAGTTCCGAGGATGCAGTTTGCATGCAATCACAGCTACGTTTGTGTCTCTCCATAAAGACCTGCTTCCCTGTAAGTAAGAAAAAGCCCCTTGACGTCATTACTTAGCGAACGCGGCGCTGGCAGCAGTGCCATCAGTGCCATTAGCGGGAGCACAGCACCCACCGCAGCACGGCAGGACAGCTGCGATGTCATTCTGAAAGCAGTGATTAACAACAACATTAGAAGAAATTTGACCAAACGCTGCTAATGCATCACAACAAAACAAAGGAAAATAAATCCCCACCCAGCCAGCAGCTGCCGGCTGCTGCCGAGAAGTTCATCAAGAGCTGTCTCGTGGGCACCGCTGACGGACGACGACCCAGCAGCGCAGCTCCTTGCTGGGCAGCGGGCAGTGCCAGCCAGGAGCATCATCCCTGGCCAGGGATGGAAAGCCTTCAGCCTGAGGGACAAAACATCCCTCAACTCTAGCAAGAGGCGTCACAGGATTTATGGAAACGTTTCAAAACAGACATCGAGAAGGCAACCTCCAGTGGCCCAAACGTGACTCAAGTCTGTCAGACGTCCACCAGATCTGGCGTCTCTCTAAAAATGCTCTAGAGCCGCCAAGCTTCGAGCACCCCTCTTCTGCTGGATAACTGAACATGGGTTCCGTCAGGGATGCTGAGGAGCTTCCCACAGTGCTTACCCCACCGAATTTTGGACTGCTGCCGAAAATTACCTGAAGTTTATCGAAACATTTTCCCCCTCCTAAGAGGCTGCAGAGCTTTTTTGTGCCATTTATCACTGTTTTGTCAGGAAAGTGGGATTTGGGCAGCATCACCTTTCCATCGGAAGGGCAGGCAGAGAAATGAGTTCTGACCAGCTCCAACTGACTTTGTGTCCCACTAGTGCCGGACTGAAGGAAACCCGGGGCTATGTTTTTCTGCAGATTTACTGACCTCAAGTGATGATTTCAAAATAACCGACATGCCTGAGGAACGTAACTTCTATTTTCAAAAATAAGCAAAGCAGGATCCAGGAGTCTTAATTTTGATATAGCTAGACTTGGTCTAGGTTTAAAACCACTACTGTCTATCAGTTTTGATTAGAAAGATGTGGTTTGTAACTACATAAAAGTGAAGCTATAGGAGCTCTAGCATGAACTTCTTGCAGCATAAGAAACACTCTCCCTGTTATGAATTATGCCTGTTTGGAGAACCTGCACCTCCTGGACAAACTTTTATAGCAGTGTAACTGGTCCAAGCGTAGGCGAGCTTTGAAAGTGTATCTGTAATGATATAATTCACTCAGCAAGACCTCTATAAACAAAGTCGTCGGGATCATGTTTGAAAGTGGAACTTAAAAGTTATATTAGTACCCTCAGTAGCTGGGCAGCTCAGGTGCTCTCAGCTGCATACGCAGAGATTCCTGTTCCCACTTTAACTTGATGCCTGAAATAAAAGGTACCAGTTACCCTTTGGCTCATATATCAACTACGTGCTTCTGAAAACTTGACGCTACATGCCACTCGTTGCAACAACAGCTCGTACTTCTACCCAGAGGCTCCCATGCTCGCTCTGCCAATGCTCCAGCCCAGAACGTAACTGCAGATGGAAACATTTCCGAGTCATGTTCAAAGTGCTCCATCTATATCAACATCTGTCTGTTTTAAAGTCCATGTTTAAATGCTTTGGGATACAAAATCATATACTCAAATTCACTTGCTGATGAGCCTTCCACTTCCCCGAATCCCGCCTACAATAAATGCAAGCCATCAACATAACACCCTGCAATTTACCCACACTTGCATTTTATGGAAATATTAAAACTGAAATGCCAAACAGATGTTCAACAGACCTGTTATGATAAGAAAACAAATTAGAAATAGAAGTTATGAAACTAATGCCTTCTTAAGGGAAAAAATGCATAGAGCTTGAAATTTGATGGTTAGCATAAGTAAAAATTTGGAAATTAAAAGTTTTAACTTTTTAAAAATAGGTCAGAATCACAATTTTGCTTGTGCCGCAAAGAGAAACAACCGATTTCTCGGCTGACAGCAGGTGGCAGCAGGATTCCCACCGCAAATTCCAGAGTTAGAATTGCATCCCCTACATCATATTTGAATACTCTCATCTATGCCCTAAGGTTGTGTGATAAGTGGGCTGACAGAAACAAAACTGGGTTGAATACGTCTTCATTTCCACAACTGCAATCCACTTAGCTGCCAATGTAAGTTTATAACGCAAGAGTTGAAAATACTTGGTGTTTAATGTTTCTAAGTAACATCCACGTTTTTTCCACTATAAGCCCAGAGTTTGCATCATGCATTCAAAACTATACACTGCTGTTACATCACGGCCCTCACTGTACATGGTCCTTAGAGACACAGCCTGGGAATCTGGAAGTGATGAAATATTTTCATGAAGTATCAAGAAAACATTGATAAGAATTTCTAGCAACTATATGAAACTGCATTCTGTAACCTCCCCAAACAATTTCGGTTCATCCAGGGAATTGCTTGGAAAAGGGATGCACAGACAACCACTGAAATTTGCCTGATACAGAATCACGTGCTGGTCAGACTGGCTCCCCCAGAAGCCTTATTGAATTTAGGACTGATCAGAAAAAGCAGGAAAAAATGATTATTGATGATACAAGGTTTTGAAACATGTAGCTAAAGGAAACCATACTTGCGACAGTATTCTTATTTATTATAGCATGGTACTCGCTGCACAAGACCTAGACGTCAAGCTGCTAACTGAGCGAGCTGAGTACAATAAGGCAGTCTGCTAAGATCCAGCGTGTATGCCCCAAGGAGGGTTTTAATGCTACAAATTTCAAAAGCTTGGAGGCGGACTCAGCTCTGCTCCCCCAGAAACCAATGCTAACGCTTCCTCTGATGTTAGCATGGGAAGAAGCAAATGAAAGCTAATGCGGAGAGTTTCTGACTATTCCAGCCTACATGCAGGTATTCTAGATTAGTTCGTTACAATAACCTGAAACTGCAGTTAATGAAGAACAAGACCAAAATGCTTTAAAATAACAGGGGGAGTGGGGTTTTTTCTTTTCTTTTTTTTCCTTTTTATTTTTGTAGTTAGCTTGTTCTGAAGCTTATCCTTCAAAGCTGCTTGAAGTAGGGAGGAATTGTAGTGCCAACAGGAGTGAATGGGGCCGGCTGGATAGAGCAGGAGAAATAAAAGGACAATAAACACAGAAGAAGAGGGTTGGCAGTCACGGCCAAGACAGCCCACTGTGGCAGAGCTGACCGAAGCTGCTGGCTGAACACAAAGGTTGTGAGAGACCCCCCAAGACTGACCCAAAGCCCACTGTGGCCCAGAGTTAATCACAGGTTTTGAATAAAGCCCACAAAGAATGGAAAATCGGGGGAGCAGAAGGCCAGAGGGAACTAGCTCTCACCACGGGGTCACTTGGGAGACTCCTCTGCCAAAGCACTCATGAACTCAGCCCTGACAGGCTCTTACTTTGCTTTTCTCACTGCAGTTTACAGAGCAAGAAGGGCACAGCCTCCTGCTCCCCCTTGCCTGCGGGAACCGTTCCCATTGCCACGGAAAAGGGGGTGCTTTGCACCCGAAACCTGGGTGCCTGCAGAGCCTGGAGTGCCGAGCAAGGCCGGGAGCTTTATTTGACTCCTGTTTTTTACCCCATGCGGTTCTTCCTTCCTGCCCCTCTGAAATTCAGAAATATTCACCACGAGCCAGACCTCGCTCCAGACCAACCAAAGATATCCCATTCAAGGAACGTGTGGATGTGGCACTACGGGACATGGTTTAATGAGCATGGTGGTGTTAGTCGATGGTTGGACTTGATGATCTTGCAGGTCTTTTCCAACCTTAGTGATTCTGTGATCTTGCCACGCTGGCAGTAGAGCCAAACCAGGAGCTTTTCAGAAACCCAGCTGAGGCTCCACTCCACAAGTCCAACTCGTGACATACACACCCCTGCCCCAAGCAAACAAACATTTAGAAGAGCTCAGGAAGCAGTTGTTGAGTTCTAGCTCCAGCAGCCGTGGTGACGCCTGTGTTGGGAACAGCCTGGCTGCTCCGGTTTGATTTTTGGCAGGTTTTAGTCTAACAGGCGAATGGCAGCGAGTTTAGCTCAAGGAGTCTCATTTGCTGCCAGGGCTGAGCCTCACCTGGCTCCATTGGTAACCCAACCCAAAAGTATCTTGCAACAAGGAAGGAGACAGATCCCAAGGTGCAGAGGCGGTTCCCCAAAATCCTATTGCTCTCCTGTGTTTTACAAAAAACTTTGACAGAAAATACTTGACATTATTTAATCCTATGAAGGATAGGTATTTTTTTTTAAAATATTTGTTTGTAGGCTTAAATAAAAGAAAAATTCCACCAAGGTGAGAGATAATTCTCTCCTCTGCCCCCCTATCATCCTGCTTTTAAAGGATGAGATACAAGTCATTAATATTAGAGTGACTTCACAATTCATTTACACAGTTTTACTGCTTTAGACAAAACACAGCCGAGTTCCAAGCCTGATGAAATACTGTTATCCACATAATTCATTTTGTGCAGCTTCAGCAAGGTATCTGGATTTGTGGCTGCTCCCATTTGAGATTGAAATTGAATTGAAAATTCATGCGTAAGCCATGTGGATGAGGCAAGTCTGAGTATCAGGGAAGTGTCAATTAAATTCGCCTTCCAGTCTGAAATAAAAGCCTGATGCAAAGGCCTTGAAAGGAGTCCCCATTATCACATCAATTGAAGACAACAGAAATAACTCAAGCCAGAGGTGAATACAAGCTTATTTCAAGACATGATAATAAAATTTCGATCTATTTTATTAAGAGTGTGAATGTTGATCGCTGTACACAGTAACAGGGTATAGCATAGCAATTTATGGTTTTTCCTTTGATAACATGTACTTATTAAGGATGTTATTGATTAAACGTGAATTAGCAACTCACTGATTAACTCATCCCTCATCTTTACACTTCTATCACAGCAAAGACGACGTAAGCAATTTAGGAATTTAGATATTGCTACGAAGTTGTATCAAACTGACAACTACATGCATTCTCTTGGAGAAACAGATACAAGGCACTTAGGGGAACAGCATTTGTATTGTGTAACGTTTGCAATCGTGGTTTTTTTTTCATGGGCAACACTTCTGGGGAAACATATTTTATCAAACCAGTATGAAAAATCACTATGTATGAACAGAAACCGCTTTTCTAGTGACAAGCGAGCATTACAGCGCCGGAGTTTCCGTTTGCTCAGCAATCCCTACAGTTTTGATGCTTCTCTCAACCTTTTCAGCACGCACAATACAGCTACTCTCCACTCCCTTGTAAGACACAGAAAGTGTCGCTCCCAGTTAGCCGCAGATGCAAATTACCTGCTAATATATCATCTAAAAGCAGACGGCACGTACGTTCTTGGTGGCACAGACCTCTCAGGGCAAACTGGAGGCTGGGATAACATTTCTAGCCCTAATTCCACCCATTTTTTGCCAAGGAGCAAGCCTACGCTTCCATCACTGGCATCAACAGACAAACCACAAAATGCAAAGCCCCCGGTTTTTACTTCCTTTGTGCCATCTTAAACATAACATACCAGGCTTCTGATCGGAGAAAGGAGCAGCGCGGAGCACGTGCTCCCAGAGCTCCAGCGACTCAGCCCACGGGCAAGAACTTGTTAGTCAGGTCATGGCTCCATTCTCTGCAGCCACAGACTAAAAGACATTTTTTGTTTTCTTTCTAGCAAGCATATATAAAGGAGACTTCCTATACTAGAAAAAAATACGTACGCTATGTTTGCTTGGAAGCTGTACAATCAGGTCAGCAGTCATAAACTTGCATCGAAGCAGGAAAGACTGTCCATAAGCACACAGATGACCGATATTTGTACCCAGAAAGCCACTTTAGCTATTTCTGGATGAGTAACAAGCTACAGAACATCACTATTTCAAGGATCAACAAAGCCTCTAACTGTCAATGCTACCCATTTCATACCAATTTAAATGAATTTCAGAAATTCACAGCTAAAAAATCTGAGCATCCCCCCTTAGAGTGTCTGAGCATCCCCTAACAGCGTCTGCTGCTTCGTTCTCAGTTCTGACTCTGACTTTCAACACATCTGGATTTTTGTACTTTTTCAAGATCCAAGTCCATACACTCTTTCTGGAACATGCTATTCCATACGCCCCTCACACAAGTACACCTTTTAAAGAACACATTGAGCACACTGGAAACTGGCTGGGAATAATTTAAAAGCCAAAAGAATAGCATGAGCTGTTCTACATAAAAATGTGAGTCAAACTGGCATATCGTATTTAAAGTTACACATCTATTCCAGAAGAGTTATTTCATCCACATTTCAGAGCTAACTATCTGTAGCAATATTGAGTAAGAAAGTACCTAGAGAAACAGTTCAGAATATAACTAAGATACGAACCTTGAAAATATCATATCAGATTAGGCTTGGTTGAATGGGGAAGACGATTTGGGGATCGGGTTTCCAGCAAAATTTCAATACATTGGCTATAATGAGGGCTTGATTTGTTCTCCGGATTCCTTTAGCATAAAGGATATCCCACAGCGGGATAGAGCCGGTGAAACGACCGTGACCATCCCCTCACGAGAGTTCTGAAACAAACAGTGAAGGATGAAGCACACTGGGGACCGGAGCCATCATATTCAGGGTTATTCTAACTTCCACTTGGGAAAGCAGTTCTGGAAGCCTAAAAAAAGCTTAAAATCACATTCCCTGCCTTCCTAGTCCCTGGGCTGTTCTTCTGAGATGCATCTATAGGTCAGAAATCACATTTCTCACCAATTGACTTAGGAACTGCAGGACAGCCGGGCTGACATTCCATCTGAAAATAAAAATACTTCAAAGTCAGCTACTCTTCCGTGAGACGCACAAATCCAAGGATTAGGCTGCAGGGCTAGCAGGAGTCAGATGAATGAAAAATTATACTTATAAAACTGTAGAACAGGGCGATCAAAAACTTCCTGGCAGAATATTTTTTGTGTTGGATAATTCTGACTAATCAAAACAGAAATACGATAGAAACATGTCAGAATTCACGTCTTGTTTAAAAACTGCAAAGAGCTATTTACTAGTGCCGTAATACAACATTTCAACACATCTAAACAGAACGCTGCGATTTTCAAATCGGAAAATGTATTACCAAGACTTTTAAACTCTGGGATAATATCAACTAAACAGGCAACATTGGGAAAAACGTTACAGGTTCATGCATCTTCAGTGGCCTGAAATAAAGCTAGAGTTTGAAGATAATTTGTTTTTCAGGAGGCAAATAGGGTCATTGTATGGGAAAATCATGTAAAATTACAGCTTTTCCCATATTCTGACAATTCCAATTTCCACCCAGCACTTCTCAGGTACAGGTGGGAATGTAAACATACATAGGAAGTAGACACCATGAACAAGAATAAAACACGTAGCTACAATTGCTTTTTCTGATCTGACTTACATTAAAGCCTTGACTAAGCAAAGTAATTTTTGCATGTGTGTAAATAACACGCAAATCATTATGCACTACTAAACCATTTGCGTGCCTTCAAATGATTTCCTGCTTGGAACCTAAATTCAGTTTGCTTTACAAAACCAGCTGCAGCCATTCCCACATAGTCTTCACTACCGCTACAAATCCCACATAGTCTTCACTACCGCTACAAATCCCACATAGTCTTCACTACCGCTACAAACACCACTTTGAAAGAAACCCTGCTGGAAAAAAACCTGGCACTGGTGAAGCCGCACCTCGAATACTGTGTTCGGTTTTGGGCCCCTCACTCCAAGAAGGACATTGAGGTGCTGGAGCGTGTCCAGAGAAGGGCGACAGAGCTGGTGAGGGGTCTGGAGCACAAGTCTGATGCGGAGCAGCTGAGGGAGCTGGGGGTGTTCAGTCTGGAGAAGAGGAGGCTGAGGGGAGACCTCATCGCTCTCTACAACTGCCTGAAAGGGGGTTGTGGGGAGGTGGGTGTTGGTCTCTTCTCCCAAGTGACAAGGGATAGGACAAGAGGAGATGGCCTCAAGTTGTGCCAGGGGAGGTTCAGGCTGGATATTAGGAAAAATTTCTTCACTGAGAGAGTGGTGAAGCACTGGAAGAGGCTGCCCAGGGAGGTGGTGGAGTCACCATCCCTGGAGGTGTTCAAGGAACGTGTGGACGTGGCACTGCGGGACATGGTTTAGTGGGCATAGTGGGGTTGGGGTGATGGTTGGACTTGATGATCTTACAGGTCTTTTCCAACCTTAATGATTCTGTGAAATGTGGTAATCAAATCACAGGCAGTCCAGAGAGACTGCAGAAAACTCTGCTAAAAGGTCTGACCGCGCAAGCATGTGTCTTAACAGCCATGTAATGCCCAGCTGGGTAGGTAAGGTGTTGCTAGGACCTCTCAGCCTCGCATAGTTCATTAAACTACTTACATGGTTATGCTACTGAGAAAGGCGCACTCATCAGCAGAGTTCATTTATAGCCTTGCGCACCCCATTTGGTTGTTAAGCAAAGGGAACTCAACACCAGCTCCTTAAGCCTGAAACTCCCATCTCATTTGCTTCTCCTTTGTATGCAACACAGCTCTAATCTGCCGCCCTTCCTCCTCCTCCAGAGAGAGACTGAAGCAGCAAAGGCACAAGGGTTCAACTCCCCCTTGTAGGACAGGTCGGGTATTTTCAGATTCCCTGACGTTCAGCTCTCTGAATGAGGAAGATAAAGGACGAGTATCGAATGGTGCCAGTAAACACAATACACCGGATGGAAAAGGATGAAACAGTATATGCTGAAGTTAAAGACTGTATCATACAAGGGATCAAACAGGATTACGATTGCACAGAGTAACCCCAATAGCGGATATAAGCATCAAGCCTTTCAGCTCCAAAAAGGACGGAAATCCTTGTAGTAAAGGAACCAGCACAGTTTGGAGTTACGTCCACATCTCTATCTACCTATTTTTACGTTAAAAGTATGGGCTTGTTCACAGTAAGGAACTTTCTGCAAAATCTTCATGTTGTTGCTCTAACTTGACAATACGCAATGGTTCCTCTCACCTTCTCAACGCACACAAAATGATATAACGTGTATTACCTACCCTGTTTTGCAGCTTCTTTTCCTTTAGTTTATTACAAGCATCTAAATTTCAAACACCGAAGTGTTTTGCTCTTCAGATTGACTATATTCCTGAATGACGCCTGCTCAGTAGTAAAATTTCAGCTTTTCATCCCAACAGCCCTCTGGTAATATAAATCCCGTAACATCATTTTGAGGTAAGTTAATTGCAGACTCGAATTTAAAATGCCTACTTCATGTTCTTACCTTTTGAGCCAATAATTCCTTCGGACTGCATATCATCTCGTCATTTAGCTAGGCTGGTGGATAGATACATGACAGAGCCCGCATTTTCTGTAAACCTTCTGCCTTTCACTAGGAGTGATTTAATACTTGAATATTCCTGTTAATTTGCACATTCTGACCTGCAGCGATGGAGATATTTGATCACTCCAGCAGTAGCTGCTTATGTAAAGAATATTTTTTTGCTCTGGTTTAACATATGCTAATAATGATATCTATGCCAGCACTTCCCCAAGAGTTTTTAAGAAAAAGTCAGATTCATCATCATCTTTTCCACAACTGGGATATGCAGGCGTAGATACAGGACTTTTTCAACAATATTTACCCTCAAACCAGGCCTGTAGGATCAGGAATATATTTTTTAATTTTAATTCTCTCCACAAAGCATGCTGAATTTTGCAACTGGAGAATAAAGACGTTAACACAGCGCATTTCCCATTTTTAAAGGGCTTGGAAACGTCAGTCTGTACTGTACTGCGCAGCCTGTTTTCTCCATGGCCGTTCACATTTATTAACTGCCATGTGAAAGGAAAAAAATCTTAAAATATTGCAAAAACTATGCGTGGTAGAGCCAAAAGGAGGAGCAATCGAAATGAGTATTCATCACAAACATAAGACGACATCAGTGTACAAAACCGGCTCCCCTCGAGGGGTCTGGGAGCAAGAAGTCCCAATTCCACAGCTGTACGCGTTGCCTCTCCTTTTTCTCAGGGCTTTTGCTCTTTTATACAGTCGGTATTTATTCTGTGAAATCTTGTGTTTAGAAAATACAAAGCTTTTTTTTTAAGCCTTATATGCAATGCTTCCAGCTTCTCTCCAGTCCTTAGCATACATCTACATAATATATATAGCCCAAAGAAACATTTTTAGTTGGGATGTATAGAAAGGAATTAGACAACAGGAATATTCTCTCTTTCTGTAATTCACAACATATGGGCACTCTACCAAGTGATGAAGGAAAAGCTAAATACTCCCCAGAGAAATCTGGGGGTTGATGCGGACTCAGGTTAACATGGAATGCAACAAGAGTCAAGAAGTAGCAAAGTTTTTCCTGAAGACTGCCAAGAAAATAAGCAGACAATTTATATATTTATTTGGTTTTATATAGCTATAAAAGACAACAACAAAGCCTAGGGAACATGGCCAGAACAACACGAACAATAATACATCAAAATGTGACAGAAAGAAAGATAAAAGTATCTGGCACAAAACTATGTCATGGTTAACGACCTTACGTACCCCTGCCACAATGTCACATTAAAGATTCCTCTAGAAGACCTCGCTTTGTCTACAAACTACAGATTTCCCTAGATCCCATCTGTAAATGTCTGTGCAGGTACGCAGCGGGAAGAGAAATTGAATTGCTTTACCAGCGTCACTGTCCTCGCACTGAGAGTGGTCTCAAAACCAGCACGTTTCACAAGAAAATTCCATCACACCCTGGACAATTTAATACAGGAATTGTCTATCAACCCCTTCCATCGCTATGACCTTGCCTTAAATGTTTCATATATAACAATATATTCTATTTAAAACTCTAAATAATATCCTTATATGCTATATATTAATTTCTTTTCTTCCTCGCAAACAGTTTAACTATACAGTTTCCCAGACATGTGTTTGCCAGTAAGTAAGCACAAGTTTATCTCTGAAACCAACCTATAATTTTAGGGACGCAAAGAGAAAAGATTCATTTTGGCACATTAACTGATGGGTGCAGAGTTTTTGTCACTAAAATGAGTTGGTTTTATGCTATTTCTCCACCGTAATTATAAACTGCCAAGAGACTGAAGTGAATTATAGTGCTATTATCAACAGCGTTGACCTTTTTGCCTTTTCAGTACTACTGTTAAGTCAGTTAACTGGGAGAGCAAAATTAGAACGAAGACTGACACTGGAGTAAACACCAGGAAAGCAGTGAAAGTGGTGGGAAATTACCGTTCTCCCTCCTCTTTGCAGCATTAAGAGCAGAGCCTTATTCTCAGCTGAAACCTTAGTCTGCTAAATTAGGTAGAGGTTTGGAAAGGAATGTTCTGATTGTTAATCATGAAATGTGCTGTAATCTTCTGCAAGGCAGCTCTAACCTCCTCAATCAGCAGCCTTTTCTTACTTAATTACATGATTTTAAGTACCGCTAAGGAGGTGCTGTCAGATTTACATTGGAGTTCTCTTAAACATTACCACTGTAGTCATGGTGATGATATATAGAAATGGACAAAATGCCAGAGACCTGAGAAAATGTCAGAGTTATGGTACACCCACACTTGCTCCTTGCCCAGGATTTACTCAGTATTTTTCAGTTAGCTTGAAAAATTATCTTACTCGGTATACTGATAAACCAAAATAACAACATTAATAGTACGTGTGTAATCTTATTGCTAAACACATACACCAGGGTAATTCACACCTCTAAGCGTAACTCATAACTGTTTGGGAGACCGACGACATGGGACGCGCGTGAGAAAAGGGCAGGAGCGTGTGCAGGATGTGGGGCGAGAGGGGGTACTGTCGGTGTATCGTTCTCTCTGCAAACACAGCAAGCCTGCGGAAACAGCTTTGCTTTGCAGAAACAAATCACTTCCACGCTGGCAGTTGGCGGTTCTGGCCTGGGAGCCAGGTCCCATTATTCTGAGCCCTGAAAGCTGCCTTCAGGCTACTAATTATTCCATCCTCAGATGCAGAAAATTATTATTACCTGCATATTTATAACCAGGGGAAGGAAAATTAGTGGCAGTGGGGAAAGCAAATTATAAATGTTTGTTAGTTTAGCAAGCTCTCGCCAAACCTTCATTTTTTCCAAATACTCTGACGACTAGCATCCATTTTACAAGACCCTTACTATTAGTGAGTGGTACCACTTTGATACCATTAAACTCGTCATCTCCATCAATCCCTAACAGAAAGGCTACAGCATCATGCTCCACACTTGTTCCCCCGAGGAGGTTGCTCAGCTCAGCTCTTCGTGGCTTTGTGGAACACCCTGACTGCCATTTAGCCAGGTTTCCCCCCAGAGAAGCTTCCTTCATTTAGACCAAAGCAAATGCTCTCTGTTAAGATGAAGCTACATGACAGCAACCAGCAACAGAACCAGGCTCCTGATGTACAGTTCCTAGCTAAGGTAAGAGTTAAATGTCCTTGATCAGCTCCACAGAGCGTAAACGCTCTCCGATGACAACGGCGTTCTTAATTCACGCCAGCTGTAGATCTCATCTTCAGCCACTGGAATTATCCCAGTTGAATAAACGGCTGATTAACTACCATCTTGGGTTTATTTCCCTTTTATTAGTAGTTCCCACCAAGTTTGACTTCCATTTCTGTAGCGCCTGCACAGTTTACGTGTGTAAAAGGGTGGCTTGTGCTACGACAGCACCCGAGAGCTCCGACACAGGGAGGGGGCTCCGCTGCAGTAGGCTCAATATGAACTATATGCTCCCTATTTCCAGGGATACAGTTATGAGCACATCATTCCTCATCGTCCATGAATATAGCTGAAATTCTTATCTTTATAAAGTAAGGAGGTCAACATTTACTACTGCATGCACAGGCGGCACACAGTACTACAGGCGTAGTTCACCTGTTCATAATTTTTATAGTCTGCAATGCATTTCAGATTGAAACACTGCCATCTTTACAGGGGTCATGTGGACAATGTTTCTTATGCCGGTCCAAATAGATTTTTGTTGTGTTTTCTTTCCTCGTTTTGCAATGAACAAAAGGTACAGAACACCTCAAGGAAACATGAAACTGGAGGCAATCAGTTCTCAGATTCAAGGGGTAACAACTCTTTTGTGTTCTCAGAAAAAAAATTAAGAGGATATAAATCAGGAACAGAGTCAGGAATTAGAAAAGGCCACATCAGCTAGAAAAAGAGATCCCACAAGCGGCATAGGAGCGGTTACCAAGGTAAAGCAGTTGTAGATAATGATGTCCTATCCGTCTACATTTATCACTGTACAGAGGTATTCCGGAATAGAAAGTAACTACCTGTGCTCAAGCTACAGAGTTCACAGTACGTAATATGTGACACATCCACATAATGGACCTTATGGGAATAGGGGCTGAAATCCCATTTCCTGGCGGGGGCATGCCTGTTGGTCCTGATGTCTCTTTCCTTCATCCTGCTGATCGCTGATAAGTATTTGCTTATTACAACGATCTTGTCAGTCACAAAGGCCATCACTGCAAGTTAATAATGTACTATTCTGCTGGATCGATATCTTTACAGATTCTCCTGTCCCCGATACAGAAAAGTTATTAGAAAGATTAGACTGCTTGAGCTCAATTCATTCATTTTGCAATGCAGGTGGCTTCCACAGGCTCACTCCAGGGACCATCTAGTCTGTTGTGAATAGACACAATGAGAAACAGCTTGAGAATATGATCATGGCACAAACGAAAGACAAGAGCGGCTTTGTTTTCTTTTTTTTTCCCCCCTCTAAGATTAACAATTAAATCAAAGAAATGATTACAAAGGTAACTGTCAACCTCCAACAAGCTTTATGCATAAACTCAAATTTCATTACAAAGTACTTTCTGTATGTGAGAGTCACGTTCTTGCTTTTGTCTGCCCATGAACTAGCAGAGCTGTTGTGACCAACTAAGATGCTTCAGCTCAGCTAAAGCACCTGATTTATTGGGAAAGAGTAGAGTGTTCTTTGTAGAAAGTCTTGAGTTTGGCGTTTATTCCTACATCAAGTCAAAATAAGGACATGCTAATTATGATTCATCTATATTATTCATATATTTATTTCTCCTAATATATCTTGGTTGGTGCTGGTGGACGGATTAAACCCCTTCCAGCAACCTTCCTCTAGTTGAACAGCCAGCTATCTTCTTTTACGTTGCATGACACTATGAGGATCAGAAAGACGGCAACTTTGCTTGTATTATCTAAGAAAAGTGAACTAACATTAACGTACATTATACACTTCCTCAAGCATTTACCAATAATATCGCAAATGCCCAGTAGCTGTCTCCAGTGTCATGCTGGGTTTAAAGACCCTTCTCCTCAGCATTATCCCCTGCTCCGTGTGGAGCGTTTATCTGCTATTGACATGACTGGATTTCATTAAAGAAGGCCAAGAGGCATTAAAGACCTCCAGAGGGTTTGCTGTGTCCTGCCTAGGACTGCTGCGCTCTTTTCTTCAATGAAGTCATTATTGCATATCATCTCCTCGGCCATAATCATTTTCTAGCAACCACAACACGCCATTGTAGTGGGTTGATAGACGGCCCTCTGAAATTTCAGAGCATCGCCAGGTTTTTGAAATTAGGAGCAATTCCTCTGAAATACAAGAAACGTTGGCAAGGAAAAAGGACAAAGAGTCACCATGATATAGGATTTAGCCAGGGCATCTCAAAAACGACCAAGTGCGTCGCCAGTTAAATTCCTCAAGTTAGTAGATTACGGCATTAAATTTTGCATAACTAAACAACTTGTCTTTACAACTTAAAAAGTCCTAATTAGATGTTCCAGGTAAGACTAGAAATAAAAAGTCACTGAGAAACAAAAAATGAAGCTTACTTCTTTGCTTCTCTGTAAAGTATTAAAATATCATTAAAGAACGTATTTATAATTGGATGGTTTTAATCTTAGAACAGCATTAAGACTTTCAAACTTCATATTTGCTACTTTTCCTAGAGGACTTGTTGGAAGACTAGAGATCTTTTTACAAGTGATTTGTTTCATCCTTTTAATAAATAGAAGAGAAATTGCTGAATCTTTCAGAAAGAACAAATGTTTATTTATCCAAATCAGCTATTTAGAAAAGCATGAAATATCTTTTCCTCTCACATCTACTTAGGATTAAGATCCATTTGTGATCACAATACTATAACATCTGTCCTCTAGGGAAAGAAGAGACATGATTTCTCCAGACAAAATGGTGATTTTTTTCTTTAAATCAAGTTATTTTATACATCAAGAAGAAAAACAAGCATAAATTCCTTTTTTTTTTCTTCCGGTTTACATGCTAATAGTAAAAATATTCCTTAATTTCTTGATAGTTCTACCTATTGAAACCGTGCTCTGATGACAAAAATAGAAATTGGACGTCTGTGGGTGGGGAGGGGGAATTGGGAAAATGTTTTAATGTTTTAAATCAAACTTAAATTAAAACCTGGAAGATAAAAAGCATCCACATTCCAGAAATCTGCAGCAGTGGCGATAGATTATCTCTTGTTCTATAAAATTGCATCACATTAAAAAGTAAGACTAATAAAATGAACTCTTTAAAATTTCATTTTAAGTAAATTAACTATGCAGTGTTTTTAGTTAATGTTATCAACAGTAGCCCAGCATTCACGACACCACAGGAAAGATGTTCTGAAGGAAAGGGTTTGAAACATCCTCAAATTTAAATATGGGAAGTCCTTAGCAATAAAGGAAAAAACTGCAACTGCTGCTATAAAGTTGAAAATATTAGAAGTCTTACATTTAATCATCTATAAATTTAAAATAAAACCAGGACTGATGACCTGTCAGCCACCAGTCTACATACTCCAGGTTAGAAATATTTCTGTTGAGCTCATTTTGTCAGCAAGAACAGAAAAGAAATGACAGTCTATTTGAACAGTTCTCCAAGTAAATTACAGCCTTCCAGTGCTTCATATTCAATAGGCCACAATAAGTTAACAATGCGGGATCAATATTCTGTTAAATTATCTCATTTAAGAGATTATAATGCAAGATCCGCTCTAAGTGGTCTGTTACCTTCTTCTGCTTCTGGAAACTAGTCTCTACTAGACAGGCACTGAACCAACATAAAACAGATTGCCTATGGAGTGAGATTTTAATAACTCATGCAAAGGACTAGAAAAATAATCTATAACAAACACAGACCAATGCAATGCTCATTAAGTTAATAGAAATCTCAGTTCCTGCAACCGCACTGATCTATATGGCAGGACTACGTTGAATGGTTTAGCTTTTCCCCTGCCACCTCCTCTTCTTGCATCCCTTTGATAATTCATCAGCCCTCTTCAATTCTCAACCCTTGTCAGTTATGCTGAAGTTTTGTTTAGCAGGAATACGAAAGCAGTTTTAAATAGAGTAACATGAAATGTTTATTAAACAAACAAAAAAACAAACAAAAAACCCCCAGAAAACATAGGTCCATCCCGTGGAGAAAGTTTTGTGGGAAATCTTGGCATAAGCCATGTTTGGCATATTGTTAATTTAATGTGATCAAAACTCAACACAATGCACGTTAACCGTTCTTCCCAAGAAAAAGACAAAGGAATTTCATTCATGCCAATCAGAGGGAACTCAAACCTGAAATTCACTGCTGGTCTCTCACAAACCTTGGTGAGAGCTGACATCAAGGTCCATTCTATATTTCTTTGCTTTGAGCCCTCCTGACATTACTCCTGCCCATCTCGCTGAATGCCGTCCGCCATTCTCTACAGACCAACAGCATAATAAAAATTCAATGCGAAAGGGTGTACAAACCACCTTCCCCGGCACTGCCGGTAGCACAGATCACAACATATTCTCCAATGCTATCTATACTATGAAGACTGTAATGTGCCACCGCAAGAAAGGTGATGCTTTTGCTTTGACCTTTGCAACAGCAGAGAATTGGGTAAGTGGAAAAAGTCGGTAATACCTGGCGCTTCTGCAGGAAGGTTTTCTTTGTTTGCCTCCTGTGCTGTAAACCCAGAAGCATATATGGCGGCAAACAAAGAAAACACTTTCCGTATGGTGCAGAAGGCCAGGAAGTTTACAGAGCCTTTACTCCTAGGAGAGCTCATTTACACCTCGTCCTGCTCAGTCAATGCTCCCACACATCCAAGGGAAGCTCTCCAATGCCACGGAAGAGCAGAGCTCTGCTGCTCCCCCTTCCCTCCACCTTTGCCTGAGCTATGTAAACATTCTGCATTTCAGATGTAATTACTGTGGTCCCCAGACAGCAGGTAGGACACAGGATCTTATACCTGCACCCACGCACAGACCAGTACTCAACCGGGACATGGACAGTTTTTCTCTTTTTGGGTATATGCTTATTGTTTTAAAGACTGTAAATAACCTCACCGTTAATTCAGGAATTGCTGAATAGGAAAGTGCCTGCTTACCCATGAAAAATGGAAGTAATTTGCCAGTGCCATCATTCATTCCCATGCTGGAAAGAGCATATTCTTTGGGAGGCAATAAAAATCCCACCAAAACCACTATCTCAGCATCTTTGCTCTAAGATTGTCAATTTATGAGCAATAAAGTGTCATCCATACTTTAGTAAGTGGGTTCAGGTTCACTCACACTAGACTGAAAGCTGTTGGGGCTAAGGGTGACCATTCTGCTGTCTGTACAACACTGAGAACAGAGAAACTCCTCCTGTGTCAGCCTGCTTGGTCTACTCAGATTGATTACACAGAAGGAAAGAGTAGCAAATAACTGCTGCCAAATGTTAAATCCCATTTCATAATCTGCTTGTTTTCATAAAATACTTTTATTCACTCTCAAGGATGTTCATGTGAGCATGAACAAATGTAGAGATGGAAGCTCAGTGAAGGTAAAGTCTTTCACTCTAATAGGTGTGGTGGCAATTCACACAGCAGACAGCAGTGCAACGTCTCAGCCAGGCACTGGGCATATTACTCAATGAGACTTCTAAAAGAGAATACCCTCTGTATAAATCAAGCACATGTTCATGCAAAAATGTCAATACGTTAAGGGAAAAGGAAAAAAAAAAAAAAGAAAAAAGCTTCCCCTTCTGTGCATGAAGTTTGAAAAAAAAATCATGGAATCACAGAATCACTAAGGTTGGAAAAGACCTGTAAGATCACCAAGTCCAACCATCAACCCAACCCCACCATGCCCACTAAATCATGTCCCGCAGTCTACACGTTTTTTGAACGCCTCCAGGGATGGTGACTCCACCACCTCCCGGGCAGCCTCTTCCAGTGTCTGACAACCCTTTCAGTGAAGAAACTTCTCCTAATATCCAGCCTGAACCTCCCCTGGCACAACTTGAGGCCATTTCCTCTTGTCCTATCACTTGTCACTTGGGAGAAGAGACCAACACCCACCTCACCACAACCCCCTTTCAGGCAGTTGTAGAGAGCGATGAGGTCTCCCCTCAGCCTCCTCTTCTCCAGACTGAACACCCCCAGCTCCCTCAGCCGCTCCTCATCAGACTTGTGCTCCAGACCCCTCACCAGCTCCGTCGCCCTTCTCTGGACACGCTCCAGCACCTCAATGCCCTTCTTGGAGTGAGGGGCCCAAAACTGAACACAGGATTCGAGGTGCAGCATTGAATCCAGCAAGTCTAACTTTCCCTGGTTTTTGAGGTTCAGCTTTCCTCAAAATGGAAGCTGTACCATGAGACTTGCGATCTGTGAATGTGAGTTAACACAATGCTTCGGCTGGGAGGAGGAAACAAATCAGTTTAGCATTTTTATATTTTTAAATCTCTTGCCTGCTGATGTTCTCTACCCTCTCTGCTCATTTCATATTAAAGCTTTATTGTTGTTCAGCTCCTGCTTTTATTTGTTAATATTACAGTAATCCGATTAGAAAACAGGAAAAAATAGCATGCAATTTAGGGGGCTAATCACACAGCCTGAATGTCAACTTGTAATACTGGAATACCTGTAAAAAGGCAGTTTGTGGCTGATCCGGAGACAGCAGACGTTAACACAAACAGTGCCAGTGTACGTCAAGCCCACGATGAGCAACCAGAATCCTTGTAACTAAATGTTTATCACGTGAATGCGAACATCAAACACGTCAATGGGCAATTTAGTCGCCCAGCCACAAAGAGTTAAGTCCAGCTACAAAACTGTTTACTTCATGTAATTTTTCCTGATCTTCTCCCCTTGTCTAAACTACCAAGTCACGCTATCATTGGCTCAGGAGCCCATTTCTTTGCTGGTGTAAATGCATGCTCCTCTGCAATTTTCAAAGCAGTGGTTCAAGTTACACCAGCAGGGAGTTGGAGTTTGTCTCAATTTTAAGTGAGTCGGGCTGATGTGCTTCCCTACGTCTGATCAGAATTGAGCACCTGCGGCATATATATGAGACAAAAAGACACTACCTCAAACAGACAGGACATCCGCCGTGGAAGAGACACCACAGCTGGAACACCCCAAAGCCCAAAACCCACTGACTGCATGAACTACTTTCCCTTGCACAAGCTTTAGTAGACAAATGTTTTTAGGCGTAATATCCTACAAATGTTAATGCTTAAATTAGATTATTTTATTTCTGTTTCCTGCGATCTTGACTGGGCAGCAAATGTTCAGGAAGACAGCAGGAAAAGCATACAAATAAAAGACTGTATCCAAGAAACTGTCTGCTATTGTACAGGGATAAGGAGGACGTTGTTGAGATTGAGACACTAGGTCAAAACTTGTATCTGGGTTTGATAGCACCCCCAGCACAGGTTTTAATGCAATCTTGTACCAGTATTCAAGAAGTTACGAGTCAATCAAGGCAAATCTTTAAAGGCAGAGCTACACTGATTGGTACAGTCCTGCGTTCCCTCTATAGTCTGGAAGACTGAGAAGGAACATCATAGCTGGGAAAGCTTCAAGCTCTTTCAAGGATGTGGATTTATTTGCCCAGGTCCAGATATGGAGCTGATGGCTGGACCTAAATCAGGGCTTGTTTGGACTACAGCATTGTGAAATTAGCTGAGAAACCTGCACAGTGCCCCACTATATGGCTTAAGCACATCCTTATTCTCTTTATGCATCAGCTCTCCTAGCCCTGAGATAGGGACAATCATGTCCTAGCTTTCCATCCGTTGTCCCTTTTGTCTATTTAGACGGCATTTTCTTTGGGACAGGACAATAACTTGGGTTTGTAGAGCACCCAGCACAGTGACGTGGATGGTGTGATAACACAAATATAAAGTAGCTAAACAGAAAACAAAATGTACCAGAAAGTCCCATAGGCTGATCATATCTCTTTCATAAGCCTTTGCTTGTCCTTTTTGTTAAAAATGAAGAGCCAGAGGATATTATTAAAACTGCAGAAAGAAAGTACAAGTATAGGTGAAAATCCAATAAATCTCCTAATTGCCCTGCTATTTTGTTTTTAGTAAATAGATGCAATGATCCTTCTTTCATTATCTGTTGATTGATAGTAGCCAAAGCAGATGCGATTTGGTTTGTAAATATTTCTGGCAGAACTGACAGAGCTACACAAATAATGAGCATTGCAGTGAAGCAAGGCAGGTCATTCTTTCCTTTAAGAATGATCAAGAATTTTGAGCCATTTAAATGCTGACATACGAAAAGCTGACGCACTGAAGACCTGCACAGAAGCAAACTGCTTCAGAGATCTTCTGTAGAAGTTTTATATTACTGGAGCTAATCACCAAAGAACCAAAAGCACTGTGGAGGCTATTGGATTTCGAAACATGTACGAGCAAAATTGGCAGGCTATGCGGTGAGACGTGCTTCAAGCTTTGAAGTGGTTCGGTCCATTTGGAATTTCATTACCAGGTGTAGAAATATTAAAGATACCATTTTTAAAAGCTGTTTTAAAAGACGTATACTTGCTGGATACTCCCAAATAAGGTTTCTATTAATAAAACCTTCTGATATTGTATGCTCAAGAAAACTATGAAAACCTTTTAGAACCTGCAGAGGGAAGTAGCACAGAGCTGAAGCAAAGAGTCTCTTTTTAGTGCAGATACACTCTTCAGAAAAAAAATTCATAGTAAGCAACAGTATAAAGGGGGACCTACATTCAGGAAACGAGTATGCAGCTCCCCCCCCTTCTTTAAAGGAAAGAAGTTATTCTCGCGTATTCTCCCTCAGGACTTTTTTATTAGTATTATTTTTACAAATTAACTACTTGCACATCATTCTCCAACCTCCTCTGGTTCCTGGGCAGTAACAGGGAATGGTAACACGGTGCGAGTAACACCATACTTTGTTCTGTGTGCCTAAGATTTACTTAATTTTGTATTTCTTATAGCTGCAGACATCTTTGGAAAACCTCACAGGCAAGAAGCTGCCTATAGACAGGATAGGTTGGATAGGGCCAAACAAAAGACTCTACCTTCTTCAGTGAAAGAGGTGGCAAACGCAACTCGAAGCCGTTGATCAAAGATATTAATTGCTCACTCAAGAGTCATCTCATTAGGTGCAAACTGCAACACACTTTTCAAACGCAAGGTGCTCTGTCCACCGGTATCCACTTCCACGCACGTGCTAATAACCACCAGGTTGCTGGATTGTGAATTTTTTTAAGGAGTTAGTGGGAAGAGGTAAGAAATTAGTTTAAATTCCAAATTTCAGTAGCAGTTATATGTCAATCAACATAGCAACTAGGCACCCAATACTCAAGCTAAGGACTTGAACATACACATTAGCAATGTGTTTGAATTCCCATTGGTTTCAGAGGCATATTGCTATATGTGGAGCCGAATAGAAGGATGCCTGAATTTCATCTGGATTCTGTATTTACATGACCCCTGTGCAAAGTCAGTCCTCTTACACACACAGTACACCGCTACAGAGAAACAGATGCCCTTCCAGTTCGCAAAGATGCATCTCGCAGGGAAAAGAATTTCTACCACCTCTATGGACCACTAACAACATAAATAATTTCATATTTCTGCTCAGTTTAACATGGGGATTGCTTCACATCACTGCTTAAGCCACCCACGCAACCACTTCACAACCTCCCCTCTCGTTCATGCAAAAAGAAGCCCTTAACAGCCTTTCATTGAATCAGGGGTCTGTGCTCTTCAACTGAGTTTTTTTCTTTGTGTTTCTAAGCAATTCCTTGTTGTCAATTGGTATGTTTGTTCTTCAGCTAAACTTTACTTTCTCATGCCTGGTTCAGTCTCTTTTTGATCTGTCAGCACGATTTCCATAGTCCGCTGTGGCATCTCACTTCCACCGCTTCCCACTCATTTGCATTTTAGCTGCCTTTACCGTTTGTAACTTCGCCTTCCCGACACACGGAGCTCCTCTCCGTGCTTCTATCTACTGTACACAATTTCTACAAAGAACGTAACACAGGGCCAGTATTTGTGTTAGCCTAAAAAGCAATTCCTTCTGTACCTGTAGCCTTCACATGCCAACAGCGAGTAACCTACAGCTTTCTAAAGCCCTGAGACAGATATCAGAATCTTTGTTTAAAAAAAAAACCTTCCAGCAGGGATGGAAAGGGAAGAACAAGAGATATGTTTTAAAAATGCAGCAGTAATCTTAATGGTCACACAGGGATGATTTAACTTCAATTTTCTCACCAACCCCAGTGAATATATTTTGAATATAGGACAGATGCACAAAAGGCAGCTCCACTGTGGACTTATTAATCTATTTTGTAAAGAAAAAGCATCTAGAAAATAGTCCTGCAGGAAGAGATTAGAGAGCAAATCCCAGACTCTTTAGGGAAGCAGGGCAGCCTGACTGGTGATACATGGTCTGCTGCAGCTTTATCTAGAGAACAATCTTGCAGAAAATGCTGCACTCTGCATTGCTCACCACTATCCATCGTGGTAATTTAAGATACTTTTCCAAGTAGGGGCCATCATTTTTGTCCCAGAGAACTATTTATAAATAAAGCTGATGTTTGTCAAACCTCTGACTCCTGTTACAAAACTCGCAACTATGGTTTTCTTCCATTAAACATCCAGATACTTACTGCCAAATAAAACTTCCCCATATATTTGAAATGCAGTTCTATAAATGACAACATAATGGAATATAGGACAGGAGTCAATTCACTGGGGCTGGGACTGCGGCACCCTCCCATCGCCGCTGTCGTGAGCCCTGGCCAGCCGTGAGATAACCAGGGACAGGGGGGTTTCTGGCCGTGCAATCCCCCTTCCCTCCTGCCAAGCACAACATCACTGAACTTGCTCTATATGAGGAACAGCCTATATATTTATTTATACTTTTATTATTGAATATTTCTGAACAGTGTTTTTTCCAAAAGGTCCTAAATTGTTACCCATGACTTCATTTTCTTTTCTCCATTAAAATTTAATCCTATGATCAGAAAACGACTTTTTTTTTTTTCCTTTAATAATTCTCGTATGACAGACAGCCAATCTTAATGATAGCAGATCCCTGCAGTACATACTGGGTACCAGGAGGGAAAAAAAATTATTATGAGACAAATCATGCATTATGGAATCACTATGACATGCTGTACCCAACCATTTTTTTTTTTCCTGAAGACAAGCAAGCCCTCCATCAATTTTATTCTGCAAAAGAAGAAATCTGCCACGGGACTGTCTGAATAATCACAACCTTAATTACAGTGAGCAAATATAACGAGGGTAACTACGATACATTAAGAAAAATCCTCTAAAATGCTAATGCATCTTCACATTTTAATTTTAGCAAGTCACTTACAGGAAAAGTCATGAGGTTACAAAGAACTTGGGTGTACTGGAAAGCCAGGCCGGGCTCTGCAAGCGCACTTATGCAACTTCCAGCGTTTTGTCAAAATGACATAGGGACAAATGAAGGTGTTTGCTCATCAGCTGGAGTACTATGAGATGCTACTTCTTTGCTTTACAAGAATTCGTGCAAGCACATACACCACACAACATACACAGAGACGGGCAAGACGACAGTGAAGGACAAAGAGATGATACATACAAACAACCAAAGACAATTCAGAGTCAAAGCGACTCTGGCGTAGCAGTAATCCGCCTTTCCCTGCCTCAGTATCATGTATTGAGACTTGAACACGTCAATCGAGCAAAATGGATGAGAGCTAAGAGAGCGCAGCGTGAAGGGCTACGTTTGCATGCGTTTGGGAAGGATGGACTCAAACACTCCCCTGGTCTCATTCAGATGATCGCTACCGCCGCCACCACCACCAGCCTGTGCGTCCTAGTCCGAGTGAAAGAAGGTGCAGGCAGACGTTTCCTCTTCCAGAGGAAAGTAATCGCTGCATTAGCTTCCCTTCTACTTGAATGAAGACAAGGAAATGATTGGCATCTGTCAGATAACAGGCCAAGATGATTCACAGTTAACATTTTATTTGTTTCCCAATAACAACAAATATCCAGATTCCTTTTGTGTGAAGTAAATCTTCGTGCTAGAAGAAAAATGATCCCTTAAGAATACGCACCATGAACCTTTCATGTTATTTCGACTCACTGAAGATCCGCAGGGAGTTGTAACGCGTTGTTACTGTGTGCCACTGCTCCGTCTCCAGGAGTTGAAGCCAAACCTGTGGCTTGCTGCGAGGTGTTCCTACCACACATACTTTATATACGTGCCACCAAATAAGGATTTGAGTCCACTTTGCAGACATCACCTACTACACACGGCACAGAGGACAGACTCTTCTTTCATGTTCAATGACGTTATAGAACAGGATTCATTCTTACAACATCCTAAGCTACTCTGTTTCCATTGCCTTGAGGGAAACTCAGTACTCTGGCACGTCCCCCCTAAACCAAAGGGCTCTTAGAAGAGTCTCAGGGGCTGCATCTATCTTGGCATGCAGCGTGGCACAACAGGAGCAGATCTACAGAGCAAAACAGTTGGTGGTACAGTCCATCCAAGCACCCGTTCAGTACCTGTTTCAGGGATTTTACTTTATAGTGTAAGTGTAATTCCATGCCCCAGATGCCCGTTGGCAGTTAAAGTTGTTCTGGTTTTGTTTCATTCAAAGGAAAACGGAGGGACCTTGACAGGCTTGAGAGGTGGGCCTGTGCAAACCTCATGAAGTTTACCAAGGCCAAGTGCAAGGTCCTGCACATGGGTCGGGGCAATCCCAAGCACAAACACAGGCTGGGCAGAGGACAGATTGAGAGCAGCCCTGAGAAGGACTTCGTTGATGAAAAGCTCAACATGACCCAGCAATGTGCATTTGCAGCCCAGAAGGCCAACCGTATCCTCAACTGCACCAAAAGAAGTGTGACCAGCAGGTCGAGGGAGGTGATTCTCCCCCTCTGCTCTGCTCTTGTGAGACCCCACCTGCAGTACCGCATTCAGATCTGGGGCCCCCACCACAACAAGGACATGGACCTGTTGGAGCGAGTCCAGAGGAGGGCCACGAAGAATACCAGAGAGCTGAAGCATCTCTCCTATGAAGAAAGGCTGAGAGAGTTGGGGTTGTTCAGCCTGGAGAAGAGAAGGCTCCAGGGAGACCTTAGAGCAGCCTTCCAGTACCTGAAGGGGGCCTACAAGAAAGCTGGAGAGGGACTTTTTACAAGGGGAAGGGGTAGGGCAAGGGGTAACGGCTTTAAGCTGAAAGAGGGGAGATTTAGATCAGATATTAGGAAGAAATTCTTCACCATGAGGGTGGTGAGGCACTGGAACAGGTTGTCCAGAGAAGCTGTGGATGCCCCAACCCTGGAAGTGTTCAAGGCCAGGTTGGACGGGGCTTTGAGCAACCTGGTCTAGTGGAAGGTGTCCCTGCCCATGGCAGGGGGTTGGAACTAGATCATCTTTAAGGTCCCTTCCAACCCAAACCATTCTACGATTCTAATCAGGAGCTTTTGCACTTGGAAACTGCTGTGCAATGTCAGCCAAAGCACAGTAAAGGGGGACTATCCAAAGATCTTCAAGAGTGCACTCCTGGTCCCTTTTGGACTAGATCAAAACTTGACCAACAGAAAATACCCCTTGGACACAGCTGGGTATAGCACTGCTTGGGTTTCAGGTGGTGATTCCCTGTGTTGAGTTAGACAGCCAGACTCCTCACCCTCTGCAAAGGTTTGAATTAGGAGCAGCAGAACAAAATCCAGTAAATCAATATACAACCACTGAGAGGGAGCAGAGCGCAAAATCACAGCAATGCTGATTTAGATCAAATTAGGAACGTCACAGAACTGTGTCCTCAACAGTCACCAATTCAGACCTGTCTAGATGTCAGACGTTGGTCAACAGTGACCAGTTCAGAGCTCCACTTCCTACGCGTGCAAAGAAGCCTATCTTCAAGAAGAAATGCAGGAGTTTAAACATCAAAACCAGGGCACCTGTGAAATTTGGCTGCTCCTATGTGCAGAGAACTGGTGTACCAAAGCTTACCAGATAAATCCCACTGCGATACCAAAGTCTCTCTTCCACTCCCCACACCAGACCTGGCCTCTACTTTCCTCTGGGAGAACTCTACTGAGTTCAAACCCAAGGTGAGGAAAGCTAATTTGCTTTTTTAATATATGTTATCATGAAGTAGCTTACGCATAGGGGTTCCCAAAGGTAAAAAACAACCAACACTGCCTGCCCCCCCAGCCCTCTACTACTTTTGCTGTGAGTGCAACTGCAGTGTCTACTAATAACACATTGAGTCATTCTCAAGGGTGAAGTTACCTGAGAAGCAGAGAAACATTAGGCTCAAATGAATACCTTCACAGCTGCCTGAAACTCTGACAAAGTAGATTGGATAAAACATTTCTGCCATCCAGCGCTGTGCAAAGTGCAGGACACAGCCTCACTTCGTGCTGAGGTTTCCATGGAGGATGAGGATGCACTCTCAGCAGCATCGGGGGAACGGGGCGGGAGCGACACCATCCCTGGTTTTCCCCACCTCTCTTAATCCCTGCTTTTTTTTGTTTGTTTGTTTAAGCTGGAGCATATATTTTTATCCAGAAGGAAAAAACCCCAACCTTTTTTAAACAACTTCTGAGCTATTTGATTTTAGTTCTTCCCAATCCGGAAGAAAATAATTGAATTCAAAAGATTTCTAATGGCCTGTGGAGGCCTGGCTGACAAAAAGTGCTGCCACTACTTACTTTAAAAGAAATTCAGGTTTGTTAGTATGGTGAACACCATTAAAATGCACAGCAGTCCTTCTCTAATAGCATGTAAGAGACTTCAGTAGGATTGTTTGACTGTGAACTCTGCATTTTCCCTAAAACCCTCTCCCTATTCACATCATTAAAATGTTTCGAGAAACTCTGAATAAACAACACAAAAGGCTTTTTTATTGCATGTAACAAATACAGGACAAACAAAAAAAATATCTAAATTTCAATAGGTAAAGCATCTCCAGATTTCCGTAACAGATGATACAGATAATAGAGGCATTCATAAACCTTTTTGTCATGTAAGGCTGAAGAAATGGTGGCAGCACCTTGTTTATGGGGTTGATGAATCAGATGTAGCACTTCCCTGGTTTTGTCTCTCGGCTAATTGCCCTTTAATGGAGACTACTTACTTTATTGGTGTAAAAAATAACTTGAAGTATGTTTTCTAGGCAAAAAGCCCAGTGCTCTAATTAATAACTTGAAGTGATTACCGATTAATGATACCAGTTTGGGGCTGTTATAGGAAGGTATTTTGCTCAACTTTTCCTAAAATCGGGAAGATGAATGATGTTATCATGGGTATAGGAAGCTCCACCCCTGAAAACACTCTGTGATGGAGAACACACGCAACACTTAACAACTGCTGCGGAGAGAGCGAGGGAGGAGAGGGAATACCACACAGGGTGCCTTCAGGAGGAACCACCTCATTGTTAATGCTATGACTCTCTCCTGCGGACTTGGAGAAGATCACTATTTTTCCCCTCCACCTTCTACTAGCTGTATTTTGCAAGAAACTGTGGGGTTTTTTCCCCCCTCAATAGGGGAGGCTGGAGAAGAGATACATTTTAAGTCTCAAAACCCTGATTTATGTTAGTCAATACACTTGCTTCTTGAAATGTGGAAGGAAGCTAATAAAACAAAAATCTACGTTAAGCCCCAACTTGTTTCTATGCTTTAATGCCGTAGGAAATCACAAACTGCTAAACCCTTCAGGTACGCCTGAATCCACTCTTAAAGCACAATTTATTATCTGGTTACAAAAATTATGCAAAACCCAGGGTATAAGGGTCGTAAAGAAGTTGTGGGCAGATCAGCTGATAATTACTTGTCTGCTGAGCTGCTGTAGGTGCTGTCATCGCACACGCGTTGAACGTAAGAGGCTTTAGTCCCCTCATCGCCTCTGAAGACGGCTTAAACCACTGGTTCACGCCAGCGAGGCGGCTCTGCCCGTGCACGCTGCAGCGAGGCATGGGTCAGTCTATATGAAATATTCGCTTTCTTGCACCTCATCCTGCCATATCCACATCCCTGTGCTTATATCATTTCTGGTTTTATATATGTTTGGCACAGATCGATACAAGAGCAGTGTAAAATCACGCTGAAAATCTCCTGCTCTGCCAAACGCACCAAGCGGGTCCCAGGATGAGGATCTCGCACGCTCCCCCACGTCCTGCCCACGTGGAAGGACACGGGGACAGGCTGCGCCCTCTCTCTGCCACGAGCAAATACCCTAACACAGCACGGGCACGCTGGCTGCCTGCGGCGTAGCCTCTCTGGCAAACGCTGAGCTGTCAAAGCCACAGATAGCCCTGAGAAGCCTGAAAGCAGACATGCCAAGCGTGCGTGCAGCTGGACTGCACCAGGAGAGCCCGTACCGAATACCGCTGTGCTCTCCCCACGCCACCAGTTTCAACCCCAGCCCGGGGAACTTTGGCATTTCACATGATGGGGAGATGTGAAGTGCTCCAGTGTCCTGGAGCTACCATAAAAGCTTATTCAATTATTAATAAACAAAATTAAAACATGCAGGAGCAACTATTGTACCTTTGGGTGCTGGGACCAGAGGCATCTGCAGCTTTTACAGATTGCCCTCTGCCCAGGATGCCTGGATGCTGCAGTCCCTATACAGGCAAAGCTCCCACTGTACAAAAAGCATTTGGCTTAGTAAGGACAAAGAAACAGCGTGCGGTTGCCCAGCATCGGCGCCTGTTCTAGCCAAACAGCTCCCTTCCAATTTTCTATCCCTTTGATAACACGTGAGTCTTTATTCAGGAGTTAAATACATTCAGCAGTGTTATTTGCCAATGTTGTTATTCGGTCCTATAGATGGTTGCATTGTTGCATGAAAATACTGTTCATTTTCAACGCAAAGAGCACACAAGGAGAAAAGCGGATCCTGTGCTGTGGAAAAGACTGTTGCTATGTAGTAGGAAGATGCAGGCTGGAGAGAACATCTAACTCATAATTTAATTATCATGCTGAGGATTGCCCTTAGACTTGTGCCCCCTTCTCTAGCCCCGTTTAACTCGTTGAAAAGAGGAGAGGGGTGTACAATAACTGCAGGACCTTCTCCCTTCAGCCTCTTAGCCCTGGCAGCATCGTCTTCATCAGAGCCACAACTGTATGGTGCGCAGGGAAGGATCTCCCTGTTAAATCTCTTGACACCAGTCATCAGTTGTAGAAAAACATTCTCTGATAGCACCTGCAGTTTGTCCTGATAGTCAGAGCAGCTTTGCCTGCCAAAACCACACACGCTAGCTGTTTCTACCGGGAGGAGAAGAGTATCAGAGATAAGGCACTTCCTCTAATGACATTTAGATAAACAAAAGTGTAAAGAATACATGTAAAAAATAATCAGTCCTCCTTCTTTATTTGCCTTGAAAAATTAAGAAGGGCCAGGGTGAGTATAACCGAAAATTACTCCTGAAGGACTTCTTTGCAATTAGAAGCTTTACCTGCGAACGAGGCCAGGATAGAGACATTTATGCCACGGAGGACCTTTTGCTGTTATGACTCATGACACTTGTCCAAGTGAGATAAGCGATCCCACAAAATGACTTCTGCGCCAGAGTAAACAGGAGCATTACAGGGATGTTGACGGTCCACTGTGCCAGAAAGCAATTGGAAACCAACAGACATGACAATATCAGCAATACTTAAGACACAGGCTAAATTTTCCTGTACGTAAAATAATACATGCTCCGTAGCTCTCTCCACAATATATTATTACAGCTTGAGAAATTTTCAAGAATTACAAGTTTCAATAACTATCTATCAGTTCTTATCTAAATTTTCATTTTATTACAAATCCTGCTAGTGCTACCATCTTACATTTTAATCAGAAGAGAAATCTAGTTGCTTCATTTGCACAGTGGTCTAATATTGCAACATATGAGTAGCATATTCAGATACTTGAATTACCATACTCATGGTAGATGTAGTACAGTTCTTAGAAGGAAAAATAACTGTGAATGCTTCCCTTTCATTCTGTAAAAAGAAAGCAACAGATGGCAGCGCGAGGAGGGCAATAACAAATCGGTCCTTTGGCCTTCCTGCAGTTCTTATATCCTCCTTGGAGACAGTCTCACAAGATACACATAATGGATGAATAGCAGGGTGCTATCATCATCCTTCTGTTTTCCCCTTTTTCTAGCTACTTGTTACACTGCAAAAAGCTTCTGCACCTGGAACCACAGACATCCCAGCATCTTTTCATCCTCAACAGATCTTGGAGCATCTACGCTTGTTCTGTATAGCTTTGCAGAAATGTATTTCCCCAGAGAAAGAAGAGCGGCAAACCAATATGTGTAGGTAAGGACTTCATTAGCTCAGAAGCTCTTTGCAATACAGAACTTTTTCTACTCCCCTGAGACCAAAGAACCTGCGCATTTGGGACGGACAGGGTGCCCATCCTGGTTTGGATGCTGTGACTGGCAGGTTCGATAACCCAGGAAACAAGCAAGCTAAGCGTGTGCTTCCAGCTAGATGCACGATGAAGATCTCCAGAGCCATTTCCTATTTTCACTCAAGTATAGCATCACATCTGTACTGCGGGGTTCAACTTTGTAGTTATTCTCAGGGTTTTAAATTGCTCCTCATAAAAGCATTAGCTCCCCATTGGGATATCTCATCAAAAAACACAAATGCTTGAAGATAAATGCTGTGAATCAATAACATCACAATTTTCCTAGGCACCAAAATGACAATACTAACATGAAAAGCTGTAAAACTTTTTTTACAGGTACCATTTTTGTTCATTCAAGTCTTTTCTTAGAAATAATCCAGAAGAAGAGACTTTGGACCCCCTCTCTTTAGTTTAACTGCAGTAACAATGAAAATATGCATAGCCCTTTTTCTCCCGCTGCCATCACATACTTCAGTGAGCGTAATAATATCAAATGCGTTGCTTGAGAAATTAATGTCAACATTGTAGCTTCGGAGTCTAACTTATTTGATCTAAACTTTGAACAATTTGGCTTTGATCCTAAGAATCTGCTGAGCAACTACAAATCCCACAGAAATCAACAAATGTAGGCTGGGTACCACCTCGACAGCAGATGCTCTCAATAAAAGGAAATGTCATAATGTTGGCTAGTGTCTCAAAACAGTTCTGTCCTCCCAGAAGCATCGCTTCCATGTTATGATACACTGCCAACAAGTACAACTTCGCTCAAGTCTCCTTTTGTCTCTGTAAAACAGCAGCTGCAAAGACAGCGCCTGCAGCACGTACAGGAGAGGTGTATATTTAGTTTTCTGTTCTTTGCATTGGGTTCATTTTGCTTATAGGCTTGGTGGAAGCATTCATCAGAAGTGGAAGCATTCACAATGCTTTACAATTGGTCTCTTTATAGTTGTACAGCTACCACTGACAAAACATTTGGACATTCAATTACTTCTTGTGCAGTACGATTCCAAGTTAAGGGAGTTTGCTCTGGGCAAGGTGGAGAATATCATTATTTGCACAAATCACTGCAATGATCTGATTATAGCTGGTGCTGGTGTGTTGTTATCATTTGGTTAAGCTTTTGCTTTTTCATTTCTGCTTTTGGTGGCTAAGTAGATTGATTATGTATGAGATAAAAGAGCATGTAGGAGTATGCTAATGCCAATGTTAAGAGTACACTTATCTTGCAGCATTAAGTGAATGGAGAAAAGAATGACAGAATTGGCTGCTGTGAGCTTAGGAAAGGTTCCTTTTTTTTTTTTTGTCAGAGTCATGACTTTGAAAGTTTGTAACTCGCCTCAAACATTCACAACAGACACCTCAAACTCAATTACAGTGCCCAGGGAACAGCACCAGCGAGCACTGAGAACTCACAGCAGCTGTACCATAGCACATGCAGCCTAAGGCCCCCTTTTTTGCTTTGCTTTTCTCTTTACAGATGGGATAGTATAATAAGCCACAGTAAAAATGAAAGTCAAGTCCTGTTGCTGAGACTATGAACATTCATAAATTCGTTTGATTCCAGCTGAGACTCCAGTTCTGCACGTGCTTCCTCACCTACCTCACCAGAGCTAATGGGACTGATCCTGACACAGAAAACTAAATAAACGTGTGGAGCTTTAACGTGTTATCTCTGCGTAGACCCTTCCATGAGATCTGGGCAATATATTTGCAATGAATTCTTCAAGATTTTCACATACAATTATAAAATCCCTCCAGTTAAAAGGGGGTCTTGGCTTCGTGAAAAAACCCGAACACTTCCCATATTCTGAAATAACAACAGCATTTCAACTCATAACTTTTGATTTTTTAATCTGTGTGGAAAAAAAGAAATCAAATGTATTGTTTCCTGAGTTTTCCGTTACCACCCGGAGGCTCTCCAGTTCCCACCCACACCAAGCAGCTATATACCACAGCAAAACTGGAGGGCAGCTATATGGACAAGGTCTGCGGGAATCCTCCCACCACTTTGTTCTCCTCCAATAATTCAGTCATCATAAAACTAGGTACGATGCCATTTATCACAGGAACGTAGTTGCTTACATCTTTTTTTAAAGTTCAAAGCAGTAAGAACTAACAGGGAATACAGAGCTTTGTTTTTCAACAAGGTGTTAGAAATGTTATATCGTATTCTGGCGATTTATTTCTAATAGCAGAGGGAGGAGAACTTCAACCGAGTATGCCGCAAGCTCTCCGGAGTTATTCCGAGTGTTATGCAGGCACGTAGTGGAGTGCTGCAGGACTGCAGCCTCCACCACCTCTGGTTACACTGCAACAGCAGGTTTGTGCTGTCATCCCAAGATGAGCTAAGTATCATCATAATCATTTGCTGATATTCAGAACTGTGAGCAGCGTTTGCAATCGCATAAAATAGGTATTTGCACAAGCATAATACAATAGAGATACTTTATCTCTTGGCGATAACTAGAGAAATTTTAAGCGCAACCATAGTAAATGAGCTTTTCTTTCAACCTTAGATACCCCAAAAAATTCATGTGATTTGATTTTTTTTATCTACCACCTTTCCAAGGAAAGGAGTCTATTTTAAGTTGCAAAGAAACAAAAACCATTATCCTGAAGCAAAAAGTGTCTGTGTCCATACAAAGCTTTCTTTAAAATACTTTACAGCTACGGAACTGCGGAGCTCACGCTGCCCGATGTTACTTTACGGTTTCTGTTGTGCGTTATAATCTGTATGCTCTCTTGCCTTCTGATAAAACTTTAAACTTTCTGAAGCAAGAACTCCTTTTTGCTCTATCTTTGAATCTCCTTTAGAATGCCAGGTCTGTAACTGGAACTCAAAATACAGCACTCATAAATAAAAACACTTTGTCTGAATTGTTAAACTGCTGAAGTAAACCTCTAGTTTCGAAGCATCTCCCAGATGCTGTGAATGAGCTGAATCACCTGATTCTCAACAAGTTAATGTTCTGCTGGTGCTGGGGTTTAGAACAAAAAGAATCACACAGAATCACTAAGGCTGGAAAAGACCTGTAAGACCATCAAGTCCAACCATCACCCCAACCCCACCATGCCCACTAAACCATGTCCTGCAGTGCCACGGCCACACGTTCCTTGAACCCCTCCAGTGATGGTGACTCCACCACCTCCCTGGGCAGCCTCTTCCAGTGCTTCACCACTCTCTCAGGAAAGACATTTTTCCTAATATCCAGCCTAAACCTCCCCTGGCACAACTCGAGGCCATTTCCTCTTGTCCTGTCGCCAGTCACTTCCATTGTGCTTATATATCAGCACCACTTGCAACGCTCAAGTTTTGGCTTTCCGTTAGTATTTTCTGACAAATGTAATGTGTACGATCAAATATGGAATCCCTTCCTTGGGTTTCAACCAGCAGAGAGAACACAAGACATGCAAAGCACACTCTCTCACACTGATGGAAACGCATGAGTTATATCAGAGGACGTGAAAGTTCAAGGTTATAAGAAACCTGCAGAAAGCCATTCGATAAAGGACATAAACTAAGCAGACAATAGGAATATGAAATAAGGAATTAAATTTTAGGAAGCAAAACGCATTTTATTTGGAAAAGCATTCTGTAGTGATGGGATGAATCACCAGAGAATATTTTACCTACAAATAAATAGAGAGGTAATAAATTTGCAAATACTGGTCTCTGCAGACTTACCACTGACAGTGGAGCTTACAGCAGGGAATCTAATCAGCTGGCGTAAACAAAGATACTGGAATTCATTCATTAAAACTTGGGAAGTTACTATGTAGTGTTGGGCATGGAAAAAAAAACAAAAATCTTCGGGAGTCATTTCATTGGCTTTGAATTCATGTGCAGGCATGTTCCACTGCAATAAGTACTTCTCATTTTATTATTTAGATTGTATGCCTTGATAAAGCTTTTCTCAGCCATCACTAAAGGGAACACTTGGAAGTGTTTTTTCCTTTAACTGCAGGATACATCCCTCACGCCTTTTTGAAAGCCAAGCCCAGGTCCCACAAGATGCTAAGACAACCACGAGACCTGAAGGCTGTGTCGCTTCTCTACGGTGCTTGTCATGTTGAATTTCTCTACCTTGTTCCACTTCCCCAGCTAGGAGACTATTAATGACACAACTTTTAAATTAAAAGAAAATAAGAAATTGGCCCCCCACGCTGTTTCATGCCTCTGCAGCGATGCCGATTCCCCTGTATTTACTCAACGCTCTGCCCAAGCACAGCTCACGAGGCTGACGTCTTGCTCCTGCTACCAGCAAAGACTTATTGTGCATGGTATTTTATTTCTAAATGTGAACTGCGACGCTGCCATAGTTCAGGAGCTGAAGCTTCAAAATAAAATAAAAATAAATAAAAAAAGACAACAAATAAAAATCGCAGGGATTTGTATTGTTGGTTTGCAGGAGGGGCAGCGAGATGAGCATCAGCTCCTGATACAGCCTTTCAGCGCACCACGGGGCGCATGCTTTAAACTTGTGGTTAATACCCTGCCCTTCAGAAGACTTTAGCCTTCAAGACTGGTAGCACGGACAGACTCTGCATATCCTTTCTGTATATTTTTTCCCCCCCTCGGTAAGCGCTAGGTTTCATGCACAGTCACTCACTGGGTGTCCGTTTCTCTTCAACACCTCTCAACAAGGGCATCCAAGCTCCTCACCTATTGACCGGCACTTGTCAGCAAACCACATGCTGCACGCACAGCCCGGAGGAACCACGAACCGCGAGACAGGGATTGCAGAAACGGCATGACAAGCTTGGAAAAAGGCTTCCCACCTGCCCTCCCGCTCCTTCCCCGGAGGGTTTTGTCTCTGACAGTGGGGCTGGCGGGATGCCCACAGGAATCGCCAAGCTCAGACATGTCAGAAAAGGAAAGCAATGCTAATGAGCATTTTAATGTCCCGGAAACGAACAAAGCAATGAAAAGAGCTCAAAGCTAAGCAAACATCTATATAATTAGTTAGAGCAGGGCAAAATACCCTGCCCTATATTGGGGAAAACACAAGAGCCTATTAATCTCTCACCCATGAGCCTTGCAATACTGGAAAGCACAGCTGACCGGGCTCAGGTCACAACCCAGCATCCCAAGGCTGCCCCACCAGCAATGGGGGCTATTTTGGGGGGACTGGGGTGTTTTTAAGACGGCTCAGTCCCCTGCACTGCACCAGGCAGAGAGCCAATTTCTACTTTGGCCGACTCGGCCCCCCTCCGCGGGAAATCACTACTTAATATGCTCCGCTTTCTCACCCCGACTGATACAAATCCCATCAGCTCCTCGGGCCGTGCCACGCGTCCCACACGCAATACAGAACAGGCTGAAGGTTGCGGCAGACGGGCGCGCGGCAGACCGGGCTCGGAGCTCTGCTCTCCGGCCCACACACTCCACACGGTGTGGGGCCATAAACCCCGTCACCAGGCGAGGGTTAGCTCCCTCCAACCTCCGCTTCTTACTCTGACATGTTCCACAAGACTATAAATCGTTTCATTAGCTAAAGACCACGGGTTTTGCTGCTCTTCCTTTACGTTCGTTCCCTCCCCGCAGAGGGGTGCTGCAAGGATGAATTAGCTAAGGCGGGTGCAGTGCCTGAGACTGTAAAACCTTATCACTTAGCAGTCTGCAAGTAGCGTTACTAATAAGACAAGTTTTAGAAGTAAATCTCAAAGGCCGACAATTCAGGGAAGTGTAAAACTGGTCTGACCAAGAGGAGCCTGGTGGATTTCTAGAAGAGGGTAGATTCAGACTAGATAAGAATTTTTTTAGGATGGGGGAGGTGAAACACTGGCCCAGGTTGCCCAGAGAGGTGGTAGCTGCCCCACCCCTGGAAACATTCGAGGTCAGGCTGGACGGGGCTCTGAGCAACCTGATCTAGTTGATGTCCCTGCTCATGGTAGGAGGTTGGACTAGATGGCCTTTAAAGGTCCCTTCCAACCCAAACCATTCTAGGCTCTTACGATTTGCACCAGCCAAATCCTTGTCCCTTTCCTTCTGCTTGCTCGCTTGCCCTCATCCTGCTCAGGATCCCAGCCCCACACCTTCCCGGTGATGAAATTTAACCAGGCGACCACTCTTAACGCATGGATTTATGTTTTTTAATTATGAGGCAATAGCATGATAGAAGCCATTTTTTGCTAGCCACAAACTTATTTCTCTTCTTAAGTTGCTCAGGGTTGCTCCTGATTTATATCAGGATGGTTGGAGAATCATGCCCCATTGACCACGTGACAAATGAACTCCTTCAGAGTACAGGCACGACAGCACAGAAAGCTTAGAGAAAACAAAAAATGTTATTACATTTGTAAAAATGAATAAAATTAGATTGCATTCAAATACTGCTCATGAAAATGTGCAGCAGTAATACTGCATGGAGATCAAGAAAATATACAGAATAAATGAAAAAATAATTCTCGTGTATCCAAACACCGCTACAGCATCAAGGTTGTGTCTGTAGAGAATGTAATCTAATTCACCTGCTTTCATTTGTGTGATCTTTCACATTTCAAAAGAAAACAACAGATGAAAAATTCAATACTGCATTTACTTTATAAAAGTGAAGAAAAGGTCATCTATTGGCCTTTTTCATTATTAATATCTGTCTAGGCTTATATTTTAAATACAAAGAATCTTTGCAACAGCCATTTACATTCAAGGCCTCTAAGTAGTTTTACAAGTGGTCTCAAATACATCTGCTAAGTTGAAACAAATCTCATCCTTTCAAATTAATCACGCTTGTTTCAGCTTTTCGCAAGGGAAAAAAGAAAAAAAAGAACATGATCATAATACTAGGCAGCTTTTCCAGAACTCTATACAGTAAAGAGTTGAACTGAAGGAAATGAGATGGCAAAGGCAATATCGAATCCAACAGAAAGAGCAATTCAGGGACTGAGCTCATATTCTAGAGCCTCTGAAAAAACTTCATTACCAATTATTTCAATTGGCATTTATTGAATTAAGGTCTTTTTAATGTGATCGAAATCTTACTCAAGTGAACAGAAACAGTCCTCACTACCGCGAAAGAGTTTAGATCAGATAATTTTTTTAAATTTAAAAAACCAAAAAACAAAACCATACTGATTTTCAAGCCTTTCAAGCCTAAAAGTTTGCCTCGCCATTGCCTCCAGCCCCAGCCAGAGTGGGTTTGAACCTTTACCCTACCACTATTGCCCACAATGATCCTATTTTCATTTGTTGAAGTCAACACCATAGCCGAAGGGAAACAGTACACACAACAGGGAGTTTTCTTAGATGTTAGCATACACTATGGCCTTACTACTCAGAAAATCTTATAAAACTGTTTAAAAATCCATGAGTGTGATGGGAAAGCCCTCTCCCTCACGGGGTGGTTGCTCAGTACCATAAAACGTGTCATACAGCTTAGATGGTTGTGATAAACCCAAATTATAGAGGTAACAACATGATGTAGGAAATGGGAATGCAATTACCCTTCTTATAAATAGTCACGCTAGCAGAGGGCAAATTTAGGGAGAAATATGGGGAAAGGAAAGAGGGGAGAAAAAGATGGAATGGTCAGCAGCAGCAGAAATAAAAGTCCCGCATCCTGGATGAATAATTCAGTAGTAAGATTTAATTTCTAAACTACCTGTTTATATGAATGCATTGAGAGACACATGCTCCACCTCATATTCAGCTTTTGTTTTAAAGAGATTGCCCAGGAAGTTTGCACGAATATGATTCATCACAACCTACATACTACTGAAATAATTCCTTGTATAATTCTGCCAAGCACGATCATAAATCTGACAAACTGCAGAACTCACGTATGCATATCTTCCAAAATAAAGTAATATAAAAAGAAACTGTGGACTTCTAGGAGCTGGCTCAATAAAATACTCCTCCTTTTTGGAACAGAGTGCAGCCATGAAGCAACCAGTTGAATATCTGTGGGGTTTTCTACATATATATTTTTGCATGGGATTCACGTTCATATCCATGATTTCCAAAGACACTCTCATTAAGCAGTGTGCAAAATGAATGAGGCCACTTGAGATATAAACCTTCTGATTATTAGAACATTGTATACACTATCATTTTAATATGGAAATAGCATTTGCTAATGGAAGTTTATACATTCATGTTATGTTCACAGAATCACTAAGGTTGGAAAAGACCTGTAAGATCATCAGGTCCAACCACCAACCCAACCCCACCATGCCCACTAAACCATGTCCCGCAGTGCCACGTCCACACGTTCCTTGAACACCTCCAGGGATGGTGACTCCACCACCTCCCTGGGCAGCCTCTTCCAGTGCTTCACCACTCTCTCAGTGAAGAAATTTTTCCTAATATCCAGCCTGAACCTCCCCTGGCACAACTTGAGGCCATTTCCTCTTGTCCTGTCACTTGTCACTTGGGAGAAGAGACGAACACCCACCTCCCCACAACCCCCTTTCAGGTAGTTGTAGAGAGCGATGAGGTCTCCCCTCAGCCTCCTCTTCTCCAGACTGAACAACCCCAGCTCCCTCAGCCGCTCCGCATCAGACTTGTGCTCCAGACCCCTCACCAGCTCTGTCGCCCTTCTCTGGACACGCTCCAGCACCTCAATGTCCTTCTTGTAGAGAGAGGCCACGTAAGCAAAAAATAAACTTCAAATTACACACACTCCACACACTATTGTCATGATATAAGCCAAATTTCTTACAAGAGATTTGGAACCTGATAGAAGTTATCAGTTTTGGATTTGCAGTATTCCTGAAGACAGAAAGACTAAGGCACAGCCTTCCTCACTGGCCATCAGTGCCTATTAAAGAAACACAGAATGTAATCTGAAAGACGTGCCATGTTACTGTAATTTTGTTTGCATCGAAATAAGTGGGTGTTTTCTTTTACCTTTGCAAATTCCAAGTGCAGAGACTATTTAATTCTGACTCAGCTCTTCTTTACACTAGCATATTTTTGGATGATGAAGGACAAACATGAAAGAAAAAAGTTAATAAAACTTTGCCAAAGTCAAGTTAGAGGAAACGATGCCATGTTTTCCTGACTCTGGAACAAAAACCAAAAAAAAAAAAACACCAGGGAAATTTATGCTCACTGTTATGAGGTTGAAGAAAGTGAAAGCTGATCAGTAATGAATTAGTGGGTCATCTACACCCAAATAAACTTTTAACTCCAAAATATATGCATTATGATAATACTAACCGCTTACCTAAATGGGAGATTTCCTGAGGTTATAAATTAAGGGCCACATCATAAAGAATTACAATCAGACAAAAATTTTGCCTTTGACTTTCATGAGTGTAAGATTACGTTCTAAAAAATTTCACTGAAGTTATGACAAGACCATTGCAGGAAATGTGACTACTGAGCATATCACAATGCATGAGAAGTCCCTTTAGTTGGGCACTGAAGTTTGCCACTGAAGGTAGTCAGATACTTTTGTGGAAACTAATACTATTTTCCTCTTTAAATAACTTGATCAAAATAAGTGGAGCAATTCGTAACAGAAAATACACATTATGTTGGATAAGCAATCAAAATCTTGCCCTTTCAGAAACTTAACAGTCTGGTTTGGATCTGCATATCTTGTCAGGTAATTTGCTCAGCCAGATAAAAAACTTCTGTAGATACGGTTTTTTGCTCATTGCCTTGCTAGTAAATCAATCCTTGTAATAGTACATAAAACCTAATCATTATCCAGATGAGTCCCTACTTATCAGGTCATTTGATGACATGCTGCCTAAATGAGCCTCATTTATAAAGTCTTCTCTTATCCTTTCAATGCCAATATTCATGGCTAACATGCCTGAATGTGCAGCACTCATAATTAGCAGAAGTCCCTGTACCAAAACTGTTCGTAGATAAATTGAAGAACAGGGAAATGTACCTTGTGCAATTGATGCACACATCATGAATGAAATCATTACCGTTTGTGCTGCTATTACCTACTCAACGACAATAAACTTTAGTACAAGACTCATCTGTCACATCAGACATTTTCATGACGCAAGTACAGTAATGGCAGAAAGTCATCACCTCTCAGCATCGGCTCTTTTGGACAGGACCTTCCTCGAGGACAATAATATCAAATACCAGTCAGGGAAGAAATCCCAGCCAGTAATTTGTTGAACCATTTGTTCCCTTTTCCTGTTCATGAATTGACCTTGCATAGGTTGCCATGTTCTCAGCGGGATTCATCATTCAAAATATTTCACCTGTTTCAGCAACAGATGAATTTTGATCCATTGATAATTTTCAAATTACAAATATTCTCAGTCAAGGTCTGCTCTATGTTTGTAAGGGATCTAAGTCACGTGAGGCAGGACTCACCTCATCTACCTTCAGTCATCTAAAAAGCATATTATATAGTGCAAAGTAGCGGTTAGATTCCTCTCCGGTTCATATATGCCCTCAGCGGTTTTCCCCAGTAGCGATTCACCACATTTTGAAGACAGATAGCAAAGGCACGTAGGGAATCTCCCCCTTCGGAGCTTCTTCTTTCTCCATTGCTCACAGAGGAAGCCTAGATGGTCACCTTTGCCCAGATGTCTACACTTTGGACAGCTAAAGCTAAGCAAGATGAATTCCAACAATACAATTTCCCTTCTCGCTAATAATCTTGCGTAACAAACAAATACAATGAAAAATACTATAGTCAAAAGTAAAATTTATTCCTTACTCAAAGTCCAGAAACATAACAATTATATTGGCCCCACAGGAGCAAAGGGCCTCACCCCAGAGTTCAAATTGCTTCCAGACATTACAGTCAGAGCTATGACTATATTCTACCAACTCATCAAGTAGGTAGGAAGAAAAATGTTTCTTCCTTTAAATCTCACTTTTATGGGCTACAACAGCTTTAAATAAAGATTTCTGTTTCTGATGATACCAAAACAGTAACACGCACACGTAGGTCTGTGAAGACACTCGGGGCAGAATCTTTAAACCTTCCTACAACCTGAATTTGCTGCGAGCAGTACTGATTAGAGCACATTCCCTTCCTTACACAAACCCTATCTGTATGCTTTTCCAGAAACACTTTGGGTACAATTTCTTTTCACCAAGGAGAGAAAAGGCATTAACAGAATTCTAACCTAACAGTAGTTTACTTAGCAGATGGTGCTGCTCCTTTCCTTGTCCAGTTGTGCAGAACTAATCTACAATACATCCTTCCATTTATAAAAACAGATATTCTTCATCCTGGGGATAAAATATCACTTATAGAAAACCTAACCTGTTATTAAGAAACTCTTCACGTGAACAGATATTGCCATGCACGTCTTGTCTTAGATTTGCCACCAAGATGAAGCACCTCTGATAAATATTCCTAAGGCGAGTCTTTCCATCCTTATTTTAATGTCTTTTGAGTGTTGCCTTTAGAGATGCACAGATGATGATATTTACTCAGCCATTTTACCTTTCCCCTCTACTTCTGTGAGTGGCTCCGATAAATACGGGTAATTTCAAGATTTAATTTTGAGGCATTCCTACCCTAACAAAAATGTTAATGTCATCATGTACCCCAGGGAGAAGATTTTTGCAACAATATTATCTCTTTCTTTTCTGAGAAAGAAAAGCTGTTCGCACATTGATAGCAAATTCTGTTTAGTGTTTTATTATGCACAATGGAAAAATATTAAATAGATCAATAGGAAAATGAAGCTGTTGCAAGTTGATCTCCATGGAGTGAGAAAAATGCTGGGGAAATAAGAATTATTAGGAAAAAAGAAAATTAAATGTACACATTTGAGATAATAAGGCATGTCGCTTATCCTCAGTGGTTTCTCTAATCTAGCTTTACTTAATTGCATTCTTTGTAAAGACATATTGTTTCATTTCTTTCCCCGATGGATCTTTTTTGTTGGGGGAGTATATAGTGTAATTACTAGCTCCCAGCATTATCTCTACTTTTATTATAAAATGTCATGATTCTGAAAAGAAAAATTTCATGCACTATATAATGTCAATCATCTGTCTTTATGAGACGGAACAGCATTCACTTTGTTCAAAATGGGTTTTTAGGGGGGGAAAACTGTCTTTCATGTAGGGTCATTTTTTAAAAGCTATATTCCAACCTGCTTAGCATAAGAGCATCGTCACAGTTATGATCACCCACTTTAAAGGAGATTTGTGTGTGTCAATAACAGCTTTTAAGTCTGGACGTACAAAGTCATGCTCGTGAAGAAACAGGAGAGCAAATTTTAATATTTTCCCAAACTTCCAAGATCTGTTTTCATTTTAGAATCTTTGTGATCAAAATCAAAGCCACTGTTGCTGCGCAGCATCGGAATTTTATTTTGCAAAATTTTACACTTCCTTCCATCATTATTTTACTCACCAAAGAAATTTCAAAGAGAAAGCTAGCAATTGTTAATAGCTCTTCAACCTTTAACCCCCAAAACCAGCAAAGACTTATTATGCTTATAGGGCATCTGACCATACGCGGTCTTATCCATTACATGACACAGGGGAAAGCAGGTGACACAGAAATGAAGGAGTGGCTTTTATTTAGCCAAGGGGCAGTGCTAACATCCACGCGCGGGGCTTGGCTACCCTCCAAAATTCTCTATTGTTTAGTAAATATTTCTGGAAATGCTCTTTGGCTTTAGAAAACCTGATCCTGTAATCTATACTCAACTAAAACTCCCACTGAAGCCATGACATTTTGTAATAGAAATGCATCAATCATTGGGACTTCTACATTTACACATCGACTAAAATGGGCCCTGAAATGTCACCGAAAAGACAGAAATCTCCCAAGCCAAAACAAGAGAACAAAATGATAATAGATCATAACTGGTCTCGCAGCAAAAATATTTTGGTCTCGATCTATGGCCTCTTGAACTGGATAAAATCACCACAATCTAATGAAGCTAATGGAATAATCATGACTTCATTAGAACATCAAGTATTTTTTTGAACACTCAAAAAAAATAAGAGCAATGTCTATTCACAACAGTTTTATTTATATAGTAAATCTAGGCTTGTCACATAGTTATGAATGTTTACGCATAATTCATATTATTTAGCTAAAATTTATTACATTTGTTATAATCCATTTACTTGTATTATTTAAGCATATTTCTGAATGTATTTGCTGGGGACTGTATACAGAGCCCAGAACAACACCCACTGAACACTGACGTCAACTGACTAACTAAGATTCTCCTGCAGTTGCCGTGACATTCAGAATCACACAGAATCTCAGAATCACTACGGTTGGAAAAGACCTGTAAGATCAACAAGCCCAACCATCACCCCAACCCCACCATGCCCACTAAACCATGTCCTGCAGTGCCACGTCTACACGTTCCTTGAACACCTCCAGGGATGGTGACTCCACCACCTCCCTGGGCAGCCTCTTCCAGTGCTTCACCACTCTCTCAGGGAAGAAATTTTTCCTAACATCCAGCCTGAACCTCCCCTGGCGCAACTTGAGGCCATTTCCTCTTGTCCTATTACTTGTCACTTGGGAGAAGAGACCAACACCCACCTCTCTGCAACCCCCTTTCGGGTAATTGTAGAGAGGTAATTCCTGTATTGAAGAGGACACTTTGATAAGTTTTTCTACATTCAAGTTCTTCCTGGCCTGCATTATCATATTCCGAAGCTGTGAATTTCACATTTTTAACTACATATTACTATAGGAAACTGTTTAAGTGCTCTCTGGGATTTTCTACATGCCTCAGAAATTTTAATGCCATTCCAGGTCCTAGAAAATTATTTACATGTTCTTGTATTTACTGCTCTGTAAACCTAGCCGTTAAATGCATTGCTGACCAGAATCTGTAAGTCGGAGCGAGATCATTCAGTGAGCGTTGACTGCGTATTGCAACACGTTTTATGCAAGATCACACCTGTGCTCCAATTAGCCCCAAACCCTCCTTACGAGAGGGTCTGAAAATGGAGAAGACAGCCAGAGCATCAGCAGCTCCGAAATAACCTGCCAATAGTTAATAGCTTTCACCTATTATCACATCATTTGAAAAGGTAGGATTATTATTTTTTGTTCTTGAGCACCCAGATGATACAGTTAAAAAAAGACAACTCATGCCTTTGGATACAAGAGACTTATTGAAACTCTCCAATGATCAAATTCACATCTGATGGGAAGCTTACCATTTGTAAATTAGCATTTGGGATTTTATCCTAAGTCTCATAATATTGCAGCACCAGTTGCTCAAGACAAATGATTAACTGAAGAAAAACTATGTGAAAGAAAGATTGCAGTCATTTCCCACACATCTGAGTGGAAAAGATTAGTGTAAGATGAATACTGGAAAAAATTAGAGAGCATGTAGAATGGCAATATAAAGCTCTTCTTCAGATGAGGTATTTTCAGGGAGCTCACTGGGCTGGAGAACATTATCTAACAGCGTGTGCCTGGAGTGATTACACCTCAGACAAGTCCCATTCCTGGGAACGAGGCATCCGATTCCTCTCGTTACTGAGGTTATGCCGTCTCACAAAAAGCATTAGAGTCAGGTCTGCATGGCAGCGTGCCCACACCTTCTGTTTTCTTATTGAATCTGCCAAGAGATCACGAGTGTCTCCCATTTTAGGTGACAGCACGAGTTTGAGGGTCACTGAACTTGGGTATTTTTCAGTAAATCACAATTAAAGAGCAGCGCTCTACAGACCACGTCACAGGGACTTGCCGAGAAACAACCTAATCTTTCTTCTTTCATTTTCTTCTCAACAAAAGTGTACAAAGGTTATTAAATTATTGCTTATATGTTACTTATAAACATATAGCTCATTTATCTAAACATTTCTACTTATCTACAGCAACATTCAAAGCATTTTAGAATAGCAGCCAGTATAATTTTTATATACGGGTATGCAAATGGCAGGGAGTCACTCAAACCTCTAAGTGCATCTGTTTGAGTTTATGAACAGAGTTTTGTCTCAGCATGTTAAAAGAAACAGTTGTTATTCTGCTGCTGGAGGTGAGGAGGAGGAGTGCCCAAGTTCGCACCGCGGGATGAGGACAGTATTTTGTTTGCAGACAGTTAAGAAAAGCCTTGTTGCAGGCACAAGATACATAGACCACATACCTCACCTCAGTGATAAATCAGCACTAGATCAGTATTAAAGGAGTCTCTGGCCTGCTGGAGTATAGTCCTGGCAACTTGCAGTCATTATATATCAGATGGTTTATTCCTCTGAAGATCCTTCCCTCTATCTGGGGAGGGATGAGGCATTTTGCCTGGCAGCTATAATTTAAATGGAGCAGGGTTAATCTGCTGTTATCGGTGCCTCCTTCTAGGGGAGGAAGCAAAACATCTGCCCACCTGCATCCGTTGTGCAAGGAGAGCAACGGTGGGTCCTTATTTCCCCGTGAAGACTGCACTGGTCATCGTGAGGTAAGACAGCACCCGCAGGCTTCTACGGCAGAAAAATTCCTTTTTTTTTGTCCGGGCCAGGTTAAATTCTTACCTAGTATAGAGCGGGCAGTAGCCCTGTAGTCAGTAAGGCTGATAAGCACTACCAGGACAGCTCCAGTTTTATATCTCACCAAGAGGATCGGGGTGTTGCGCAAGCAACCCTCTGCACACACTCCGGGGCTACGAGCTCCAACAGGCCAAGTATAAGCTCGGCTTTAGGCTGCCTCCAACACCAAGGAGGGGTCTGCTCCTCTGCTCAGCCCTGGCAAGCTCCCCAGGCCACGCTCTGCTATTTTGCCACCTCCAGTGAATTATCATTAGAAACCGAGCTGGCCGGTTTATGGCTTGCCAATGCGCATCTATTTCCTATTTAACCTCTCCGCCTGCGTCCAAAGATGGGTTGGTTAGCTACATCCAGGAAAGCATGACCTGTGTCTTCGCTAATAAAATTAGTGCCAATGGAATTAGTTTGATTTTCCCAAAACATTAGAAAAGTAATGTCTGAGGTAAACAATGTGTTAGCCCAATTACATATTTTTCTTTAGCTGTTTATTAATATTATCCACTGGACTTTTGACCTCTGAATTTTTGTGTGGTCTCCACATCACTGCACAGTAGTTTATACAGCTCTGCCAGTGGTAAAATAACTTCAACTATGTTTCAATCATTTGCGGTCAGAACATGATGTTTTTAAAGAGATTTTTTTATTACATAAAAAGGAATTCTTTCACTTGAAGTACTCATTCCCTTGCAGATTTATGGCATATTTAATTAGTCATTTGGAGCGCAGATCGCTGCATTTGCTAAGGATCAATATATAGTAACTGACTACAAGCTGGTAAGAAAATATGGTTGAGTTTATCAGGATAGCTGAAGCTCAAATCCCAACTGAGAGGGTGCAGACAGGAGACACGGGAACAGGATCTGCCCTCAGGCATCTGCTGCCGAGGGCTTTAAGCGAAGCAGCCAGTTCAGCCGGCAGCAGGAAGGCTGGGTGATGCTGGCCAGCCTGGACAAGCAGAAACCACACGTTCTCATGGAGCAATTTGGCTCCGCTGCCACTTTCTGTTCCCTCCAAAAATGGTGAGCAGCTCTACGAAAGTCTCCACCTGCACCAAGAGGATTGCAAGCCTCCATTCCTCTTCCTCTTTAATAACCTACATATTTGGATTGCAGTCTGCTGCACTTAATACAACACCTAGCACAGTGGAGCTGTGACCATGTAGAACCCATAGCCACTATCACCATCATGAAAACAAACCAGCTGCTTTATAAATTACCTTTTTTATTTTGAGTATTAACATGGATTATCCAGCAAATTAAATAGGACTAGAAAAAAATCTCTCAGCAGAATATTCTCCTTCCAACTACCTGTAATTCCTTATGGTGCACAAGTAAGAAAAGCCAAGTTTAACACCAAATAAGTTTGTATTTATTAATGCATCTCCAGGAAGAGCTTTATTAAGGGGCCAGAAGTTAAACTGCATTCTAATGGGTAATAATAAAGGCTATATAGTACAGTTTCTGGTAATATTGGCTTAGATTTAGACACACAGCTAAGGTAACCTTCTATTTCTCTTCTTTCATACAAAAGGCTACTGAAAACACTAGAGAATAAAAGAGACTGTCGTTAGTTGTCATACTGTGTCTATAATTACTTACTTTGTTCCTGAAGCCATCACCATGATAAATTTGCAGTTTTTCCCATCTGCCAGGAGTAGTAATGTGCAATACATTTAACAACTGAATTTGCATATAGAAAGTATCATTGACCTTTGAATTTAAAAGGACAAAGATTTACAAGGACACCCTTTTGAAGCAAAGTGCTTAGTTTAGGAAAAATGAAACAGCACAAGAGGAATAACACATACTATCTCCTGCCTATAGGAAAAGTTGCAGGTTTTACGAGCAAGACATTCAAAATCTCTAATGAAATAGCTCCCTCATGAGTAGCCACATAATAAAGGAAACAACTGTCAACTATAAGGAAAATATTAAGGCAGGATTGGCAACGTGTTTGGCATTGGCTAAATTGGATGCTGAAGCGCATGTGAGTGCACCGGCAGGCAACCTCCAGACCCGGGACTCGGGTGAATGCAGGGTGACAGCCTGTGTTCTGCCTTCAAGGGTTTAGTGACAGGGCTTTCTGGTGACAGAGGCTTGCTCTGCTCCCGCGCTGAGCTGCGCAGGACCTGCAGAGATGCACGGCGAGCCCAGGGAAACGCAGGGCTTCCCGGCAGCGCTTCCCCCCGCCAGCTTGCCGTGCCGCTGACGGAGCTGCTCGCTCCCCATCTGAAGCCAATTCGCACCCAGACAGGGCAAAGCACAGCAAAGCAAGCTCATGACAGCCAGCAGCAGGCTTTCTGAAGAGGATGTAAAATTGCATTTAGAGGAGAAAACAAAAGGAAAAAAAAAAGACTACATTTTTTTTCCCAGTCCTGAGCTGCACCAGGGTCTGGAAAAGCCCTTTCCCCAGTTCAGGCACACTCTGCCGGACTATTACACCTATGGCAGACTCACTAACTGCCCCTGGGCAGTAATACAGGCACAGGCTGCACATCCATCCCCTCATCTGCCCATCCCAACACTTTCTGAAAGCTCTCTGGAAGTATTCAAGTGCCTGTTTTCCTTATTGTCTACATAGGGGAATCTTCCCGGAGTCCCTCTCTGGTCACCTGTAGCAGCGTAGAAGACCAGAGCTGGATTTGAAACCCACTCGTGAATCAGCACGACTCCCGCGAGAACTGTAAACTCTGACTCAGAAACGCAGGTTTGAGCAAAGTGAATTTAAATCGATACTGCATCAAGGCTTTAGCATGGAATCGGACTCTCATTCACCCTCCAGTTTGCTTTGGCAACATGTTATGAAGAAAAGGAGACAAAACAGCATCTCGGTGTCCACTAACACCCGGTCACTTGTGCAGTGACACAAAGGGAAAGCAGAACAAAATTAAAACAGAGTCAATGCATCCCAAAGTCAGCCTTGTGACTTCAGCTGAGGTGCAACGCGTAACACAGAGCCACCAAAGCCATTGATCTCTGGCATCACCTAATTTCCTAGCTCAGAAAACTCTCTGCCCTCCATCGCACCCAGGCAAGCCCACCGGCTTCTCTTCCAGATGAGCAAACTGCGTGTCAGAGACACGTCCCCGCACCGAGATATGGCCAAGCAGAGAACAGACTCCAAGAGTCGCAGCTCACGGCCCCCCATCATCTAAGCACAATCTGTCTCTGATGGATAATTTTTTATACAGGACCATAAAAACAGAGGCAAAATACCGATTAATAAAAACTGCCTGTAGTAGATGCTCAGGAAGAGCAAACAATAAAACTACAACTTGGCACGGGCTCATTAGAATGGAGAGAGGAATCAACAAGTGCTTTCAGGGCTTTGGTGCTAACTAGTCTTCTGATTTCATCAACAATATTGATACAAAAACATAGTGGTCAGAGCAAAAGTGCATTTAGCAGTATTTTTATTGTGGTTATGAGCAAACTCCTAGGAAAAAGGATGGCTATGATAAGTTTATCCAATTCTTCTCCTAATAGTCTCCCAGCCAACAGCTTGGCTCACGGGATGTTCAGTGTGTGGTTTCTCTGTATTCAGGAACACTCAATGGATTTCTCTTCCATACAGTTCTCCAGTCCTCGACCAAAACCATGTTAACTCTTAGCACAGCACCCACAACACTCTTCAACGAGGTCAGCAGCTTTAACTATTGGCTGAAGAGCTGCCTCCCTTAGTTTATTTTGATCCTGGATCTTCATACCCTCGTTTCAAGGTCTCTATTCCTGCACTAGAATAAGAATAAGCAGTGAATACTTGATTACCACCCACTGTCCATGTAGGGAAGGAAAAAAAATAATATTTGTGCGTGTCCTACTTGTTCCTTATGCAGGAGCCATTTCGTACCTATGATGAACTTCATTGCCCTTCCCTGAACCTTTTGAATTCTGTATTCTTTTTCAGAAGAAATTCAAGATATAGAAAAAACACCAAACCATTATTATGCCACTGAGTCAAATCTCTTTTAATGTTAATTCTGTCCTAATAATTTCTAGGATTTGATTTGCTTTTTTGACTGCTACTGCCATTGAATTGATGTGTTTGGGGAACTATGTTTCATTACCAAATCTTGCTCCCAAGTGCCGATTCTGAATTTAGACAAAGAGATTCCAAGTAATTCCCACCTTTAGCAACTCAGTCCTTTTGAGAATCTGCTACAGCCAAGCTGTTGTGAAGCTGGCACACCTGGGACGCACAGTACTGCATTCAAATTTCAGAATGTATTTAAGGGGTAGGTTTTTTGGAAGACTATAAAGTACATTGCATATTCTGGACAATATTCAAATTAATGAAAGTAAGAAAAAACTATAAATCCCAAGATATTCCCAGGAGGCCATATGCAGACTTCCTCTCTCTCTTCAACCTATCTCTACTGATGTCCTTTTGTTAACATTAATTTTCATATTGTCAATAGCTCTTCCAAATAACTCTTGGGAAGAAATTGCTATAGTTCAGCTTACCATGTCATGAATGAATTATTCATAACGTCACTTTGTCTCACAAAAACTTAAGATATTAGTTCAGAACATAATCATAAATACAACTTTAACACAGACCGCGCAGCCTTTAACTCCCACACTACAATACTTTCCCAGTAAGCTATGATGATTCAAGATAAAATTACACTTGCAAAAGCAAGTTAAAAGTCTTAGAGATGAAGAACTGTTGACTTCTGAATTTCTTAGACCATGGTTTTTTGGTCATTCTTAAAAGGGTTTGCCCAGACTTGTTACTGCATCCCCTTTCCATTCTCCCCGGAGCACCGTGTGACTTTAATGTACCCAGCTATATTGTTCCCCCTTTCCGTTTACCACCAAAGAAAACCATAGAATCATTTAGGTTGGAAAAGACCTTTAAGATCTCCAACCACAAAAGAATCAACACACTATTTCCTTACAATATACTCCCTTCTGACTCAAATGGCATGCGTGTAGTTTTGCATGTACTTTAACAGTGCCTCAGCAGGCTGGAGAGAGGCATTAGCTGCCTTGTAAATCATTCGGGGATAGAAGATAACAAGAAGAGCAAGTGGTGACTACCATGGACACTGAAACAGTTTCTGTTCCCCAGCAATGTAAGATACACCATGGATGCAGAGCATTTCCAGTATTTCACTTCCAATTGTGACAAACTGACCAAGAAAGAACCCTTCCTACAAAAGGGCAAAGAACTAGAAGAAAAAAGTAAAAAGGAAAAAAAAAAAAGAGAAAAAAGTTAAAAAAGACAACGTGAGGAGGAGAACAGGGTTAATAACAAGAAGGACTTGCTGTCTTCTCTCCAGAGCTAAATAAGCTGCCAGGAGAAAACAGTTCCTGTAAAGAGAACATGCAGTTGAGAACTTCCTGGAGGTAATGTATTTGGAAAAACTCAACGCTATTGTGTTACCTACAATTATTTTAACAAAGTCTACCTGCAAGCATCAGTAGATATGGGACAGGATAGAGAGCCTACCTACTACTCACTTAATGTTACGTTTTTCAATTGGTTTCCCCATGCTTGTGGTTTTTTTTTTTCCAAACTCACCTCAAAAATCACATAAGTTTTTACTAATATCCCCCCCCAACTATAGTTTCATTAATAGTTTCAGCAAAGAATTCTTAGTTTATATATTCTTAATCCAGTGGAGTACCTCCCTGTTGCCTCAATTTCTTATCCCCTCTACCATCATCCCTCAAGAGATTTCCTTGCACTAGCACCTGTGTTAGGTTTTCTGGCACACATTGCATTGACTCCTTCTTACAGAAAATTTACAGTTAACACCTGAGCAGTATTTAATTCTAAATAGACCTGAAGACTTCTCCAAATCTAGCAACTTCTTTGCTTAATCCTCATATTCAATAACTGTACCTGGTATAAAAAAACACATTGAAATCAACTTTTCACAACTATAACACTTTCTGCATTAGCAAACATCTGCTGCGAAGAGCGTTTTCTGGAAAGCGTACAAGCAGCAACAAAAGGGACAGGAGTTTGTGACAGGACGAATAATCAGGGAGAGTTGTCAGAGGCGTTTGCTTAACTCGACAAAGCAAAACAGGACTGTGAAGCGATGCGTCGGGTTGAGTAATGTTGGTATGTGTAGTTCCGCTCTTATCTTTCACCAGATGCAAGTTTGGCCCACTGGCTGGACGATGTGTCATGGCTTGGGCTCATACACTGAACATATGGTGGAGTTAGATTACGAGCAGCGAGAGAAACTCTGTCTCTACACAGTAACTGTGGTCCATTTTCCCTAAATCTGCCTGCTATTGGCTCGTTAACAAAAACAAAATCAAACACCTGTGTACCAGATAGCGAGTTGTTTAAGTGCCAGCACTGATCCATCTGCAAAGCACATCATTAGCCAACTTCTTTTCTTTGGGTGAGACGCAAGACAGATTCATCAGGACAAACCCACAGCACCACTAAAGGAACATTATGTGTTCCCAGCCTATGGCCCTCCACTTCTTTCTTTGCCTTTTCATGCTGCCATAATGGTGATGAATAGTGATAAAATATTCATTTCTCTCCTTTTCATCAGGTAATTCTCCAGGCTCTGGACCAGCACGCTGTGAGCTTCAGCCCCTCTTCGTTATTGGCGCACCTGCCACTTTATTGGTAGATCTTTCCAGCGTGACAATTCCCTCATCCGACTTCTCCTCCTGCACTCCAGACCAAGTGAGATTTTTCAAAAACTATTTAAACGCTGCTGTATTGGGTCTGGCTGGGTTGCAGAGGTGGCGTCTGTGAGAAGATGCCAGAAGCATCAACTCCTTCCCATCCCTCCTCTGACTTACTCTGGGAGCACAATGTCATCCAAGTCATCATATCTTACCTACAGTTCATGATATGGCCTATTTAGGTTGGGATTCGTTTAGGATTCTTGACTGTCTGTCCTCACAATTACACAAGCACATCCTATGTGTCTTGACTATTCCTTCAGAAGTGAGATGCTGTAATGATACATCATCACCACGTAAGTAAAGGTTTATTAGAAGGTGTTGTCCTGTTCACTCTGACAAAGGCTGAAGAGGAGTAGTTCTCTCAGTTACATTCTTAACATGAATACAGACAGAGAGCAGAAGTGAGCAACTTGTGCAGTGCTGATTAGACATTATCAGCCTCCAATTTGCTGAAGCAGAGACTATTCAAAAGCTTGGAAAGATCTTCTTCATTGCAGGTGCACACAAAACAACTTAGGCAAGAAGCAGCAGGCGCGAACTGACACAGAAGACTGTTAGCTGTGGAAATGCAGATGTACAACAGCATAACACATTTGAGCCGTCAACTGCTTTCTAAAATAGCTGTCATTGCGCACACGCTCAAGGACCAGAGCCAGAAAGCTCCTTGCTGTTGAGCACCACGTTTCACTGCTGTTCTGGTCGGTCTAGAGCTATGCATTCCATTAAAAAAACAAATAAAAAAGACTCCAAAACCCAAAGCACAACAAACAAAAATACTCCACAAAACCACCAGCCCAAACACGTCCAGGCCTTGCTCCACCCTTTGCCATGCCTGCCTTGCATCCTTTTACACGACAGAGGACTTCCCATCCTAAGGGAAGCAAGTATGTATGTTGGGAAATGTGTGCGCTCAGGCACCAGAATATACAGTACTCCAGGGTACAGCCAGGTATAAACTGGTTTTACCGGCCTTCATTCCCAATGAACAGAACCAAATTCAGATGTCTTTATTTCACGTTTGTTTGGCTTTCCCTTAAACCTGTTGTGATCTCGCAACTATTGGCCCTAGATTAGCACGATTTTTCTTTCACTGGTTTCAAATGTATCTGCAGGAGCTTTCATTTGGTGAAATTCCTATCATCATCCTAGCCAGGAAAGCATAAAAAAGGAAGGCTGAGCAATTTCTATTGCACCTTTCACAGTCTTAAATGCTTGTTACCTTTCTGAATGCTAAAATCAAGCCAGGCAGTGCAGCTAAGTTAGCTGCATGCTGAGGCATTTGCCAGGAATTCACTCCACCTTCCTCCGAGAGTTCAGTAACATTCTCACGCACCTAAAACCGTAATATCTACATCTAAAAAATACTATCCAAACTAAAGCAGATATGTGGAGTATTCCCTGTGTATGTTAGAGAAAGAAATATCAGCCCAGGTTTGTTGAACACAAAAATTAAGTAGAGATTCTCCTGGGAGTGTTGTTTGTTCATCACTTTAAGTTCATAGTTCAGTTTCTCTTCTGTCCCTCACTCCTAACCTTTTCACATAAAGATCTGCAGTGTCAGAGCTATCAGGCTGGGATTACTTTTATATTTATCCCAGGATAAAAGATGCAGTTCCTTAAACCAGTTTACAAATAAAGGGCTGGTAGTTTTCTTATCTGCTTTGTCCTGTTTGACAGTTATTCAGTTGTTACAGCTACATGTAAATACCAACAACTCGTATAGGGGGAAGGGTGCTGTTATGGAAATGAGACACTTATCTCTGTGACCAGTGATGAATCCTGAGGCTGAAGAAGGTCACGGTTAAATGTGAAAGGCAGAATGAATTAAGTACCTACAATCTTCTATTTGCTTGATACACCATCCAACAAAGTCAGCAGAATTTCTTTCCACTGGGCTAGGGACCAGCTCCCAATCCTGCCCCCCCCCTCTTTCACAGGGACCTAACACACCTTCCAGTACAGAAAGACGAGGTGGAATTTGCAGATACAACACAGAGAGTGAGTGTACTGGAGAGAGAAGGAACGGCAGAGTTGTTGACACAAAGGCGCAAATTCATCACAGCAATTTCCTTGGATTAAGCTAAACTAAGATGACATTACTGCTAGAAAGGGCAGTTCTGTCACACTCCCCACCCCAGTCACCTCTCCTTCGTCAGAGTATACTTACCACACAACTTCATCCAATACTAACCTGATAGCAAACTAACCCTGCAAAGAATCTTTTTTGCTGCTGTTTTACTACGGTATTTAAAACATCAGCCCCTTCTGAATGGGAACACAGCAACTAAATACAATTCATTGTGTGGCCACAGTCACCAGCGCGGAGGATGCGGCAAGACGGAGGGGCTACCCCCCCTTACTGGCATCGTGATGATCTTAGGTCTGCTTCAGCTGACTATAAATTTGCTGTTATTTGTAGAAGTCTTTTGCTGCAGCAAACCAGACATGTCTGGGATGGAATAGCTCACTGGAAAAGAGGCAGAAAAAGAGTGAAGGATTCTACTGCCAGAAATATCCGTCCTCCCTGCTTCTCCCAATCCCGGTGTTCAAATGAACCATTATACACCACCTGCTTTAGCGACGGAGTAGCCATCAGGATTTCATTCTACACAACCTACTTGGATGATGCTCTGAAAAAGGCTTTCATTGACTCACTCTACTTAATTGGTAGAAGAGCAAACACAGAAGAGCCTGGGTTTTTGAGATAGCAAAAGACATTTTGTTCAAAACTAGGATTACTTCATAATAAATCTATTCGCAAGCAGATAAATGCCAAAGAGACTAGAAATAGGAAGTGTCTGTTAAACAAAGCAAGTTACTGACAAAAAAAGGAGATCTGAATTTATTTTGAATAAATAAGCCAGGGTTTAAAGGTTATTGTACTAAAGCAAAGTAAAAGACAAAGCAGACTGTTATCCTATTAATGTAATATGCAGTAAATTAAAGAGTTGGTATTCCTACAGTACCTATTCATTATTGTGTTATTGTGTACGATGTTTGGTGCTGGTAAATACTTAAGCACATTATTACTCTTCACAGGATACAGAACAGAACACTCGGATTAATTTCAGACTTCATATTTAAATTCTTCTGCCAGACTGAGAACTCTGGGTATACCAAGAGGAAACTTCACAGTAAGATGATTTACCCAGAGAAGCAGAGACACTACACAGATCTAAACAAACAACTTAACTTCACCGGTATTTTGGCTGGTCACTCAAAGTAAACTGTAATGAACTCAAAAGGAATAGCTCCATGGACCAACCCCAACGCGTGTAGGATACAGGCATTATTGTTTCTATATTACAACTTGGGAAATTAAGATACAACATCAAGAATCATTGTTACTAAAGCAAACAACACCTTCTGCTGATGATGTTCAGATCTATGCTGTTGTTCTATTTTTGCTCTGCGCTGGACATCCTTTGCAGTTCCAGAGCTACTCCCACACTTCTCCACCTTCGCCCTGTGACCACATTTCATTCAGAGAAGCTATCCAACATCTATTCTTAAAACAGAGAACACTGCTTTGTTGTAGCCCTGCCGTTTACTACCTTTATTTTGCCCTGTACAGAAGGAAAGAAATATATAATCAAATATGTATGTGCATTTCTGCTGGGTATTTCCAGACAGTAGCCCACTTCTGCATTATCTTTCCCATCAAAGGGATACAGATGATGCATCATCACAGAAATAATATATGATGAACAGAATCATTCAGTTTCCATCTAAAATAAAAACAGGTAGGAAGAAGAAAGCTGTCCGTGCACCAAGTTCTGAAAATTAAAGAGAAAAAAGTGCCATTTTTTACCTTCCTATTCCTAAGTGCTTTTCAACAACACGTATTAATTTCTTCTGAAATAAGGATGGGATAATTGCATGCAGTCTTTAATATTAATTGCCATGTAAGCTGTTATAAAAAGGTTTGCTATCTCAAAACTCCCACACAGGTAAGCCTAGTCGAAGCCACCTTGGCGGCCAAGGTAACACTCCACAGTACAAGATGTATTAAATCAATAGGGCAGCAGCAAGCCGCCTATTTAAAGCGCCTTGGTCATTGCACGTGATCCGAACACAATGAACTAACATCGCTACCTGCAATTGAAGGAGCTTTTAAAAACTGTGGGATAGCAGTCGAGTCAATGCAATCAATCACTTGAATTTCTTTAGCAACCTATATCTGGATAATTCTTTATAAATTCGAGAAGACAGGAAAACGTACTATAGCAAAAAAGCCGGTTTCCAAGTTCTACTTTATAACCAATAAGAACTTAGAAACTGTAATTCTGGAAGAACAGAATTCAGCAGATTAAGGCACATGCATCAAAATACCACTCTCCATAAGATATCTGACCAGTCTAGAGCTTGAAGTTCTTAGGATTTCACTCAGAATTAATCATGTATTTATCTATCTTTTTGTCTATTTTTTATCTTAATTGGTGTGAACTACCACATTATCTTACTAATTCTGTCTCAGAAGCATTTCACTGGATAGCGTAGATGTACTGGAACCAGAATTCAGTGGACGGAATGGACAACCTACAGAGCCTTTGCATGTGAGAAGAGTATTAAAGGTTGGCTTTTGTCCTAATTAAATGGAAATAAACAGACATTCTCTTTAGCAACAGTTATACTTTTTAGGACAAGAACTATAGGACAAAATTGAAGTGAAGATGTTTTATCAATCAGAGATTCAGAGCTGATTCTCTAGGTAGGAGCTGAAGAAACAGCACTTGTAGACAACAGGTAAAGAGAACATAGAAGACAATTTAAAGAAAGGCACAAGAAAGAAAATGAGAAAAATCAGAAGAATTCACCAACACCTATAGTTCATGCTTAGATGCACGAATAGGTATCAGTGTGACTCAGCGTGCAACGATTATTTTGCACGTGCAGACCTGCATTTTCAGGCACTCTGGCTGCAGCTCCGCTGTTCTGTTCTCCGCGTGGCCTGTTCTGCAAGCTCTTCTCCATCTCCAGCACCTCTTTGCAGAAATCACTCTGATGGAGTGTAATTACAATAGACAAAGGACTTCTGATTCAGCAGACAAATAACTGTTTCAAAGCACTTGATCAGGTAAGAAGATGCCTGTAATTTTGAGTCTTCCAGCTGACCTTAATCTGCAATCAACAGTCCTGGGAATTTTTAATTGCAGACTCCGTGCTAAAGCTGTCAGCTGGGTTACAAACCCACAGGACACAGCTCCCCAGGTGTTCCGCGTGCCAGGAGGCTTTCGGCACACAGAACAGAAGAGGAGACTACTCCAGAGTGCATCGTACTGCACACTATGTTTCACAGGAGAGGGGGGAAAACCCCCAAAAAAACCCCAAAACAAAACAAAAAAAAAAATCAAAATCCACCCCCACGCTTTCTCCCCATCCAAAAAAGGGGAAAAAGCCCTGCAGCCACATGAAATAGTTCCTGTGCAATTACAGAAGGGATAAACCCGACCTGTACGTTAGACTGGAATAGACCAGAGAGAGCTTGACCTGTACAGCTAAGAACAATTACTGGCGATGCCCAAAGGACAGAAGATTGGAAATGCCAGAAACTGCCCCAGCTACGATCACCTTCCCAGCCTTTCACCTGGGCTCCTGCCTGCCCAGGCTCCCTGTTACACCCCCGTGACTGCCACATCCAAGGCCATCGCTTGCTCATTTTGTCCAAAGTAACACCCAACACCCTATTTCTAGTACCACCTGGAAACTATTTGACATCCAACACCACATACCTTGGTCTATGGGTTTAATGAAACCCCCCCAGACCCACCTCTTCCCCTCTCACCGCCTTCGCGGGGATAGTTTGCCTGTTTCTCAGGTGACAATACAGGAGTCACACCTTGGGTGCGAAGGATCTTCCCTGACGTATCACACTGCAGAGCCGTTTATTTATTGTACTGCAAAGATTTCAATTTTTGCTATGACACTTTACTACTTACTGTTTAAAAGAAACTATTCTTAGCAGTGCCCACTATCACTGGATATAACGCACTTAAGCTGTCACCTTAATGCTCATTATTTATTTGAATCAGATCCCATTGTACAGACTTCTTAGATTGCAAAGTAAGCAGATGCCAATGCAGTTCTCTGAAATATGTTTCCATTTTATCTCATTGCATATGTTTCCATTTTCCTTGGGCCCTCTCCTCATCAATACCTCCTCTCATTATGTGATCAAATCTTTCCTTTTGTCAGAAAAAGTATATTAGTCATCTGTTGTGAGAAAATTGGAAAGGAAAGTCTAGAGATGTTATCTCTTCATTTAAGTACTGGCCACTAGCTTTCAGTCATGATGAATAATGCCTAAAAATTATCCTAAAATCGTCCTCCACCTCCCCACCCAAAACTCTGCTGGATTATATGTCAGATTTATCTATCAGTTTTCTGCAAATCAATTGCTGTTAAAGAATGTTATCCATCATCAAAAAGGATTATAATAACCATTAAGTTTCTGTTAGTGCTGCTTGAGAAATAACAAAGAATTTTAGGGGCTTTTTCCAAAGACAAGCAGCACTGAAGTTTCGTTAAAATGAATTTTTGGAAAAAGTGCTAAAAGCTTTGTAAGAAACAATCTTTGTCAAAAAAAAAAAATCAAAGCTTTTAAAATCCAATTTAAACTGCATTTTAATAATTTCTTGGTTCAAATTCTGAAACAAAATAAAACCATACAAAGGAAATCCAACATGGTTAAAAACTGCATTAAAATGTCACTTGAGAACATTACTCATGAGGATATTGGAGACTTGGAGAGAAAAGTAACATTTTACACTCCCTCTCAAGCCAATTTCAAAATGGAACATTAACTATGATAGGACAAGTATCTCCATAATAATTGAATAAAACAGTCATTAAGAACCTAATTTCTTGTGCAGCCTGTAAGATTTCAAATTTTTAACTAAATGAGGAATCAATGTTAAGCTAAATTGTGAGAAAAATGGTTTGATGTTGCAGTACTGAACTCAGTAAAAAGATAAACTCACAAATTAATTTCAGTTCATAAGCTAAAAGGCTCACAAATGCATCCTCACGCACAAGGTAAGTAAAAACATCAACTGAGTCAGTATTCATGAAGTAAACCAACCGTTCAACAAGCATCAGGCACTCGTCTCTGAGGCAGGAGACTGATACGCAGCACTCTGCATTTCATTACCTTTTTATCTGGGCACAGCCAAGACGCTTCTCAGCCACCGTTACTGCCCAGGGCAGTCCGACACAGAGGTACCTACTTCTGGGAATATTTGTAACTCATCTACAGACACTCGGACTGCGATACCAATGTCCTCAAAAGGCCACCCAAAATCCTCAGGGTGACCGCTGACATTCCTAGTCACCAGACCAAGCTTTTTGTACCCCAGGCGGGGCCGGGCTGGCTCTGCCAGGGGACTAACTCTGCTCAGTCACACCAACGAACCCTGGTGAAGGGTGTCACACGGATAGACAGCCACACGTGTTGGAATATTAATCTTACAGAATTTAAGAGCCTGACTAGGAGGTTGCAGCAAGATCTCCTGCGTTTGGGTGAGTTTGTGAGAAGCTGGTAGCAAACTGCGTATAACGCTTTGGGACTGGGGATCAGCAAAGCTTCAGCAAGGGCTTCAGGAGAGACTACTGCTTAGCCTAATTTTAGGCTGGAAAACGCTCATATTCTAGGATTGCAAATCGAGTCAGTTATAAATAATTCAAAGGCACTTGCTGTGAGAAACACTATATGCAGCCACCGGCAGTAGTCTCAGAAAAACAAGTAGTCGTGGTACTGATAAGCTGAGTACAACTTAATTCTCCTAAAACTCCTTTTACTGCAAAACCCTGGTGTTTGCAGTTGATGGTTTACCGTAGTCAACAGCACTTCCACACTAAGGCTGCATTTGGCTCTTTGACCTTGCAGTTGACTTAACTGACAGTTCGGGGACCTTGTTCGGAAGTTAAGCTCACGCTGCTGCGTACTCCGGCTGCCGGCAGCCTCACGGTAATCGGGACAGCCAAATCCAACACACAGTGAATTCTGCTTCTGTTCCAGTTGCTGCTCATTGATCTACTAATCCAATTTGGGATAATGAGAAAACAGCAACACAGCCTGCAATAGGTCAAAGACATCTAAATAGTCAATGACACCTCCCCCCAGTGCCCAGCTACGGTCTTTAATAGATGTGGTCACTAATAGGAGGATCTCTTGTGCTCCTCGAGTCAAAAATGGTCAGTGCTGACCAATTCGTTCACTGCGTTACTGTCCAAACAATGAAACACAACATGATAAAAAACACACTTGAAACAGAGTTCATCTGTGATCTCTACTCATGCAGACAACTGAATAGAGCAAGTACGATTTGGCTCTAAAGCTATCGGTGAGCATCCTCTCCCATTGCTGTAAGCCTACCTGAAAGCACAGGGCACACCAGATTGCTGGAAAACGCATACACCAAATGCACATGTAAACCAACGCATCCACAAGCACAGAAAAAGGAGGTGGCAATTGCGTTCCTGCTTTTACATGACCATTCAGTTTCTGAACTGCTCTTCCAGGACAGGGATGACAGAGGTTCGGCACCTTCCCTCCACCTCTATCACACACCTGGAGTCATGTCCCAAACCATGGCTGCAGACTCCAGTACAGAAATCATGTCTATAAGAAGTCACTTAAATATTTTTGATGTGTGCGGTGAGTTAAGGGTATCTAAAACCATTTTATCAGCAAGAGACTGCCCAAGATGACACAGGAAGCATCTGGTAGTGCAAGAAATACAGCGTGTGGTTTCCAAGTCCAGCAAGCAGCATTTCATTTGTGCCTTGACCAGCAGCACACGTGACTACGGCCACTCACAGCTAGAAGAAAATGCAGATGATTATCCCAGGAGTTCTGGGGTACAAATGAATAATAGAGCTATTCCAATTTAAAGTCCCAGATGGAGAATTGCTTACAAGCGCCTGATAGCATAAAAGTTTTACCATCCCATCATACTCCCTAAGGGAGGCAACGTAAATGCTTCTAACTGGAAGTTCTGCTACCAATAGCTAGTTTTCCCTCTCGCCTTCAGAAAGCCCATGCATCATGCCGCTTTTAACTAGCGGTTTATATCGCATCCGCTTCTAATGGTTCCGCGAGAAAATACCAAATTACAACAGCAAAACACCAACCGCTTCCAGTGATTATAGCTACAATTAACTCACTGTATGTATCAAAAATACTAATCAGGCAATGAATGGTGGCACTCCCAAGAGCAAGAAGCGAAGAGCGTTAGGTGCTCAGGCAAACAATGGAAAGATAAAAATCAGAGTGACTACAGAAAAAGAGAAATGCCCTTTTCCCAAGCTGCTTGTAACTTAAATGTGGAACAGGGTAGAAGTATCAACCTGCTGCCATAACTTACAAAAGGCTTTTCTCATCAGAACTTAAACATTTCTCATGCACAGTTGTCATCAATAAAAAGAAAAAAAAGTCATAGAGTTTCTATTCCTGATTATAATATGCACCAGTGATTTCCGAAACAGCAGGCAAAGCAGATGTTGTACTAACTTCCATGCAATGGCATGTGACAGCCACCTTCATTGTCCTTTTCCAGCCATTTAATTCAGTTACCGGGGGAAGCGGTGACACTGCTACATCTGCAAGTTCCACGTGTTCCCATAAATCAAGCATTTATATATCTTCCCCCACCCCAGGAAAAACATACACCCAATTTGGAAGATACTTAACGGAATATCGCAGTACCAGAGGCACCAGCGGGTGTGATGCAATGCTGCTCCGACACCTCCAGAGGAAACGAACTGCCAGATAACGCCCAGCATTTGAACACGACTGTGGATCCACATTGTTGTGGGGGAAGTGGGAAATTTAGCCCAATCAAGTTCTAACATGGGAAGATTCATGAGGGTCACCCAAGAGGAAATTTGTCAGCTGCAATAAGCTGTCAGCGGTTCTGTCCAGCTGCAGATCTGCATACAGGTCGTCTTCACTTCCTAAAGCCCAACATCACTCAGAGGTAACAAAGAAGAATTACCAACTTTTTTTATTTTTTTCAGCAATGGTTTTGTGTTAATATGGGATATCTACAATGCAAGAGTTAATATAACGTAATTTACTTTTAAGCAAAAATAACCTGCACAAACCATGCATAAGACTGTACTAGTTCCAAAGACACAGAATCCAAGATAGACAAAGGCTTCAAGGTATTACTTCCAGATAAAAAGGCAGTCTCAGAGGGAACAGGCCAAAACAAAATGATAGTAAGAACAAAAGAAAGAAATCAGCTTTACAAAGGCAATAGTCTCACTTTCCACAGCTGAGAATAAGGAGCAAGATTTTCAGTCCAAGACATTCTCTTCTCCTTTTCTCAAAAGCCCTTCAGTCTTCCCCTCCCTGTAATTTTCCTTCGGGCGAAAAATGCGCAAGAGGAAAAAAAAACTGTGCTTTTAACCAGGCAGAAATAAATGTATTGTACAATATTGCTGTTGAAGTTCAAGAGTAGGGGAATCCACTTTGTCACAGTCATTTTCAATGAACACTCCAGTTTATGATAAGTTTCATAAAAACTGCTTAATTCAACATTTATGAAAGCACTGAAGATAGATGAAAGGTGTAGAAATAGGAATCTCGCCAATCAATCATCCCGTTGAAAATGAGCACCCAGAATGATAAGAATGAAGATAGGCTTTTCATGTACATATGGTCTGCTAGATATATGGTCTGCTAGACAGACTGATTGAATATTCTTGCATTTTTAATCAAAATGTTCCTACCATTGCACTACCACATTCAAGTTATTTTCTTCCACCACTGAATGCGAGCACTCTTTTCCCCTTGGGATTAAGTTGCTTGCAACGTTCCCAATGAGAAAAGGAAACATCCTGTATGAAAAGGTGCTTGATAAAAGATTGACTGAGGAAAAACTTTTTTTGTAAAAATCTTTTAGAAACGAGCGCTCAGAAAGGAACACAGAGGCCCAGCTTTCAAACAGCATAACAAAAGGAGAACAAAACGGTATTATGCCAGATCACACAATTTGAATCTCAAACTACTTACGCTAGAAAAGTTTTGGGGCAGAGACTGCCTTTTAATAATGAATTTTTATAGCTTTTTGTCTAAGAATTCTTTGCCAGAAATTACGCTCCTGGGTATAATCATGCTACAAAGACTATTGATAACAACCCGAGTGTTCGGGTAAAAGCGTGCTAAAAATATCCAGCCAGGGCAGACTGTGCCTTCTAACTGTAAGGTTTTTCACAGGCTAAAGACCCAGCTTGTAATGGAGCTGGGAACTTAACTTAGCCAGCTCTTCTCTCAGGGCTTCAACCCACAAGCAATGGAGATAAAAGCCTTATTTACTAGCTACAAATAAAAAAAAGGAACTTTTTGTCTCCTTTCCCTACAAAAAGAACCACGGGAGATCAGCCCAACGTGGTGCATAAGGTAGCTGACGGGAATTTTCCTATTCTTTTTATGTTTTGGGAGACTCCAAGAAATAGGTTCAAGTTTCTAAACGAAAGAGAACCCAAGCTCTTCTGCTTTTAATATTAACCTATTTCTCCTTCAATGAAATTGTAAAAGTTACAGGTTTGAGACTTAAGCAATAACATATGGTGCACTAAACACTATTATCAGCTTGATGAGTTCTTGCAAATAACCACCCAGATTACCAAACTATTTCCATGGAGTTGAACGAGCTGGAATTGAATGCAGATTCACTGGAATTTCACACGTGGGAACGTTTATCACATCAAAGTTTTGATTGATTTTTGCCAGTTAATACCCTGTAAGTGCCAATGTTATCTTTCTATGCTTGGAATATCTAGTTGAAAGATAATGACTCCCTTAAAGTTTTGATTGTTCCCATTTGATTAGTAAGACACAAGTTCATCGTTTGTAAATAGCATGAGACAAAGGCTCAAAGGTACAGTGAAATACTGTTTACCACTTCAAATAATCTGCACTGGATTCTTACGTACTTCTTACTCCTCTGCTTCTTCAGTTCTGCACGCAGAGCCGGAAAATTTTAAAAGTAAAGCTAACATAATAACAATAAATTACTACTAGAGATATCTAAGGTCTTTCATAAATAACTCTACAGAATGGCAACGACATCTGTTCAAACAAAGCCCTATTGCCCGATTCTTCATTAGGTGCAACAGAACAGATCAACACCATTCATTTCAAAAAATTCAAACCTCTAACTGAACAGTATTCACACTAGGACATCCTACAAGATACATTTGACTGCAACTAATTAAAAAAATAACATATTTTTGTTCTCAGCAACAAATTCCATTGCATAGAAAAAGCAGGAGTGGGAATAAAAGAAAGAAAATATTCTTTCCATTTCCAGCATTTGAAGAATTTTCCAAAATAGCAGAGAAGAGGCTACTTATTCATGAAATCTGTAGTAGTCTTTCCAAGGACTTCAAAAGGTCTGGCCAAGATAGATGAGGCTATCCATCACCTTGGAGTCAGTTGCTCCTCTACTCAATTGGTATTACAAAGTAGGTGCACGAATCACAGAACAAGTAAAGCCTCATGGGTTTGTGATGCTGCGTTGGATGCTCTAAGACCTAACGAGTTTTGTGTTCTGGTTTGGGTTTTTCTTCTGGATTGCAATATCTGTAACATTTACAGCATCACCTTCAACTGTAAATTAACTGTTGCCTAATAGGCTGAGCCTGTGTTTTAGGTTTCTGCATGTCTAGGAGCACACATGGCAAAGAGCAGAGAAATCCTAGACATTTAAGTTCATGAAAAACTGTAGGAGTTTAAATTGTCTGAAAGCTCTACCTCCTGCTGTGTTCGGCCAAAACCGACCTGCAGATTCAGCGCTGGTTAGAAGCGGAACACACCGCTCAACACAGACCTGCACGCACGCAGCTTGGTCACACGTTGCCCATCTCCTCAGGAGCAGTGCTCAACCCCCCAAACAGCTAACCCTGTCTGCCTGCCATGACCGTGCCCCTGCAAATAAGACACACGGACAGCACAGAGCTCTGTGACACAGGGCAGAGGGACAGCGGCCACCACGCACCAGGGCGGGCTTCATCCCCACCTCCCCTGGGGCACTTCATGTCCAGTGGTGTAACACAACAGGGCTCAAAGTCACACTGAAGGTCAGCAGCAGGGACAACTTTTGGGTTCCTTTTGCTTAAGCAAGAGCCTACCCATCCTCCCCATATCCAAAAATACCACAAAATGACACACTGCTGCTGCAGCTTGCCATGTTTTCTGGAAATCAATTCTATTTTATAGAGGGGGGAGAAATAACCAATAAAATAAATCCAGCCTGATTATTTTGAAAAGGACAAAGACAGCAGAGGTGACAGAGGTGTAATTGTTAGTCAACCTTACAGCACTTTCCAGTAGAGCTATTTAACATTTGATTCCACTGATAAGAAAAATAATAAACAAAGTTATTATGAAACTGTTCTATCTGTCAGCCAAAAGTCCAGTGAATCATTTATGAACGTGTACCTAGGGCTCTTCTCCCTTCTATTCTCTTTTCCCATCAGAAACTGAAGCTGGTTACTTTTTTTAAACTGTCGCTTTTATTTCTTAAATCAACCTGAAAGGAATAAAATATTGCAATGAGCAAAAATACAAAATAAATGTTTGTAGTTCTGTAGTTCTTCGAAATGTCAAAGAAAAACATAAAAACGTATGCTCTGTAAGTTTTCAGCTGAACTTGGCACGACAGTCTATCTATTATTTAAAAGATGTTGAAGCTCAATTCATGAATTATTAAATTCTTGTTAAACTTGGTTTCCAAGGGAAAAAAAATTATTTCATTCAATAAAGCAAATTCAACTTGCTCTATAGTACTTTCCTAAAAAACATGGGATTTAAACTCCTGACGTTACTCTAAAAACCAAAAGAAATTACTAGTCCAAACTTCATAACTCATGTTACTATCTCATTAAAAAGATGTCCTCTATACCCAACAACCATCAACAATCCTTCCGTATTCCCACATCCACTCCACAAACGTCCTGCATGTGAAATAACCTGCAATGCAGGAGAGGAGTTGGCAATAGCTGCTCCACGTGGAATTCCTGAACCTCCAATTCATCCAAGCTGCAGAAGCCAAACATCCTCCGGATCCTCCAACCCGCTTTCTTCTCACATTTCTCATGACCGACCTCAAAAGACTGCTCACGCCACGTTAAAGCACAGTCAGGTCCAACAACCCCAACAAAGTTCTCTGTTAATATTACTACATCTTGAGCTGGCAAATTTTTTGGCGACAAATCGTACCTAAGAGTGCTCAGAGGGTATCTCAGAGGTGAACAGCCGCCCGCCGGAGAGACTCCTGGCTGTTAGCCTGATAAAATGCAGTAAGCCTTTTGAATTTAGAAGAATATATCACTCTTCTGAGGCGGGATTCCTGTTCATAATTACCAGGATAATTTCCTGGTATGGCTGCTTCAACCAATGCAAACTGCCCGTAGTTTCAGTGGCCACTTCTGCAGCCAGCAAAGCAATCGATGGGACATGAGCACCGGTCACTGTGCCGGGGCCACTCACAAGGACGGTGACAGCTGTGACAGGACTTCCCTGCGTCAGTCCAGGACGGCAAACCAGGCTTGATGCCCAGCAGCCTTCACCCAGAAGGAGCCTTAGTTCAGCCAACAGCATCTCTGCTTTAGACTTTAGAAACTTCATTTGTATAGTCTTGCTAATGCAAGATCGGTTCTGCTCTAGAATGAGGACTTAATAACTACAGGGATTCAAAACAAACAGCTAACTGAATGATTTAATAAGAGACACACAAAACAAACTCAATGACACTACTTATAATGCCTAATAAAGTTATTTCACTGTACTCTGGAGGTTAGCTATTCAATTGGCTTCTAAAAATCTGTGCCAATATTCTTAAAAGGCTCTGAACAACAAACTGACACAGGTGCAGCGGTTACTCTGTGTGACAAGCATTTCAAAGACAGCTACTCAAGCATATGATCTCACAGATAGAAAACATAATACAAGCATATTATTATGAAGCTGCCATAACCATCAACCAAAATTACAATGACTAAGTGATTAGCTTATACAGATAAATTTTCCAACACCCACTGGGGTATTTTTCCAAGTAAGAAGATAAACTCTGAGTTAGTTTGCTGCATTTTTCAAAGAAATGGTTTAAACTACCAGCATTTCAAGAACAATCCAAAAGAAATGTTGCCATTCAACAGCAACAAATCCTCCTATAAAACACAGGGTTAAATGCAAGCCTTGTAAGATATTCCTTCAGCCATGAGTTAATAAATTTTCATCAAAGCAGATTTTGACATGATGTCATCAAAAATGCAAACTACCACTGAAGCAATAGAATTATTTTCTTAAAGTGCTTTAACCACTTTAACAGCGTCAGCCTCCTGACATTTCTTTGCACTCAAGCCCTAAACATCACTCATTTGTTGGATGTTACACACCAGCCCCCTCCATCCCCAGGATGCGCTGCCAGAACAGGTTCAGGGAGAAACAAAGAGCTTTGCCTTTTCTACCAATTTGCTCACCTCTCAACACCACCCCTAAACAAAAAAATATTCACTCAGTACTCCCAGTCCTGCACCTTAACTGGGAGCAGGGAAGCCACCCTGCACAGAGTTAACTGCTGGGTGAAAGGACTTAGAACACTCCTAAGGGGCCAAGGATCTTTTAAATGTGAGAATAGCAGAGAAGAACTGGCTTACCTTCTTCTCATTCAAGTTACGAATTTTGTGATCTGTGCATGAACATGTACGTCTTATTAACATTAACCAGCTTAATAACAGACATGCTCCTCCAGCTCCTGAAGGGAAAATCTTCCGGCCTTTTTAATGCAGCCAAAGGATGAGCAACATGTCTTGTTTCCCAGATTGCATCATCAACTGTCAAGGAGAGGGCTTCCTGTTCAACTGTTATTCTTTCTATTGTGATACATGACATCACTCTCAAAGAACAGTGATTTAGTCTTTGTAAATAGAGCTATGGACTGGAACACATTTTGCCCTGCACTGCCATTTGCCTTTAATAGCACTTTTAACACCCTTGCCACAGCCAGGCTCTGTAAAACGATGAGACATTTCTGCTCCGAGGTCTTTGCCAAGATTCTTAGTACAGCCCAATCTTCCAGCTAAGAAGCATGTTGAAAAAGAAATAGAAACACCCATTGAATATAAAGTATAGTTGTTTTTCTTTAGACATTCTGCATTTCAGGTCCAAATTCATGAACAGATATTGGACACGCCTGTAGCAGTAGGAATAACCTGTCTCCAGGCAGGTACGGTACTGCGTGATTTAGACATGTCAGTGCCCCCCCTCCCTGGGCTTAGCGGAGGGCACCTCCCATGCAACGAGCTGGTACAAGCCAGCCACAGCCTCCTGCAAACGCCAAGGGCATTCTTTCTGCTAACTACACCACAGCAGTGGGCAAAACTCCATTTCTTTTCTAGGGACAGTGCTTGTGCAGACTCTGAAGCAATATTAGCAATATTATAGCAATATAATTCTGGGTACAGTATAATAACCAAAATTGCTTGCAAAGCTCTCTGTGCTTTCTGGTGTAGCTTGGGACATATTATTCCCCTTTAACCAAGGCATTTTGTAGGTTCCTGATGGGGAGTTGCATAAATCAAGGTTCACAGTATCTTCACTCCTCTCTTACTAAAACTACACGAAAGTATTTTTGGTAGCTCTGAAGAATACTGAAATACAAAAATAACTTCCCAGTGAAACAGTAATGGCACAAGCAGCAAGCATTCCCGAGATGAAAATTTTAAATTACTGAACCAAACAACTAGCTGGTACAGTTTAAAAGCCAAGATTTGTAAAGAAACTGCATGTGCCTCCACCGTGGGAGGTCAGGCATCTGGAACTGAACTCTCAAAACAAGCAGAAAAGGCTTATTTTAAAAGAACATTATATTGCAAAGTTACCACACAACTTCCCTACAAAATGCTGCCATCTCAGTGTTTATTAAAGAGATGCCACTTTTCCTCTAACTTAGGTAAGAGGAAATACTGGAGAGAGTAGCAGCAATCGCATTCTCTTCTTGTTGTTAAAGATGCAAAGTCAACCACTTGAAAGTTGGAAATGCCAGAATTAAGATTGACTGTGCAACCTTAATTTGCCCCCTTGTGCCTGTGCATAATGATATGGTCTTTAATTACATGAACACGAACTTCAATTTTAAGATCCTGCCTTATTCAGCACACTGGATGGATGAGGAGTGATGTCTGTAGGACGATCTTATATCACAGAAATGGGATATCCTTAAAGATGACAGGAGGAATGTGAGGGAAGCAAAAAGTTGGTCTCATGAATAAGGTAGTTCAGCATCAGAGAAGTGAATTTGTCTTCATGGAAATCAACGGAACCATTCAGCTTTCAAAAAAAAAAAAAAGAGGCATTTGAACTTGAAACAAAGTAAAACATTTCAAACCAAATAATTTGGGAGTTGCATTTTTTGTGTCTTTGGGAAAAACTGCAGGGGAAAGGTGGACAGGCACCGATGCCCCCTCAGGCGGGTCCAATTCATGCCTAATCTCCTAATGGGAAGCTACTGCCTGACCTGCTGGCTCCTAGCTTGACACTTGCTTAAACCTTAGCCATCTCAAACGGACCAGAAGTGAATAGCACTAGGTATAGAAGATTAGCCAGTACAAACTCTTTTCCTACTTAAACTTAGATTACCTACTGGGACTTAACTCTAAAAACATCTAACAAGACTGTGGCTGGATGGTGCACAGCATGAAGGACTCCCCCATATACCATGCAACATTCTACTAATGGAGACCAGGGAGAAGGCTTCTCTCTTTATATCAAAGATCCTCTCTTTATATCAAAGATTTATATCCCACATCCTGAGAAGGGAATTAAAGGAAGAAACCCAGCCTTTTTTGTCTCTGTTGCTCCCTCCATAGTTGTAAGGCTCACACTCGATAGACATTTATCTGGTACCCCAACAGAAAGCACACACCTACATTTCCCAAACTCCCTACAGCAAAGTTTAATGCCAACATCAAACTCTAACAAAGCCCCAAGTCTGATGGTCATCTGGCTCCACCATTTGGGAAATCATTACGTTTTAATACCAGTGAAGTTCTAGTTGAAACTGTTGAAGGTTTTACTCTTATGCCAATACTCTTATCTTTTGAGATCAGAGGTTTCTTTCCAACGACACAAACTGTTTCCAAGATTGTTTTTTCCTTACACAAAGGGCCTCCAAGCGAGGCCTAATGTATCCACGAACCCAGTGCCCCGTGGCACCAGGAGGACTCACTGGTCTCCAATCCATCCCAGCTCTAACCGCAATCCGTCTCTAGGACGGGCTCCCTTTGCTTTGGTTTCTCCATCTGAGAAACAGGACAGGCAAAATGCTTTTTGGTTGAGATCAGAGATAATTGATTGGAAAGGGATAAGTAAAATAGCTAACATTATTTAACACACAACAGGTTGCTTTTCCAGTTAGGGCTCCAGTTCAAAGGGGGTTGTGCTCTGAAATTTGCTACAATTTAAAATCATTTCATCCTTAAGACTTTGCTTCCCCCCCGCCCCCCCGTTTATAAAATGAAATTAAGTACTACTGTTCAGTTTTAATTCAAAGTCTAAAGCAGGAGCGAAGTGAGAAATGCTTTGTATTATTGAGCTTTGAGTACCGCTGTATTTATGAGTAAACGGGAAGAGTCGCTCAACAGGACACAGCTGGCACACGAGCCTTGGCTGGAGAAAGTTTCTGGAAATTCTTCTAAGGAAGAATCACCACTTCTCTACACCCTCCTAGCCAGAGACCAAACTCTTCCGTGTTGCTCCTCCTTCCATCTCATACTTTGTAAAGTAGGCAGTACATGGCATCCATCCAACAGAGTGAGATCCATCCCAGTGTGAGCCTGATGGAAGTGAGAAGCTCTGCCCTTATCTTCCTTCAGCTCCAAAATGGGCTGCAGCTTCAGAGTAATTCCACCCCCCTCCTCCGTATATATCTTGTAAGAGCCACAAATCCCTTGTTACTTTTGATTTACGATAGAGGCAAGGTCATCCTTATAATGACAAAAAACAAGGTCTATATTTTCAGATATCAAGATACAATTTATCATAGAGATCAATGACACTTTTATTCTCTATAGAGATGAAGTATCCATTTTGCAGTAAAATTATCAGAGGGGTTTTCTCCTTTTTTTCTTTTTTAAAGGCCTGTTGCAGGTGCTGCATCATTTGAAAAGCAACTTTTCAAAGAACATTTTAGCATTAGCATCCAGTTCTCCCAGCTGCCGCTCAAAAATATAGTTCACTTTTCCTATATTAGCGGCTGGAAGAAAAAGGAATGGCGAAACCGGTGAAACAAGACCTGTTTGGATTGTGAAAGGTAATACTAATGGTACCCCCTGAATCAAGAGGTATTGCCAAGCCCTTTCAATTGAAATGATTGCCCCTTCCCAGCTTTCAGTCTGTGCACCAATGTACTCGCCTCTGGATATTCACTCCAGTCTGTGCCAGACTGAAGCAGTCACGGGGGATTATCCGTATGGTTACCCAGCATTGCCTTTTTTCTAACAGGACTATTTTTTTAAATCCTATTTGAAATTCACCCCAAGCCCAGTGAAACATGTCTTGCACCTCACCTTCATCGTCGCTTCCGAGCATCCAAAAACTATTTCAGGCATTTTCACGTACAAAGGCTGGCTACTTACTATGCACTTCTGAGTTTATTTAGGAACTGCTCAGTTGTCTAGCTTTGCTGGAATAACAGAAATATTATGTAGGTGTCTTCTGTAAGAGATACAGAACTGTACACCCATCACAGAAATGCTTATTGTAGTTGACCCAAATACCACACACCAGCGGTAACCAGGGCTTAGCCTTCGCTACCGAGCTCTACCAGGTAGTTGCATCCTCTACTATCTTCTCATGGAGAAAAACCAGACACCTGTAAGCACCAGCTAACCCACTGTATTGTCAGACCACTGACATAGTTATAGCTATGAAAATAAAATTCCTTTGCCTTCTTTTCACACAGCATGGACTAAGCTATGAAGGATGTGATAAACAGGTAACATTTGGTAGCATACATCATACCTGCACCAGAGAGCTGCATCAGCGGAAACCCTGCAGTAGAGATAGCCTCAATCTTTTGAAAGGTAATAATGTGCATTCCCACGCTGTTTGAGTTACAGCCTTTGTCTCCTCTGCCCACTGTATCCCAATGTAAGATAAGTCTATTAAGAGGATTTCTTTTTTAAAGTTACTCCTTTAAAGCACAGGAAATTCCTGATTTTATTGATGGCTGCCCAGGATTAAAACCTTATTCAGATGAATTTCCCTTAAGCGATATGCTTTGCCTAAGCTACCATCATTATTTTCAGGAAAGGAAGGTATTTCAGAGTTTTTCTAGTGTTTCAGTTCCATTAGTACCAATTTACCACACATGTTCAATATTTTCACCATACTTGTACTTCCCAAATGACTATTTTCTGTTTACTGATCTTAGGGCTGCTGAAGGCAAAGTAATTTTTCTGCACCCATGAGTATCCAGTTCTCCACTGCTTCTGCATACATTTGTAGTCAAACAGCTACGGACAATGCCATGTTTGGAGATATTGACATAGACAAAAGAACCCTTGTTCATAGGGATTTCCTTACTCTGATGATTTCCAGTTAATAAGAGTTGAAAGATCACAGAATCATTAAGGTTGGAAGAGACCTGTAAGATCATCAAGTCCATCAACCCAACCCCACCATGCCCACTAAACCATGTCCCACAGTGCCACATCTTCAGGGACATGTCTATAGGTTAAAGGGAACCTTTTTAGTCTCTGGTTACTCCTGCCAATTAACCGTAACTACTTCAAAAAAAAAAAGCCACCACTGAACATTTTAGCAAGTTTTATTGCCTTGCCCAAAGCTCTTTTCAACTACAGTTTTCAAAACACCATCTCTAGGCAGTGAGAAAATAACCAGTGTCTTTATGATGACATGCCATACTTCTCCTCAAGGTACTAATTCACCTCTTCCATGTACATGAAGCAGAATATTTGAGAGAAAAAAATTACTTCCTTCATTTTTTTTTTCCATTGGCATTACATTTCAGTCATGATTGCCCAGACTTGTACATCAGTGCCTAGCACGGACCCTGTGGATGCACTTGTGTGGCATTTTGGACTTGATGATCTTACAGGTCTTTTCCAACCTTAGTGATTCTGTGATTTTAAGGAGAAAAGATACTACAGGAAAATAATGGGGATGTCTTAAATATCTTGAACCTTCCTGAATAAGTCACTGTGCTGTTCATTGTATTACAAGGATTTTCAGTGATATTATAATAGAAAATATTATTTTTCTTTAATGTGTATCAAAAAAACTCCTCTAATAAAATACATTTGGGGGCCTGATTCGGCTCTGCTTTGTGCTCTGTGTTCATTTGCAGCTACAAGAAGAGAGTTTAAAATGAGAGCAAAGTACCATAAAAACCACCTGCTTGTTCTATTTTGCAATCACTTTACAATCAGCCTACAAGGTATTAAATGACTGCAAAAGTGCATGACAATGGAGAAGCAAGGAAATAGAGACACAATGAAATCATATGCTTGATCCAGCTGTGTCCTGAGCACTGTTATTTTCGATCCATAAGCACGTTCGCAGGAGTGAACCGCTCAGCTTTTAGAAATGAAAAATATCAGTGGATTTTCTCTGCCATCATAGATCAACAGAGACATTTTAGGACAGTTGCTGCTCTTGGCTGAAGTGTTGCCCAGAATGGAAGCACCAATCTCTCCAGAACACTGTGCAACCCAGTGAGAGAAATGCTGGAGCTGCTCCTCTGCCATCAGCAAAATACTTCAAATATTTGATTTCATGACTTTGACCAAACCAAAGCCCAAAGCAGCAGCTATTTAATGTTCCAAAACCAGAGTGAGATTTGACTTCTACAGAGGTCCGGTGGAATTATTCCAGATTTTGTAAGACAAAATTGCCTTAAATTGAAGAAGGCAATGGAGCTTCTGCAAATTGGGAATGGACTAAAGGAATCAAATAATCTAACAATTTTAAGGAGGAAGGATGAGAAAAAAACAAATTTTAAAGCTGTATATTTAAAATAACAACCGAATTTTTAAAAGCTATATTATCTTTTCTCCTATACTGGGAACTACTTTGCATGATAGAAATGGGAAACAGAAGAAAGGCCCTATTCGTCTCCAAATAAATACTACTCACCCCTGTGCACAACCGATCCCAAACTGCCTCCAGGTACGGATGCAGGAGCCCTGCAGGATGGAGCGCTCCCGCGACCAAAGGCTCTAACGCAGCCTCACTGCTCAGCCAGGTCCTGCCGCCCTTGACCCGAGGTGGCCAGCACCGAGGTGTCTCCTGCGGGCTGGGTTATACACTGACATCGCGGCGTTTCCCCAGAACCGGGACTAGTTCCAGCACAGTTCCATGCTGGTTCCAGTCTCCTCTCCAGGGGTTTGCCAGATCATCCTTCCCTCCTCTCAGCCCAGCGCCAGGAGCGCTGGATCAGACACCCGTAAAACCAGTGGAGAGCAGAATACCCTCATCAGTCGTACGTGATAGCTCTGCAGTGATTTAATGGCAAATGGAAAAGCAAGGCCTCTTCACTGGCTGTAAACTTTATCATCTGCCTACCTATCAGGCTGCTAAAAAATTCACTTTAAAATAAATTAATACAGGAGAGACATTATTGCACAGGCTAGCAGAAAAAGGGGTTTTTTGGTGGGTTTGATTTTTTTTAAACTACAAATAAACCATGTTTCCTTTTTCTTGTTTGACTTCACCAAACCTCCCATTGTTTACATATTTCATGAGCAGTCATCCACAAGAGGGTCAGCCTGCGAGATACAAGATCCACTTGTCAAGCACATGCCAGAGTAAAGCATCCTAGTGTCTCAGTATTCAGGAGCCAGCATTAAATTTATCAGAGGCAGCAGCAGATGGGAGATTATCACAGAAAGTATACTTTTTAATTCACAAAGCATACGTGCTGATGCAATGCAGCACAGTCGTATGATTTTTATGCAACTTAGAAACAGTTTCTATACAAAGGACACTAATTTTTGTTCACATTTCACAGTAAAACGCTTGTTATGTATTGTATTTAAAAATAATTTCAAAATGTGCACCTTAAAGTACGCTGGGTGGAACGGAAGGCAGTGTCTTGTCCACATACCTTTAATGTTTGCTTTTAGATACAACCAAGACCAATGCTGAAAGCAAAAGCTTGAAGATGGAGTTAAAACACACTATTGGAAGAAGAAAAAAAGACCCACAAACTATGAGACAAACCTCAGCAAAACCAAGTACAAGCCGTTTGCTGTTTTACAATACACAATACAAGCAGGCAGATGGCATTTCACAACTTCTTTAACTTACTGCCTACAGCTAAGCCATATGTATTCCGAAAACTCCTAATGGCTATATAGAATAGCTCACATTACTAGAGACGTACGTTTCCAGGTATTAGATATTAAAAGTAGAAAGTAGTTATTATGGCTAGTCATTTGTTCTGCTGTGAACTCCATATTCTGGAAATTCAAGCTCTCTGATGATTACTTACAGCTACAACAACTCCTGAAAGAGAATGCAAAGCAGTCAGTTGGCTGCCCCACCCCAGCCCACACTGCGAGGTAAAGACATCCCAACAACAACACGTTCAGCTGACTACAAGCATCCACCAGACCAGAATACCCTGTGCGTGCGTCGCCGCTCCCTTCCCCACCCTCTCCTTTGCTATAAAGAACTGAGGGATTAATTGGTGCAAAGCTACTTACAGGGATCCCCACGTTACTTGACCCTGATGGAGCTCTCTCCGGCCTCGTGGGAGCAGGTGAAGTGGACCAGAATTCAACTCAGCCTCTACTCAGCACCAGCTTAGGTCAGCTACTACCTCGGATGGAGCTGGCAACCCAGCCCGCTTCATAGCTTAGGCAGTCAGAGGGGTCTGGGTGCCTTTTTTTGCATGCTCTGTGTTTTATAGAATCTTTAAAACCTTCAGCAGAAATTTTGGAATAAATGCTATTGATTCCACCAATGATTCATCGTCTACAGATTAAAAAAAAAAAGATACTTCTTCCCCCATTGCCTGGCTCCAACAGGAGCAGTAAAGCACATCAGAGAAGAGATTAGAGGTGGCAGTAAACAGGCAGCAAAAATTCATCAAGTCTTGTTTTACAAAGTTGCCCCAGAGAGGGGAAAAAACCTGCTGTGAGACAACTGAAAAGTAAATATACTTCTAAGATAGCCCATCATATAGGGTAGAGGAGCACACTACCATGGCTACATAATCATCTGGGCATGACCTCTGCAATGGAGTAACACATAAGACAACTGAAACAGGGGATTGGGAGTATAGTGAATTAATAAAAGGAAGTGTCAGGCCTTTTGCTTTTTTTTTGTTACTTCTGACAGTCCTAACGGAAGCAGAAAAATAAGCATAGATAACTATGTCTAGAAACTTCCTGGCAGGGACTGCAGTACCATGGGAATAAGAAAAAGGCTGGTCTTGGAGCAGTACCAGGTGAGCCCCGTGTCTGGCAGCCACCCTGGCACCAAAATCCAGCCCAGCTCACGTGGCACCACGCACAGTGCTGCCTATCGGTATTTTCCTACAAATGGGGAACAGTAGCTCCCCCTCTGCAACACACCTTTCACCAGCAGTTGTCTTCCTGGCAGACACACGATGGGGAAACGCTCAGGCTGACAGCCCATGCCAGCGAATACATTAAACTGGCCTTCCCTTTACCCTTCCGCTGGGAAAACAGCCCTGTAACAGAGACCAGCATTGCCACTCGCTTTACTTGCTTTCCTATAGCACAATCTGATTTCAGCTCTGCTGCATGGTTCACTTCATATGCATCCCATTTTAATAGGCTCTTCTTGGCTCCTTTTCACTTTGGAAACAGTCGCCACCATTTCCTCACGCTTTGTGATACACAGAGTAGTTTTGTGCCTTTGTTCTCTTTTACTTCTTTAAATCCTCATATTGTGTTATGCCAACAGATCAGTAAAAGAAATAATCAGTCATCATCCTATGCAGTGAAATTTTTCATTTCTCTTTTTGTTTCTCATCTTTCATTAATGATGCACAAAGTCTTATCTTTTCCTTTCTTAATCCTTTACCCTTCTCTATCCTTTATACTTTGTGATGTACACGGACTTTTGCGTTACAAACTCTTCAAAGACATCATTACTCTTTACGTTTATATGCACTGAAATATCTTTGTAATCTATGATCAAAGACTTGCTATATCTGGCTGCATTCATTTTCTTTATTTACTCTTCCTAGTCAGCCATTTTTATTTATATTAAATTTTGCTACAACATTGTGCTTTCTGAGCCACCAAATCAGAAAGTCAAGGCCATTCCAACACAAAATAGTCAACGTACTGGTGATCTGACTACAGTGCAACGTACCACTATACAGAGGCGCAGAGGTTAGTCAATAAAAAACCCAACTGATTTTCACCTGTTAATATTGTCACTCAACCTCAGTAACTGGGAGGCATTATTCCCCCTAACTCGTAAGAATTACAGTAAAGCCCTTCCTTGCTGAACTCAAGGATTTATCAGTTTGCCCATGCACACATTGCTCAGTTAACGTGTGCTATTGAGATAGTTCCCCCTCTCCTAAAAGCCGGTAAAAACCTAAGCTGAAGCAAACCCTCTTCCTTCTGAAACAGTGTCTGCCAATGGACACAATTTTTAAGACCTTCGACGGTCTGTCCCTAACTTGCAAGTCTTTGTCCAGTAGTCAATTTGTCTTTGTCCCATGAACCTATCCACCAACATCTCCTAATTAATAGATTTCCAAGTACCACCTTTATTTGGATTTCCTCCCATACTGCCTTTAATGCTTGGGCAGAACTTCCCCTACACACCCCCAAAATTCAAGTCCCTCCTCGAAACTCTTCTGTGTCAGAGAAGGTGATGTTTAAGATGCTAAAATTTCATCATCACACCCAGTACTGCACTGTTGTTTTTTCCTCTCCCAAATCCATAGCCATCTGTTGCTTGTCCTTATACTTAGGGTTGTATCCTCATTTAGGACTTGGTGTTGTTGAGTCCCAGCCCATAAATTAATTAAAATAACCCCAATGATTGACTCAGTAACAGAGACTGGTAAAATTTTAGATCTGCTACACAGAGAAAAGTCTCCACTATCTTTGAGATATTTCACACCTGACAAACCTTGAAGGAATGTTTTCCTTACCCTCACCCCAAATACTAAATTACTAACTTTGTGCTCCGTTACATAGAGGCATTAAGCAGTACCAACAAGACAGGCACGAACATTAAAAAAAAAAAAGAGGTGGGCATGTAGTTTTGAAGCAACAAAGCTCATATCACATTAGTGACCTTAAGGAAAACGGGAACTAACTGATGTCCTCAAATCACTACCCACATCACCTCAACTTTTCCCCAAAGTCCATTAGGCTCAACAAAGTGATCTTACTAACACATCAACTTATGGATGTGACCCCTATAGTACGTTCATTAACACGCAAACGTGTACCCTTACACCACAACAAATAAAGATGTTTATGCCCTTAGTATGCTCCCAATGCAGCACCATGAGAATTATGGCATCATTCGAGGGAGGACCAGATTCTTAATCAGGGAATTTTTTCCATAGACATTTTCATTGTTGGTGGTAATGTGAGTGAAGGCTGCACATAGATTAACACTTGGTCTAATAAAGTACGTTGACGATCACCATTATTCCACAGCTAGACAATGAGGTCCAAGGAGTGCAGAAAATAATTCTGTTTGTTGGGGTTTTTTAGCCAGTAAAATATTGAGCTCCCTTTATAGCTTTAATCCATACACATACTTCTTGATTTATTTTTTTTTTTTTAATATTTATGTTCTTTCATCATCCATTTCTGACCAGTTCCCCTCTTTTCTTTATTTCCTTAGCCTTCCATTTCACACAGCTGAAATTTCTACTTACTCCATGATTGCCTCAACATTCCTAAATTAACCTTGGATGCTGAACTTTGTCATAACTGCTTTCGGAACCCAACTTTTAATTTGGAAATGTGCATCTGTGCTTGGAAATATTTTTCAGCTCTTCAAGGTTTATTATCTAACCATCTGATTTCAGGGCGGAGGTTACTGTAGTAGTTAGCTGCCTTCTACATCAATATGCCTGGTCTAAACAGGGGCTTTGGGGTTTTTGGTTGGTTTTGGAGACTTTTCGTTGTGGGCAGCAGCTGACCGAAATACAGTTTTACTCGTAAACAGGACTGTAACGAATGTACCAAAATAAATTATGATTTCATAATATTTTTGGCACTTTCACTTTACTTATTAATTTGCAATTTATAACTATTTTTTAAAGCCCATATAAAAAGAGCATATACTTAATGAATGTCAGGACTGCATTATTAAATCTCAGTAACACCAGAACAAAACATGCCTCAAGAATGAACAGGAACATCAATGAAAATATGCATCCATATGCTTTCAACCCAAAAATATGAACTACAGAACTCGACGACCACGTTCAAAACACTGTGAAACACAGGTCTTTTGAAGATTTTTCTATCACTAGCTGGAAGGTTGAACAGTTGGTAATTTTAGCAGCATTTGTTCCACTCTGTTTACAATTCCGCTGTTTTTAATACGATTCCACGCATTCAGCAATAGACCAGCAGTGAATATTAGCTATACACTGCGCTGCTCTAGCAGGAATTTAGTAGCACAAAGCTTGACTTTCTGCTGTATTTGAGCCTTCCATAGCCTGGCTTCTCCACAGAACCTAACACAGGGTAGATTAAAATAATCCTAAACCTAATTGGGCCTTTCTTAATTCTGGTTCACATCAAGGTTACCAGAAAGCCAGCAAGGTATAGTCATTTATTTTGTTTCCAACAACACACTCCTACAAGAGAGAGGAAATGCTACTCTGAAAATCTCTATACTGCACATACTGTATGGGGGCACCTGAACCGGCCCCTTACATGCCAGTAAAATGGTATTATATCCCTGAAGTCTACCAAAAAGCGATGACAGTAGTTATTTGCACTCCGATATAGTGAAAGCCATTAAAAAAAAAAAGGACAATTGCTACACTTAATACAAAATGCAGCAAAATGCCTTGGTATATTTAACTACTGCAAGTAGTAAGTGTGCAGATTTTATTGCTGTTCCCTACCTGCAACTCTGCAAACACGTTGCAAATAGCAATACATTAAGTCTGGCAACATGCCTTTGAAGTGCTGGCCCTGCTGTAGAAGGTCAGGAGCTTGCTACAGGCACCACGGAGATGCTTCCCACTGGAAAGGAGGAAACACTGATCAATTTTGGGTTGCTGCTGTGAGTCAGCACCTCCTATCAAAATCAGTCCAAGGATCAATATCCCTAGATATAATCCTCATGCTCCTTCAGCTCTTCAGAAGCAAAGAATGACATATATACAAGGCAAAATTTTCTCTGCCTAATATAATCTATGGATGATCACAAGATCATCCACTTCAGTAAGGCAAAACATTAACAACCTCTATAAATAGTAATATTAACTTTAAAACTGTAGCATAACACAAAAGCCCTTTTATGTCCTTAAGTGCATTAAAACCAATAGTAAATAACTCTTGCAGAGGGGTTGGAACCATATACTCTAGGATTAGAGCGCTGAAAGGACTAAAAGTGGAGTGCAAGACTATTTAAAATATCAGTCTTTGGAGTTAACAGCCCACAAGCCAAATCATGCCGTTGGCCAAGCAAGATAACTACAGTGGGAACACTCTACATGCTTTTTATAGCAAAAAGTTAGCCCCAAAGAAAGACAAATTCAAGTAGTTATCACTGACGTTGAGCCAAAAAAGCTTTCTGGCTTTAGCATTCTTCTCTGCAAGGTCAGAGGTGACCACAATACCTTTATTATTGCTCATAGTTCATTTTATTTGCATCGTACATGAATACAATCCAAGAAGCTAATTAAAGACATAAACCTTCTCTGGGACTGGATTAAGGGTTGTCATTTTTTTTCTTTCCTGTAGGAGGATGATTTTTTACAGCTTGAAGCGAAGTTACATATTTTCACAAGACAATGCAGAATGAAAAAGGGAAACAAAGAAATACATGCTTTACCAAAAGCCAATAAAAAGGAGACAGATTAGCTTTCAATCACACTGAAACAGGTCAAAGAAGTAAATCTAACTTTGCAGAGCTATAAAGGAAAGATCCGTCTTTGTCTCTGTGCTTTAAATAAAAGTTTGACAAGAAAGTTAATAATATGAAAGAGAAAGGAGGATTTATAAAAGTCTTTTTGCAGAAGTAAATAATTGAAACAAGCCACAGACCTCAAAAATTATTGTAGCTCCACTTCAATGCGAAAAAACCCTGCTGAATTTAGCACAGCATGCAGAATGTCACAGAACGCCAACAGTTCAGAAAGTCAGCTTGCATAAAGATAAAGCCATTTTGGAAGCTTCACTGTTGCAAAAATCAGCCAAAATTTTACCACCTTCAGCACCTTCATGCCTATGCACACAGCCAAAGCAAGGGTAATATGGTGTAGCAGGTTTCCTAAACATAAAGGCTTTGAGCCCAACGTCTCCCAACAAATTCTCTCTCCCTTGCCTGCTTTGGAGCATTGCTAACTGCAACACACACAGTTGTGCCCCATTTAATTAAACCCCACTCTCCCTCCTTCACAACGGGCCCACGACAGAAGGGATTTGCCAAGAAAGATCAAGCCGTGCTCGGAAGTGAAAACCTTTGCTAGGAGAAGCCCCCCGGCAGGCATCCTGAAGAACAAAGTTTCTGGGAAAATAATGGTGGCATAGGTAATAAAGTAAATTTCCTTCAGCTGTAACTCAGACAGTCATTTCCTTCTGCAACTGCAGTGCGGAGAGGTTTATCTCCGGCCCTTCTACAGAAGCAATTTCCATAAAAACATTTCAAAAAGGTATTCTCTCACCTTAAACCCAAACATTCGGAAACTCAATGCAAGACAAAAAAAAAAATCTCTGTCAGGAGCTCACTTAGCCCATCTCGCTCACGCACTAGGGAGTTAAACGGACCGTTCATAGAAGGAATTATCCTCCCTGGACAGCCTGGTAGAGGCTTTGAAGTTGGGAAAGCAACTAGTTCCCTAGCACTGGATTTTTTTCAGCTAGCAAATTTGCTGCTAATTCAGTAGTTCAAGACATCAGCAAGAGCTTCCTATTTCTTGCTTTCCCTCTGGCACATCACGATTGTTTTCTTTCCACTTTCATGCTAAAGGTCTGGAGTTTGTTACTGTGCCCACTCTAGGGATGTGGGGAGGCTTATTAGGCGAGAGTCAGAGGTTTTATGGAGCCTTCTGGACTGGTTTTAAGGGATCAAGTGACCTCCTTTAATCCCAAATTTTTACCTGCATTTTATCATTGCCTGTTCTATCTCTGCACACCCCTAATTTTCTAGCAGGATAAAGAATATATGCATTCCTCAGCTGTGGGTGACTAGCAAATCACTCCAGCTTCTGCTGTTGCAGCTTTATTCTCCCACCTTGATTAACCGGGTCTTATTTCCTCAAAGCTGCTTAGTGCGATATCTGACTCCCCAGAATCCTAAATTGTTGCTCAGAAATGAGTGCAGACTGTTTGGCCTGTCTACTTACCAGCTTTGGAATGCTAATCTAAGGTGATGACTACCTCACGTTAGGTTTTGTCTTAGCCAAGATTGTAATTTCAAATATTACCTGATTATATTCCTCCCCTGATGAGTTCAAAAGAAACAAAAGGCAGTAGCCAAGAGGCAGGCTTTAATTGCAGGAGGGGAAAGAAAAAAAAAAAGGCTCTGCAGAAGTTTCATGTGCCAAAATCAGCAACAAATGTCACCGTCATGAAATAAGTTGTCATGTAGTAGAGCGTGTGCAAATAAGTATCTTCCACAACAAGAAAGCGCTTTACACACTGGCTGCGAGATCTGGAACTTGTTATAAAGAATTGAAACGCACACACACACAAAGAGCAATCATGACTGAAACACTGGGTTTTCACAGAAGAGGAAGCAGGTAAAGGGGGTAGGGAAATGTCAGTTTAAAAAGGTCAAAGACTGAAGCCCTTTGGGTCCAAATCACTGGGGAAAAATACGAAGATTGGATATTGTTAAAGCTTACTTTAGAACCCCAATTTCATTTTAAAATACACATTCAGTTCCAAAATAATGGTTAGTATCGGGTTTAATTTTATCCGGGACTTCTGTTACTATGGAAGACTAATCTCCCAGTTAGAGGAAACAATACTTTAATAACAGTACTTGTTTACTTTAAGCTTGATAGCAAACATATTTCAATCACTGTTACTGAATCAAAAGCAAATGATGGACACTATTTCAGACACTAGAAAGATATTCTAGATCAAGAGAGATACAGACTAACTGGAGAGAGTAACAGGAGTGCAATGAGGCTAATCGGAGATTTGCAAAGCATGACACGAAGGAAGATTAAAAACAGTGAGGGTTGTGTACCCTAAAGAGAAGACGACGCATGGGGGGACCTCGAAGTCTTCATATACACAGAGTAGAATATAATCTTTCTTCCATACCTGTGACAGATAAGACAAGTTACTAATTACAAGAAGAAAGATTTAGGGTAAACTTCAAGAAAACCTTTCTAATGGCAGGGATGAGGAGACAGAATAGATTAGCTGAGCATCTCTCTACCATTGGAGATCTTTCAGAACACATTGAATAAATATCTGTCAGGATTAATACATAGTTGATCCTGCCTTAGGGCTGATGGATGAGTTACATGACCTCTCTAACATCCTTCCAGATTATCTTACCGTGAGATTCTGTTACGCAGTTGCTCACAAAATCAGGAACTGGATTTCATGACTAAAAAAGCTGTTTCCAAGATTCTTTAGGAACCCACGGCTGGTACAAGATAAGTATCCTTTTCAGGTACCACAGAGCTATTGGCTTCCCTGCTGTTGCAATCACCATATTTAAGCAGTTGGGAAAATACACAGAAGTGGGGGTAATTTCCATCATTCAGTTTGGAAGCCAGTTCTGGATGGTGGTAGACGAACTGCACTGCAATTGTGCTAAGAACCATTTCAGCAAAGATACACCTGTTAAAAGCACCCTTGAAACGCAGACATCTTTAAATCTTTTAAGTTGCCCACTTGAAGGACTTAATTTTTGCAGAAGTGATAAAGGTTTAACTAACATAGCTTGATACCCAACTCGCGAAATATCGGAGAAACAAATAGAGCTTAAACACCATTTTGGAGAATTTAAATGCAAGATCTCCTCCAAGTCATTTACTGGCAAGGCTCCCAAATCATTCTTGCTTAACACAGAATCATAGAATATCTTGAGTTGGAAGGGACCCATAAGGATCAATTAACTTACTGGCTGAGTAAGTTAATTCTCACCTTTAATGCAGCCAGAAGGCTCCTGTGAACCAGATCACTGAAAAATGGAATCTTTCGCCTTTCAGAGATCTAGTTCTTAGAGATAAGAAGATTTAATATCTTTTAAATAAAGTCATTTGTCTGAGAAAAGTATTTTAGAAAATGCTGGCAATGACTTTAAAGAATATATCCTCCTAATGATTCTTGTTCTGTGTATACACTGACCACCTGCAGTTCTGAACATCTGCAATCTGAACTCTCTTAATAAATCTTTCAGACACTGAGAAGAGACGACGTTTAGAATTTCCTAAATCAATGACCTCCATGACTCTTAATATATTCCATTTTGGACATCCTTAAGATGATTGAGTTTTGTTTGTTACCTGGGGCTAAAATCGACTTGCATTATGATAGACCATGAGAGCACTTCAGGTACAGCCAAATCAAAGCAGTCCTCCTGCTCCAGAGGCATATACAGCACCACATGAGATTTCTGTACCTTGCGTAGCATGCAGTTACCTCTCCATTACCTCTACCCCCAAGCAAAAATATAACAGGGCTGAACTGTCTACAAGCTTTCAAAGCGCACAACTGAAGACCAGGAGATGCAAAGCTGCCTGCACCATGCCCCACATGCTCCTGCTACGGGTTAGGATTAGGTCCCGTCTGAGCCCACAAACTGGCATCACCCTTTCACTTGGCATCGCTCAGTTTCTCTGTCAACCTATTTACGACACAATCTGTTTTGATCACGCAGGCCATTCATCTAGATGCCCTGCAAATTAAATTAAAGCCTCAGCTTTCAAAGCAATCCTTGTTTCTGTTGCAAGACACGTATTTTGATCTCATCATAGCTCAAGCCTTAAACCTCTAATGCCACTTTGCCACGAGTGGTGCCTGGTGTTGCTCACCTGTTTACAGCTAACTTCTGAAGTACACTCTACAGAGAGGACAACTGTTTGATTTTTGTCCTGGTTTCTACTCCCCAAATCACATGAAACACCAAGAGAGTGGGAGATCCCCTGGAACTTTTTAGGCACATCTCTTTGGAAAAAGAGGTTGGGAGATGCCCGCAGAGCACCAGGTCGGGCAGCAGGAGCAGCAGTGAGAGACCGCAGCACAGCAGAGGTGGGCAAACAAGCGCAGCCTTTCCATCACCTCTGCAAAAGACTCTTCTAGAAACCAAGAAAACCAAACCTAAAGACTTTTCCCTTTCCTGGCACAGTAAGGTGCAAAAAGCAGATTTGACAAAAAAAACCCCACACCCCAAAAAAACCCACCCTAACCAAAACAAAATCAAAACCACACGCATACAAAAGTACAACAAACAAAAAGAAACTTTGTCTACTGGGGATGCTCACATTAGGACTCCACACCTATGTCATTTAGTCTCCCCATGTCAACAGTCTGTGTTGGTGAGGAACAACTGCCACAAATGAATCAAAACACAACCTGGCTTTTCACAATTATTTGGGCTTTGCAATAATGAATTCTTCTTCTCCCCCAGTAAAGGTAAGCATTACAAAACAAGGTGTCAGCAGCTTTTACGAGAATCAGCTGAAGTGACAATGGCAAAAGTTGATGCTAAAAGCTGAGTTCTTACCTTGTTATGAGAAACTGCACAATGAAAAGCATTGGCCAGTGTTGTACAGTGACAAGGATAGCAGTAGATAAAAATCCTCTCCCAAATCCTAGTTTTACACCTTATTTTACCCTGCATTCCTCAACAGAAGGGAACGGTCACATAAGCTGCTTTCCAGAGCTGCTTGTTGACTAACAGCTGGTTGAGATGAGGTAATGCTGGGTAGCAGCTTTACGACTTCACCTCGCTGCTGCAGGTTTCATCTTAGTTACAAATCCCTTTCAGAAAGGGAACGAAGGAGATTTTTACCTCCGTTAGTTCACTTACAAAGCACAGTAGCTTAGCGAGCTATTTTCCATCTTGTCTCTCCAAGAGGAAAAAAGAAGTCATGAAAAGTCAACACATTAAACCATTCAACTACTTTAGAAGCATAATGCAAACTCACACATCCGAAGTTCTGTTCTAGTTAGGATTTTCAGAGTAACACAGCACTATATTATGCAGCTCATGGACTGAAACAGTGCTTTTGAAGCTGCTCTAGCTTATCAGTTAAATATGCATTGATTTTTTTATTTATTTTTTAAAGCGATGTATTATTAATTAGGCAACAGAACAGAGGAGCTTCCCTGGATTTATTCCAGTCTGTGACTGAAAAACATATGCAGGATGCCATCCAGAATAAGAGGGAAGGATTTCACACAGCAAGCTCAAGGGCTTTCTGTCAAGAAAAGTACATTAGGACACAGTCTTCTCTTTCCAGTTTATGCTGGGCACAGCAGAGTAATTCAGGGGATGGATTAGGGATAGGCAACTCTACTTAGTCCCTAAAAGTTAACAGTAGCACAAGGACTGCTTGTAGGATTGCCCAAGCAAATTCTATCTCCTTCTCTTCTCATATCCAAGACACAGATTTCTCTTGACAGGCCCATGTCCTGCAGTGAAGATGCCACAAGAACCAGCAAATCCCACCCAACATCACCATGCTAGTGCAACAGCAGAGTGATGTCACGACTTGAAATATCAAATCCATGGTCCAATTTGAGATGCTGGACAGACAAAGAACAACTTACATGAATTTAATGACTTAATTATGAGTTTGCTCACACTTACCTTGTAGGCCCAGCTCTGATCCTGCTGGCCAAGTGCCTACGTGCACTGCAGAGTTGGAAATCAGGAGCACAAAGATGCTTTCTTATTCACACAGCCAAAGACAGTCCCCAGCAAAAATTAAAACAATCTGCACGCCATCGTGGCTTCTGCTTGCTGACACTGCAACAGAGACAGATGCAGAGGTAACCCAGTCCAGACCTGCAAATGAATGACAGGGAGGACAGTTAGCATGGCAGCCAACAAAGAAATACTTCACCCTCCTTTAAAGCGTTACATTACATCGGTGTTTAAATGTAGGCACATGTGTAAAATTGAATATTCACTTACTTTTTGCACAAGTATAAATGAGAGTGCAAGTTTCAGTTAATGAAGCATGAGCCATAGATTGCATGATGGAGCACAAAGCAGAAGCCTGTTAGCAAGTTGCCTCTCGCCTGTTTGCAGAAGCCAGCTGGCAGGCCAGATTCAGCTAAGGAGTTGCAACAGTGCAACCCAAACACACACCTACAACCCCACCTCAGGGTACCTCTGTACGGCTGCTGCTCGTGATGCTGTAACAACTACTTAATAACAACATTTATTTTGAAGGGTGCCCTCTGTACACGACCTCACGATGCTCAAAAACAAATCAAGTAAGCACAGCTTAAGCAGTTACTGTGCACCAGCTGCCTACGTGCACAGCCTTAGACTATTGCAAACACAAGGAAACACAACTTAGCCTCACCGGCAATGAAAGAGCATCAGCTCACGTGGATTACAGGCATGCCGTCAGAGACCACAAGCTCACTGTAGTTAAACTGTGCTAAGTTTGAGCGTCAGCTGTTCCCATTGACAATCTTCCTCCCATCCCCATAAAGAAGAATTAAAAATCCCCTGAAACTTCTCACATTCAGCAAAGGACATTGCCAGCAGAACCCCACTATGAGACATCTACTTCCCTGCGGGCCGGCCCGCAGGGCGCCCATCTCTCCACCACGTCTCCTAGATTCCGGGCAAACAACTGCAAGCTTTCGGCATCACAAAACCCAGTCCCACATAAGGTGCTGGGAGAACGGCTGCAGGGCACGCAGCCTTGTTCAGCACCTTATTGCAGTAAGGCAGCGCAGCAGAACAGCGGCTGCCCTCAAACCTGTCTGATTTGACCTTGTGCAACTTCCCTTTCATAGTAATGCATTTAAAGAAAACCCCACATTCTTCATATTGACTTTCTGTATAACATAGGGCAAATTGGACTTCCCATAATTTATCTTGGAATTCGAGCTGAGCTTTCAGAAAAGTATCTGATCTCCATTTGGACATTGTAAGGCATGGAGAATCCACCAAAGCCTGTGATCAGCTGCTCCCATGCTTTGTTCTCTCCAGACTTGTTTGACATTTTTTGACATTCAGCCTCTGGGCCTTGTACTAGCGAGACTGAAAAACCTTCTATTACCAAAACTTGATCATTTTTGTGGGTCCAGTTTAATTCTCCCAAGCTTCAGGAGCCCTGCCTCGTTACACAGTCTATGAAGAGAAGAGTCAGTCCAAGCCCCTCCGAAGACCAAGTGAGTCCACGTAAAGTCTCAGTGCCTGAATTTAGGATGATACTGGTCAAATTATCCCTTAGGCTTCTCTTTATAGAGGTGAGCTCTTAAAACCCACCTACTGGTATTCCAAAGAATTAGGGAATTTACCACCACATGAGATGCCTGCAATGCAGAGCAGGGTGTGCTGCAGATAAACGTTTCCATGCGCAAACCTCTATCTGACCATCCCACACAGAATCCAGATGCGCTCCACAAATGCACTCGGATGTCATGTCTCTGTTTGACAGGTGTTGGAAGTAATTCAGTAAAGTTGCATTAATGCAACTTTAAAGCAAAAGGACTCCAGGCTAAATTTAAAAAAAAAAGTCCAGAGGGAAGCATACACAAGCTGACGTGGCACTTATGTAGGGCTGGTCATTTTGCCTTCCTCCTCTTCCTTTTTACTTTTCCCTTCCAGAGGGACTCAGGCATTAGGCTGAACGTTGAACTGTCGGTTCAGATTTTCATCCTTACGAGATAAATTTCCCTTATGACTTGAGTCATGCCCAGGCTAACCTTTTGCAATTGTGTATGTGTAGTTAATCATATGCAGCTACACTGCACCTGATTGTTAAAAGCCTGAGTAAATATAACTACACCCTCGTTATCTTGTTTAAAGGTAGAAAGATTAATTTGAATTCTAACTGGAAATACTGATTCAATGAATAAGCCTGAAACGTAGCGGTTTTCAATTACACTAAGAAATTGGTCTTTTGAATTTCCAAATTGTGCAAGGCAAAGCAAGTTCAATTTAATCTATACATGGGTATGTATTTGCCATCTTCATAGCGCTGGATGTCAGTGGGCAATAGCTAAGAGGCAAGTGAAAAAATGTAATGTTGGCTGTTGGTGCCCTCCAGGGGCCAGTCCGAGTATAGCTTTCAGGCAAAACACGCAATTTTTGAGCATTCAAGCAAATACAATAAATATCGTATATTATTAACCTGCTTCAAAAGACTGCAAGTGCCATTATTCATGCAACCCTCAGAGGATAGTTTCTCTTCACAGCCCCACATACACTGGGATGCTTGATCAAGCAGGAGCCATGCATTTATATTGGACTACTTGCACTTCCCCTGCCCAGATTCCTAAGAAAACAAGGTTTATATTCAATCGCATTGTGCGTCTGTCTGTCCTGTTCCATTAACTGGAATCCAGGCAAAGGCTTCCACGCTAACCTGCGGGACAAGTAGAGGTGGCGAGTACACTACATGCTGACAGCGTTCACGAAAATAGGCATTGAGAAAGGAAAGCGACTAAACTTGATGCCCCACATGCTGGGAGGCTGAAGCACCAACTCGGTCCTTACACCCACTACAGACTGAACCACAGGGTAAAAAACTCAGTCTTGTAACTTCTGTCCAAAGCATAAGCTACTACTTAGGTCCCTTTTTGTCTCCAGCTGTACATCAAACTACTGCTATTCTCCAGTGGGCTTTACTGGAGCTTTACACTCCCCAAAACAAGACAGAAAGCATCCTTTTGCCCTCACCGACTGCAGATTAGTTCCTTGGTTTAGGGACTATTAATTCCTTTAATAGGAATTAATATATTCTTATTAATACTCCTATTCTTTTTCCCTTGCCACTCCATGCCACAGCTGCCACAAAGCCAGACATCAGAGAGGGCAAGGAAAAAGCAGGACCGTCAGAGTATGGGAACAGGCCACATTAGCCCAGAAGATGAACTGTGCATCCTATGCATAACATACCTCCAGCAGATTGCTCCCTGATCCAGGATTTTTCTGGAATTAGTGGAACTCTTCACTGCCTCCCAGCACACACGACTCAGTAATTGCTGACAGCGTGGCTGAGAGGAGGTGTATTATCAGGGCATAGCTATGTTAGAATTTCTCCTACTTAACGTTTTCATACATTATGAAAACATGCTGCCAAAATAAAACTTCAGTCTCACCTGCAAGAGTAGCTACACTTTATAGATACTTTTTCAGCAAAATTAGAACTCAAAGTTTTTGGTATACTAGAGGTGTCCATATCACGCTAAAACCACACGTCAGCCTTCTTACCCTCACAGCACAAATTATCCAATAAAAGTCTTGGTTGTGGAATGCTCCTCTTTCACTGAAGTGGGTATGGCACAACTACATTGGGGGTTGAAATTTCGGGTTGAAATTTCAGTACCTGCTAATAGTTTTCAGCCCACTATGCATTAAATATTTAGATGAAGAGATTAAATTTTCTTACAGGCATAAGTAGGCAGGACTGCACCAGATTCTGTGAACGCCTAGCAGGGCACTACACGCTCAGTTCTGAGCCCTGTGCTTTCTTCTCCATGAAGTCCAGCATCAAGCTCCAGGCTCCGACGCCACTGACCTAATACACCAACAGGGTATTCGGAGATCATGAGACTTCAAGAGCTAAAGCTGCCAAAGGAGGTTCTACCATGCAAGGTGCAGAAGTTGGCTGCTGACTAGAACTGCTGGACATTACCTTCTCCCTCCCCCTTTGCCTGCACAAAGCTCTCTGATCACATCAAGAATTGAGACTTTAAAGACGAGGAGAATCCAAAAAGTCTTTGACATAATTAATATCAGATAATGGTTCTGAGTCTTTTTTCATCTGCCAATTACAAGTGGAAATTGAGTCTGGGGAGCTATGCAGATCATCTCTATGCAGTTACGATTTATGATGAACTACCCAGCTCCAGCGGCACTCCCCAAGCTACAGCACAACGATTCTAAATGGAAGACCTGTAGCAGCAATGACATAATGTCAATTCCTGTATTTAACATGCCCACAAGCTAGAACGTACACTCCTGGTTTGCTGCTGTATTCAACTGCATAGCTCACGGATGAAAAATTACTTCAGAAATCAGAATGGCAGGTAATTAGCAACACATGCTGTCTTCCATTACTTTGTTTTGTTCTCCTTAGATCATTTTCCATCCATGCTCTTTCTCACTGTTTTCAAGGTTTATTTGTAGGCAGCTTCAAACTTGAAAAGCAGCTTGGCTTCAGGCAACACTACTACCTTGTTTTTGCAACCTGACACGTTTGGGGTTCAGACCAAGCGTAGTCCCGAACAGTTAAAAATTGGACGACGAGCAGTCAGACATCTGACTCGCTCCACTGAGCTATGTCCCAGTTCACCCCTGGCAGAAACACAGCTCCATCTTTTTACCTCCCAGGAAGACTCTAAGACATCAGCCTCTTATTAAGAGAGGAACATCAGTTAAATACGAGCCCATACACCAAAGCATCAGGGCGCTGGCCCAGGGGGGCCCTCAGACCTAGAGCTGCACGCTGCTTTCTGCAAAGGCAACAAAAAAAGAAAACTATATTCACCGATCCTGCCCCACCTGAGCCATTTTTACTTGCATCTAGTCAAGACTGATTAATGTGAGGGTTCTGGACAAACAACCTCTATTATATTTCATACCTTTCACTTGCTAAAGTATGAAAGAAAACTGAGCATACGTATTTTGATCACCCGCAGACCGTTGCGAAAGGCAGCTCAGCAGGTTTGCCAGTGCTGGACACTGTTGAGAAATGCACCCTCTCTCCAGCACCTGCAGGTGGCACGGTCTTCTTGCAGATTTCTCATCTATGCTCTATAATCACATTCCAGGGGGGAAAAAAAAAAAAACTTTCTAGATGAAAAGAGGTTTTAAAGGTTATGTACTGATTTATGATTTATTTTGTTCAAACCCATCAATTTAAACAATTGCTTTATTTTCCAGAGGCTGTGCTGGATTAGATTTAGAAAACACTGACAAGAAAAGATTAATGCTGGAGAACACAAAATGAGTTAAAGGAGATTGACAATGAAATACACACCCAGCACTGCGCTCGAAACCGCAGAATATGAAGACTCATGAAAAGCACGACTCGTATTGATCACAACAGTAGCAAGCATCTTCAAATAATGAAGCAGCGCCCATCTTTGGAATTAAAGTTCAGCTAGTATTTTTAGCTAGATAGCATTTTGCTGCAAAGTTTTTGCAGAGTGACTAACCTTTTAACTCATAACAAGGTATTTTGCCTCTGCTGCCAGGCTGTCAAGCAGTGCAGGTGTAGAGTCACTCATGTGCCACCCCTCCAGGTGGAAGAAATTGAAAATTAGTACTTCAAGTGGCTTAAATTGTGCGTGTTCAGCTTGAAACACCTTTTAAAATGATGTTCTGATTTCTTGAAGGTGGATACTTGTGCCACATCTTTCTGCAGACACCGGTCACTTCAGAAAATTCAGTCCAACGTGCAGCGAGGTCTCCAACATCAGCATGCCGACAGCGTTACGGACACCAAGCCATTCAACGTGCCATTCACTTCATACACATTGACACAACATTTAGCAGACCTCCATTTCGTGCCTTTAGGCCACGTTGTACGTACATAAATACAGAGCAAAACTGCATTAAGAACTTTTCTCAATAACAATCTTTAAAAGCTACAGCTCAACTCTGAAAGATTTCCACTGGCAATTAAGCTCACCAGCTTAGGTGAGCAGGCACAGGACAACCCCTGGAACATCCACGTCCAGTGGCAGATTTTTGTGGCAAGTTACATGTGTTTGCTCAAGGGAATTATCAGACAACATGTTTCAGTGGACTTCTCCTTAAGACAGAGACCACTCCATCGGTTTCCCCATGAGTATATTACAGAATCACAGAATCATTAAGGTTGGTAAAGACCTGCAAGATCATCAAGCCCAACCATCAACCAACACACACCACCATGCCCATTAAGCCATGTCCTGCAGTGCCACGTCCGCACATTCCTTGAACACCTCCAGTGATGGTGACTCCACCACCTCCCTGGGCAGCCTCTTCCAGTGCTTCACCGCTCTCTCAGGAAGAAATTTTTCCTAATATCCAGTCTGAACCTCCCCTGGTGCAACTTGAGGCCATTTCCTCTTGTCCTGTCACTCATCACTACACAGCTCCCAGGGAGATTTCTCCCACATGAACTCTTACAGGCTCATGACAAACAGGATCTCCACAGTAATCTAACCAGGAAAAAAGAAAAGACAGCAGCCCTTTTCAGGTCAGGTCTTTAGATTGTACAGCTGCAGGGACACGTCAGCCAGTGCAGCTAACAGGGGTGGACAATGGGACGATGCGGAGGCAGGACCACTGACCCCAGTCCCAGCACCCATGCAATGACGTGCCTTGGGCTCCTCAGGGCTCACGGCATCCCCTTTCCCAGCCCTATAGCCACTATCAGAGATAGGGTCTCATGGTCTTTACACTAAAGCTAGCAGGACATTGATTCCATTAGGAAAACATGCATCAATATATTTACACTTGGTTCAGCTGCCAAACTGCCTCAAAATGGGAAAGAAATTTTGAGGCCTAACCACTGAAATTAATGGCTTTGTAGCAATCCCCTGATACCTTGGCCACAGAACTGAGTGATTCATGACATGTGACAACATTTCAGTAATCATAACTGCTTTTGAAAATAATACTACAGCTAATCAGGGCGGTCTTGTTTCCCTTAAATACATTAAAAAGTCATTACCTCAAGAACTCATTACACCAACACAGCACTTCTTAAAAGGACAGCATTAGACAACGCTGAAGGACTTTCAAGATGCTGATATTTCCTCCTTCAGTCGTTTCCTTAACGGCCCAATTCTTTCATTTCACAGCTAGAAATATTAAGCTTCTAGTGACTCTGTTCAAAGCTTCTTGCTGCCTTTCACTGGCACAGAGTCTTGCTGAGCTTGGGAAGGAAATCAGGCTACTCGTATGTATCAGCACATTTTCTCCCCTGGGCCTAAACTTAAAGCAGACAACATATTTCAGAAATATTAATTTACATAAGATGTTTTAAGTGCAGCATAGGAGTTGCCCAGAGTTTTCCTTCTCATGCTTCTAGCTTCATTAATCAACTCAGCCCTGCCAAAATATATTATAGTAAAATGTCTGTAGCCACTGTGGTCTAAGGCATAATCATACCTCAGAGACGAATATCTACAAGCCAACGTCTCGTCTTTAACAAAGGACACAAGAAACCAAACTGCCTGGCAGTTGCACAGCACTGCCGTTAACTCCTCCCGCACCGGGAGGATTCCTGCACTAAAAAGGGAGCAAAGCAAGAGAAGAGCAGCACACAAACTGGGATGAGCCAGCACCTTGAAGTGCAAGGAAAAGAGCAGACCTAGAAAAGAGCACAATTCAGGTGGGAGCAGTCTGGACGAAAAGCCGTGGCTTGCACAGGACCTACCAGGGAGTCAGTCTAGCTTGAGTGCTCATGAATTACCCAATACAGGTCAACAGTAAAGGAAGGGGAAAGCTCCTCTCCACCTTTACCAAGGTTTCTGTAACTTCTTACTACGTTACATATCATGCTTCTGAGAGACTGCAGTCAAACAGCAAAATCCTGCTGTGGTAGGACTGTGCGCATCCCTCCCTACTGCTCTAGACAAGAAGATGGTTCCCACACTGAAGAGCTGTATGACAAAAGTTTGCCGTCACAGAGCCACAGGGAGGAAACAACAGAATAACAGCAACAATGCCGAGAAGCTCTTAACATCAGCAATATTTGAGCCAGAATAACACAGTTGTCACTGCTATGTTCTCACAGAGCAGAGCACTCATAACAGCATGCCACAGCAAGCTGTAAACGCAAGCCAGAAATCCTCTCCCGAACTTCACACTCCTCCAGAGCCCCGCCACCCACAATGTCACCCGCGCCCAGCTGCTCTCATCTGGGATGCCATCAACACCAGGCACTGCCCTCTGCAAGCCTCCCTCCAGCCCTCCTCCTCCGCTTTCTCGTGCCTGTGGCACACCTGAGCTCTAATCGTCTTGACAATCCTAGTCTCACTGATCAGGCTGAAAGCAGGCATGACTGTCTGCTCATTAGCTGTACGCAGAGCATAGCTGACAGGCAAAAGTCTTGTGGCATTCCAATTTGAAAAGGTTTCTTGGTACCTTATTTCCTTCTTGTTTACGTTGATGTTGGCCATCAGAAATTGCAGCAGAGTGTTTTTCTGTTTATAACACCCTTTGTTTCTGCTACAGCAGCAGCAGGATCACAGCTCCACACTCCATCTTTAAGTGACAGGATAGCTTGCGTGGTCATGCTAAGGCATGTAAAAAAATTGCTAAATGCAGCCAAATGTTTCTTCAGATCTGGGTAGGAGTATCTTTTCAATTTCAATACACTTGCATGCTCTAATCTTTGCATGACACAGGTCTTGCTTCTCAGCCCAGAGTAGAGAAGTGGAAGCAGTTTTTGCACTGCTTGTTCTTCTTTGCAACAATCAAATCCAAGAAATACCAGCAAACCAAAGAATAAGTTTTCCTCCACTGATGGATACACCCTCTCTAGATTTTCATATGTGGTTCTTCAGATTTCTCCCAAATAAGACATACACAATGTTATTAAGATCTCGGCACGTCAGTCCAAGAATGCCATTTGAGTGTGTGTTGGATAAAGAGCTTGCATAAGCTTGGAGAAAATGTTACCAGGCTGAATCAGCTCAGGATTGACAAGTGATAATGATAACCTATGTGCACTTAATTTTTAGGGAAAAAAAAAAATAAGGCTGTGGGCCACACTTCTGTCATTCTCCCACACTCTTCTACAGAAAATAAATACTTGCACTTCCATAACCCCTTTGGTCCTAAACCCAGGCACTGCCTCCAAGAAGTGAATTATTTCTCATTGAATTCTGCTCCCTCCCAACAGGCTACAGCTCAAGTTCACATGCAAGTTCACCTCACCAAGTGACACTGGTTATTTTAACAGACAATATACTCAAATACTGCTCCTTGCAAACATAACTCCAGACCCATGAACCAAGACCTGACCCATTTCGTTAATCAATTGCAATAACGTTGATCAAAACTCTCTTTGAGAGGCCCTTCAGCTCCAGACCCACCACCCAGAGGGATTACTGCTCCTTCCCTTGGCAAGGTCTTCTGCAGCCGTGCAGAAAACACGTGGCAAGGGTACGCAGGGAAAGAAGGGGACACAGCAAGAGATGAGAGAAGCCTGCAGATTTGATGTCAAGTATTTGTGTTGCATGGGGCTGAGGGGTGTTCGGGTAGAAGGGCTGTTTGGGGGATCGCACACCCCAGCATGCCTCATGAGGGGGGTCATGAAACTGAGACCGGCTGGGGCAGGGTGAGAAAGCCCTTTAGTCCTAAGGAAACTATTCAGTATTTCCCTGTTGCATGATCTATAGCCATACAATTTGATTTTCCAGAATAATCACAGCAAGTTATAGCTCCTCTCTTTGCTCTCCAGTTATCTGGGGTCCACATCCATGGCAGAAGATCCTTCAAGAGTGAATGCAAGACCTTCCTGCCCATCCCGCTCATGGTCTCCAAACGAGCCAGCTGTGAGCAGCCCTGAGCACTGCAGTGGAACACAGGAGCCACTTTTAGTAGTGCTAAGTCTAAAACTATCTCAAATAAATCCCCCCTTCCTCTGGGCCAGTCCTTTCCATTTACATCACCATCCACCTGGGTAGCATGAAGTACTACCATAAAGCTGATAATTATGTTTTTACAGAGATTAGATGTTAAATGTTTTCTGATTGTATTTAGGGCTCAAACATTCCAGTTCAGTTCATCATAGAAAGAAAATTATTCCTCTTTTCCCCAGAGAAAAACAGTAATTTCCATTGAATAGGAAAGGTATTTCCCCCCAAAAAATTGCATTGGCTTAAGACCAAGAACAGCCATATTTTAGGCCTGTACCAATCAGAGATCCTCAACTCTAAACTCAGAAATTTCCCCTTTAAATACCTCTGAAAGAAAGGAAAGAGGTCCTATTGGTATTACTCCTAGAGCTGAAAGACCTTCAGATGTCAAATCCTAGAATTATTCAGTTACTCTGTGCCAAAAGAACAATTTCAGAGTACTTGTGGAGGTGGGTATTTAAACATTAATTAGTAAGCTTCTCTCTTGCTCCCAAATCTGCAAGAATATATTCTGCACAACCGAAATCAAAGCTAGGCTTACAGAAGAATTAATACTTGAAGCCCTTTGAGGACTTTTTCCTCTTAAAACAAAGACACTTCTCATTCTCAGACAGGCACCCACATACCATCCCAAAGCAGCCGGCACACACAGCACCCCCAAGCCTCGTACTCACCCAGCCACAAGGACACGAACAAGACCAGCATCCAGGAAAAAAAATAATCCTGCTGTATTGGAGATAGAAATAAGTATCAAACATTCTCAGCACTCTCCAACAGGACACAGAAACCTCCAAGAGCTCAGCCCCACTGCTGCCCAGCCCCAAGAAGCCCTGGGAGGGGGCCAGGCCAGCTCCTCGTCATCCCCTGCAGCTGCGGGAGCCCCAGCACCTGCCAGCGATCACTGCATCTGTGCCCACCTCGGCTGCGCACCTGAGCCGCGTCGCACCCCGCATGCTCCCAGGGTACGTCCTCCACGGCAGACAGACCTGATGATGCGTCAGCCATCGCGTCTCCCTTTGGGGAGTATCTCATGGAAACCCCACTGCGCCCCAGGAGCTTGGCACACAGTTACAGTGGTCATGCAGCACCGGGGTTTCGGCGCTTCTAAGGCATCGTGACAGCTCAGAACTTTCTAGTCTGTGACAAATGTTAACATTTCAAGTCTTTTCCCAACTCAAAATCAATTGCGGAAATATTGTGTTCTTAACATGTTGAAGCGTTTAGGATTTTAAGCACTTTTTTCTTTGTACCAGGAAGAATACGTAGTACTTGAACGTACACAACAACGAAAAGGTTTAAGAAGTCCATCACTTGCAAAGACTTGCCTACACAGATTTGCAAAGTACTAAAACTTGGTAAGCACCACTGATGTAATTTAAACAACGCAAAAAAACGCTCAGCTGTAACTCAAATTCAGCAGCACAGCTCAACACACGCCACTACTTCTGAAGCAAAAACCCTCCAAATACCCATCTGTCTCACGCTACAGCAGTTTCCCCTTCTTGTTGCTCCCACCCAGTATTCCCGTTTTCAGCTGCCACAGGAGAAATCATTTGCAGGGCAGGCTGCGATGCTGTTCAGTTATTTTTAAGAATTAGGCTGGAATCTTGGCATTCTCTGTCTCCTCTACAGGACAGAAGGCATCTCATGAATATTATTTATTCCCTCCTGAACAATTTTCTTTAAATCCTTCCAGGTTTCCTTCAGTAAATGGGAGACTATAATGCACATGGAAACAACAGGATAAGAATCTGCTAGAATCAAACTTTTTTCGTGCTGCTAGTTTAGAACAAAAATGTATGAAGTCTACAATGTAATTCCCATCAGATGGGAATTATGCTGACTTTCAAAAAAATAAAACTAAAGCGGCACTAAGTCCTTCCCTTACATTTCCTGATCTGCTTTTCAGTCACCTATAGACAATAGTTCCTTTGTGAGAAACACAAGTACAGTAATACTGTGTAGATCAATAATTATTACAATTACGTAATTTGCAGACAGTAGCAGCATGAGCGGGGTCAGTTCTTATCTGAAAAGTAGTACTGGATGAAGTCTTTAAGAAGTCGTGCTTTTTTCAAGGACAAAATTAAGCAGCAGGATTTGCTTCTGTTTGTCTGGGAATCTCTTCCTCTGGAAACACTATGACCAGTGCAAACTGGTTTCACACCGGTGCCCACTGCCTGACCTAAATCTAAAGGAAGGTCCCGGGTGGTACCTGAAATGCTCTTCCCTTCCTCAAGTTATACAAACAAAAGGAACGGAGACGTCGAAAGCAGCCCACTGAAACCATCCAACCACGTTTGCTAATGGGCCACTTTCTAGCTTTCAGCAAGGGAATGCTATTACGTTCCTTAATCCACCTGCAAATCGATGATGATTTTAACTTGCTTTCAGCAACAAGATATGTGTGCGCTGTGCTGCCTGACGAGCCAGCCACCCGTACATGATTGATCAGCGTCCTACCTCGGGTGTGTCAGAACCACAATAATATGACAAATTCTCTTCGTCATGCTTCAGCTTTTGCTGGTTGTTAACACAAAACAGGTGTAAAGCAAAGGAATAAAAAATACCAGCCGTCACGGCAGATATTGGAGAAGAGGACTGTGAACAAAGGGCTAACAGAAAGGATCCCTGGAGACCGGCCTTCAGCAGAAAAGGCCATCTGAAACGCCCTTCCCTGTCTCCAGCAGACAGTCAATCACAGGATAATTCCCTCCAATTGTTTCACATTAAACTGTTAGTTATATTTAGAGCTGTGTTTCATTAGTCTTTAAGGAGTTACAGGAGAACTGCCCAGGATAAACCTTGGTGCTCACCTGGTTCCAACGCGGGAGATGTGCTTTTGGAAACGCTAGGATTCTGCCTTCATTTTTAGGCTCCTGATTAGCTCTTGAAAACTTGATCTGCAGAGAGACCAACCACAATCAGAGCTTTGTTTTAGGACATGTACCACCAATCCAGCTTACACCATCTACCCAGACCAGTAAGACAAAGAAAGTATTGTGCCTCCGCTCGAGCTGGCAATCAAAACTCAAGAGTTTTAACTGACTGTCTCACTACGAAACCAGAAAACGTTGCTGAGGTACCTTTTGCCAGCAGTCAGCTTTGGAATTTCTGATGCCCTCTGAGTGAGCAGAATCTGAGGATTATAACTGCCTCTCCCATAAATCTTGTTCAGTGTAGTCCTGAATTAAAGTCCACCAAGGCTGAGGGGAGCCCTTCCTTCAACAGATTTGGGAACGAATACTCCGTGAGTTCTCTGAAACCTACTGAAGTCCGTAGCAAAATATTCACTTACTACACTTGATCCTGCCTTTAGTTTTCCTTTTTCACGCCTGATCCATGACCTATGCTCTGTTCTGAACACGAGAGCTTATCTGCAGTCACATCTTTCCCATTTTGGCTCTCAGGCCTTTGTATTAAATGTTTTCAAATACAGCCCACATGTTTTTTAATATACTGAACTTGAATTTCATTTTATGGAACCCAAGCAACTGTGTTTGGTAATTTCTTCTCCTTTAGATCTATCCATCTGATATTTTTTTTTAAATACCAGCCATGTACTTACTGTACTTCAATTTTCTGGTGTGGCCTCGCTTCAAGTTTTGACATTTTGCTGAAAAGTTGCAACAGCAATTAGTCAAAACACGATGACGTTTTGGTTTTCAGTTTAATCCATCCCAGAGCGTAGACCAAAGCAGTTTCCTTCCAGTGAACACAGACTTTCTAATTACACTCACTAATCACAGGAGTAGTAAGAGCTTTTCGGTGGAGGAGTGCCTCTCTGAGTTCGTGCCCCAGCCTAACGAACGTGATTTGGTGCTCCTTCACGCCAAGTGACAGTTTCCACATCAGCAGCAGGGCTCCCGCGAGAAGCCTTGGCTCCGGTTTACCGTCCTCGCCGACTCTCCCCCCGCTGCATTTAGACTTCTCTGTTTCCCCTAGAATCAGCTTTGATGATCTCCCAACACTTTCTGACTTAACCTTTTGCTGCTTTTGAAAAATATGCTGACTGCAACCAATTGAATTAACTTAAGCGGAGTTGGGCAGCACTGTTTCCAGTGGTTATGGCACAAGACTGGGTGACCAGAAATTGAGACCAGTGCTGTAGGGCTGCATCTCAAATCTCATAGCCAAAAGAAAAGTAGGATATTTAACCCTACTTTTAAAGGTTTTGAGGTAACTCTGGGTCCTGAGCCGCTCTACGCCTCCCAGAGCAGATCAGTGAACGCACCTCTCTTCCCTTGTTCCTCGTGCCCCTCCAAACTGGAATGCAGGTGTTGTCCCTAGGGGACAATTGCTCTTAGGGGACTAAGGGAATCCAGATCTTTATCACTAAGCACTTTTACATCCAAAGTATGTCACACCTTTAAAGTTTCCAACAGCAAAATTGATCTGTGTTCTTGCCTCAAAAACAACTGCATTAATGCATGGGTGATAAGCGGGTTCGTACGTGCATCTCCAGAGGTGTGCTGGAACATTTGCTATTTCAAACATCAACCAGGACCCACAGCAGTATTTTGTATAAAGGGTTATATACGGACAAACAATTTTGACTACATGTTTAGAGAAAAAAGAGTTTGAATGCAGAAAAAAAAATCCAAAGTCTCCATAGAGAAAAAGAGACATTATGAAGCCTATTGGATTATTTACCCCATAATATTATTAGAATTTTCACAAATACTATCACCATGGCAGCAAGCAATTACTTGGCATTCCTTAGCTCAACATAAAATTGTGTCAACTGTTATCAGTACAACAATACAACTTAGCTGCTTTAACATCTGGAATAAATATTTCCAGAGTACAACATTTTTCTTGTCAATCTGGTAAGCTAATAGACCATTAAATACTGAATATTAGAGAGCAGGAAAATGTATCTCACACATATACAGAGCGATAGCATTGATGAAGAAGGATGCTTGTTTCACACTGACTGCATCGCTGATTGCAACGTGAGTACATGGCACAAGCTAGCACCCTAAAAATAACCGTAGTGACTATTATAACAGCATTTTGTCTCCTAAGTCACTTAGGAGATTATTAAAGTTTTACCCAGTTCCAAACTTGTCTCAATCATAAGAAAGTTCTGAGCCAACACCAAATTGTACATCCCGAAGCTCTTTTACAATTCCTCCCAAAAACCATCTTTCCTAACAAGCAGGAACTGAAGGAGAGAGAAACATTTAAAACACAGCATGAAATGCACCGCAGAGAAGCATGCAAAAGCACAGCCATTACCAAGCAGATACCTCAGGCTTGCTCTCTAACTCAATACCATTATCATAAAAGGTCTCTAAGTTTAAAAATCCCTGCAGCTGCAACCTGACCCCTAAACACAGGATATACGGTTTCTGTAATGCTGTTCATACTCTCCCGTTTCGCGAATACTGCATCTGTACGGGACATACACAAATACTCCAGACGCAACTGCAGCTGTCCGCACAAAACCCAGAGCAGGCCAGATTTCCAGGAACGGGGACTCCAGCCGAGCCAAGCCCCTGCAGGGTCCATTCACTGTGTTCCTCATGTTGGCGGAAGACCAGCAGCAGACCGCAGCCTGCTGTGCCAGCATTGTGTCACCCGGGGGTGGCGGAGCTTGCAAACACCCTGACGAGACAGTTTCGCAGATGCTCTGTGCTCTCAGCCAGCAGCAGGAATGATGCCCTGGCCAAATATGTAATACAAGGCAACGTGAACCATGAGAACAGCAAGACAAGGCAATGTGAGACAGCGAGACACTCAGAATCACAAAATCACTAAGGTTGGAAAAGACCTGTAAGATCAACAAGTCCAACCATCACCCCAACCCCACCATGCCCACTAAACCATGTCCCGCAGTGCCACGTCCACACGTCCTTGAACACCTCCAGGGATGGGGACTCCACCACCTCCCTGGGCAGCCTCTTCCAGTGCTTCACCGCTCTCTCAGGAAAGACATTTTTCCTAATATCCAGCCTGAACCTCCCCTGGTGCAACTTGAGGCCATTTCCTCTTGTCCTGTCACTCATCACTTGGGAGAAGAGACCAACACCCACCTCCCCACAACCCCCTTTCAGGTAGTTGTAGAGAGCATTCCCCTCTCCCAGGGCACAAGCAGCTTGAGAGCGAGATGAGCTGAGTGAGATGAGCTGAGCAGGTTGTTTTGCCGACTCGTTTAGCTCCTTTACAAATCAAAAGCAATTCCATAAAATTACAGAACTTCTCTCGCCTCTACATTTACACACAAAGGGTAATTACCTACCTTTAAAAATAAGCAGGCCTGATATGGCTTGCATCCCCCAGGATGCAGCAAGCTTACCCATGCCAACATAGTCCAGAAAGCATCCTTAAGAGAACGAAGTCTGTAAATGACGGATAATGAGGTGGGCTTAAGTTCATGTTGTCCAAAAAGACTGAAAGTAGGAAAAAGATGAATCTGGAATTCTGGCTCTGTAACATAATCACCCATCTGAAAATGAGGATGCAGATATATCTATACACACTTTTTAACCAGTTACGAAGTGTAAGGGCTAGCTCAGCTCTCACTCAAGCCAAGAATTATCCTAAGGTGACTACAGGAGGTATGGAGCAGCAAAGCTCCTTGAGAGCATGGCAGGGACTGGAATGTTCTGCTAGAGAACCTTTCACCCATGAAATGCAAATCCTGATGCCCTTTATATCACAGAGAGCATGTTCTGCTGCCTCTGATTAGCAGGGAAGAGCTGAATTAAAAGCAAAGAACGCAGGATAAATACTTGTTAGCAGAAAAGCACTAGGTGATCGCATCCCAGTCCCAGGTTTTTATTCACCGATCTCACCATTTGGCTGCTCAAACTATTCCAGCACCTCTGGGTATCATTGTCACAACATTGTGTAACCATTAAAAGACTTAAGAATGCAGTGCACAAGGGAAGTACTGCCTGCATATGAGGAGACAAGCTTTAAAGCACCAATTTTAAGTGGATGTGATACATGAATTACAAGTCATAAGCGTGTCTTTTAACCATAATACTGACCAAGTGGCTCCCTTCAAGTACTTAATGTTGCTGTATAGAGTCAGCAGCTGCTTAATAGTTAAATGCTTCAGATTATTTCATAAATCCCAATTTTTATGCTTTTACAGTATGCCTCACAAAACTGAATTACCCAAAAACCAGCAGAATAAGGGAAATGGCCCTGAAAATGTAAAAAATTGAAGAAAATCCATGACTTGAAATCCTATTCCTTACTCACCTAAAATATTTTTAATTGACTTCTCATACTTGCCATAAAATTAAACCTCCTGCAATTTATACACAGATTTCAATTAAAAAAAGCATAGGTTGCGTTTGTGCTACTAGACAACATTTGTTGCAGATCATTCAGAACGCGGCCACCTCTAAGAAAATGAAAGGTCTAGGCATAGTCTCACTGATGTCCACACAAGATTGATTCCAGACTTTAAGATGAGTACGGCAGTATGTTTCACAGATGCAACTGTCGCGTGTAGTGGCACTTTGCCGTTTATGTCTGTGCAGATGAAGCACATGACAGCAAATTTAAAGAACTCATTCAGACAATTCCAGGGGGGTTATCAAACTACAAATACTAAGTGGTTTTTATTTTGACTTCTGGGGGAGCAGAGATGCGGGAAGAAGTCTGAAGGTTTCTAGCTTCTTTTCCTTTTTCTGAAAAGCAAGAACTCTTTGTAAAAGAAAAATAATCTGTAAAAACTTTCTTTAAGGGAAAAAAATCTTTTTCTTCAAAAGGCATGCCAACAGAGAAGTTTTGTTCAAGCTGAATAGGTACATTTTAGATTTTGCCGCAACACTTTTGGATTTTGATGTATCCTGACTACCTCAGTTGTTTGCTAATGTAAGCATAGCAAATTATCTGCTATCATCTAGCTGAAGCTATTAGACTGCAGTTAATAATTTACTGCTCAACTCATCTTTATTCTGTGCATGCAAATTATTAATTGATTACAGGTTTCCTGTAGTCATCTGTGCAAATGACTGCTCTTGCCATTCATTACTGCCTCCTTTTCCACCTGCCTGTCAATCAGCTCTTCCCGGTGATGCCAGAATAACATTTCAGCCTTGTGCTGTTTGTGGAGTGATGGAGCTCAAACGAAAGCACAAGCAGAGGAACCCACACAACAGCTATGTAGCCACTCAGGTGTGCGATGCTGACGTTTGGGATGCATGATGTTCACTGGGGTTTTGGCACTTTTGGAAGACGCTATGAAAAGCACGTAACACAACACACTGCTCCTGTGCAGGAGAAATAGAGACCGTAAGCAAGAAGTCAGATACTAGAACAAATCTCAAGCGCTTTGCACATCTGCTCTCATATTTGCAGGTATATAAGGTAAAAAGGTTGGTTGGATCTACGGAGCTACAGGATTATTAAATACGATGCTTTTCGCGTACACTAGGCACAGAGCCACGTCCTTCTTTTTGAGACCTGACTCCTGCTGACTCAAGGGTGCTTTGGCAGCCTCGCACATGCAACGCAGGGCCACGCTGTACAAAGTACAGCTACGGTATCAGCTTGTTACGTGAACCTGGAGTGCTTTATTCAGAAGATCCCATACACCAAGTATTTCCATGTCTCTGCACAGAAGGCAATGGGTGCCATTTGGCTGCCTGAACTGTCAGCTCTCTATGGTGAGTATTTTCTGTTGTAACCCCGACACTGTGCAGCAAATAAGGCAAAGATCTTTATAAAAAAGGACCGGTGAAATGTCTCAATAGATTCATTTTAAAAGGTCACTTAAAATAAATCTGTTTGTACACAAAAAACTCTTAGTGCTGATAGAGAGAAAAAGAAGAAAAACAAAATATTGATAAAATACAGTGCCACCCTGAAGATTTGGAAACAAATGAAGCAGTAGCAGGTGCCTCCTCTGGCAAGGCAGATAATAACATACGAGTCCAGACGAGCTTCAAGAGTTCGATCTACAGCAGCTTCACCCGTTTTCCCAGGCACTGAGAATGGGTTACTAATAGTTTCCTGCTATCTGCTAAAACAACGATTGCTTAGGTCACGGTAAAAAGCCAGGATATCTGGCTGTATTTATTCTATTACAAGCTATGTTTTTAATCTTGTAAGAAATCATGTGATGGCTTTATCTCTAGCTTTAAAAAGACCTACGTCCAGGTCCCTGCGCTCGGAGTGACTGTGTTAGAGGAGGCGAAGCAGGAAAAGCCTGGCTGATTTCAGAGCTCCGCTGACAAGATAGCACCAACACATCCCAGCCACAGGGCGAGCCTAGAGCTCTCTCAGGCTCAGCAGGGAAGATCATTTATACAAGTACTTACTGCAACATGATGAAGACACTGGAAATGCAGAGCATTTGCATTCTGTTCTAAAATCACAAATCAACCCCCCAAAAGAATGACCAGAAATCAGAAAGTTTGTTTGTTCGTTTGTTTTACGATAATGAATTTGGGTTTTCCTGGTTGTTTTTGTTTTATGATACATTTGCATATTTGCAATATTTTTCCTTCCAGCCTGAAGATTAGAAACATAAAATTTTCCCTTGCAGAGTCTCATATAGTATCTTCATCCCAGAAATGGAGACTTTAGGAAAACACAGCAAGGCTCAGATACTCAAAAGGTATTTGAATGACTAATTCCCCTTGGTTTCAACGTGTGTGAAAGGCCTAAATATTTTTGAGACCTGGGGGCCAAATATAAGACTCACTAAAGAGATGTACGTGTTTGCAAAAATGTCTGTAAGTTACTCTTCTTCCCGGCTATCGGTGGTACTTGCCTCAGCTCTCAAATCTTAGTTTAAGGTAGCAACGTATCATCTTTTTTTTTTTCCGGAGTGCTCTTCACTCTGCCAAGCAGAAAAGAGGTTGCTCTTTATGCTGGCTGCCTCCTGGTCTTCTCCTCTTGCAGCTCTGAATCTTTTTCATCCCACCTCCCTGATTTTAGGAAGGGAAGGAGATGGGGAGAAAGAGATGCTCACATCTGTGTAGAGTCACATCTATAGCCAGCCCTCCTGTGTTCAATCCTCTGATTTGGCTGTAGGGAAGAAGCGGGTCTTGATTGCACAGAGCTTTGAAGTTTAATGGTGATTGGAACATGTGCTGAAAGACAGTGTCACTACCACATTTATACCCGAAGTTGATTATCTATTGAAAGGAAGTCTGTTTATATGTTTACTTCCACTTCTGCTAATATACGGGGAAAGGAGAGGGAAATTAGCATATGAAAATGCCAGATGTGACTAATAACTATCAAAGTAGGATAGGGCTGGGCTCAGATCAAAGGGCTCTGCTAATTTGGAGTAAGTCTGATATTGTCTTTTCTGTCTTAGAGTTACTTTAGGCCCTCACGGTAAAAAGATTTATTAGGAACCAGAAAAACACATCTGAGTTTCTCATTTTACAGACTTTACATTTGTATGATGATATTGTTTCTTTTACACAGTTGCAGGATAGCACCAAAAGAACAACATAAATTCTCTCTGGTACCTTTCAGTCCATGTTCAAAGATGTGAAGTATTTGGCAGAGAAGATTTATGCACCAAGGTGATACTCTAACACATTATGTCAAGACATCTGAAAGTCATCATTTCTGTGCACATGCATGCATTTGAAAAGAAAATCTACAAGAGGATCAAAAACAAGATTAAACCACATCTGTTTGGGTTTAAACTACATTGTCTGCAGAGTTCAAAGTTGTTTCCTTTCGTCTAAAAAAACTTACCCAGCTGGTTTTTATCTTAAATTCCTACCACTATCAAAGAAGTGTTTTCATTGGCCAACCAATGTTATTGCTAGAAGTTGAGCTAGTTAGGAATGGAGCTAAGCAAGAAAATATGCTTTATTCATCAAAGGTCTACCCTCTGTGACTTGACTTGGCACACTGAGAAAATTAATAGAGAGGTTTCATCAGGTTCTAATGGGAGCAGTGTATCTACTGTATGTCATCATGCCATAAATTAGGTCCTCAATCTTTTTACGCAAGTAATTGCCTACAACTGACACCGATAAGGAAAACACGAGACAGAATGCATTGGAAGAGGCACAAATTATATAATAAATAAATAAATACAGCACAAATTCAATACGTGGGAAAGAGAAATGTTTTGAAAACTGTCATCAATCAGTAAACATTCTGCATAAAAGCAGGTGTTGTGCAGTAGTGTTGTAATAGCAGGACTTGTTCAGCTACCACTGACAAATGTACACACGCGTACATGTGTATGTATATGTATACATGCACACACACACAAACACTAGACCACGAATTCCTGATGTTCAACGTTAAACAAAAAGAATAACAGGTGGTACAACAAGACTGCCTCCATCACAATGACAGAGTTTTGTGTTAAAATACAAAAGAAATATGAAGTTAAAGTAAAAGCATATGACATGGCAGCTGCATACCGAGTGATGAATTTCACTTTTCTATATGCCCTCTGCTTTTCTGAATGGCTTCAAGCAGCATGTGAAGGTCTGTTTCACACACCAGAGCCCCATTTCACTCCAGTGGGAACTGGCCGAAGCCTCTCATGAACTAGGCTGCATCCTAACTCGGAGAGGCAAAGCTCCCTACATCCTAAGGCCAGTCGGGATTCCCAAACCAAGCAGCAAAACACTTATCTTGGGCAAGCTGTTCTCAGAGCTGCCCTCTCTTCCCCTCCCAACACACACGGCATGGGAAGGGAACTGGCATCGATCGCCCTTTCGACCCGGAGCCCAGGGCAGGAGAAGCTGCAAAAGCTGGGGTCGTTCAAGCAGGCAGAAGGGTATGCAGGTGGAGGCTTGAGGGTCTCGCTGCGGATTTTGGTACCTAACCCTCCCAGAAGTTTTCTTTACTTTGAAGATCTGGCCCTTTTCTTTCTGAAGTCAGGAATATAACTTGCTTTTATTACGCAGCAAACAGGAAAATTGAGCAGTTGTGCACTCTACAGCTGGTCCACTAATGTCACAATCTTTTCAATATGTTCATTTTTCAGTTGTCACAGATTCATACATTTGATAGCTCTCAATCTGCAGATCATTCCTATCATGGCCTAACAGCTGGCATTTCATGCCATAACACCGTAACTATGTACCCGTAATGTATAGAACATATGGGGCTAACTTTGCTTACCAACTGAGTACATATTGTGTGCTCCACAGTCAAATGTAATTTTACACATTTCCAATTTACATTTAACATTGTGTGGGATAAACCAATAAATCATTTGGCCTGGAAAAAGGAACAATAACAGCTAATTTAGGTAATTAATCATAAGCACGTCATTTTTGTTATGTTTGTTCTCACTGGAATCTTGAACTTGAAATTATTTTGGGTGGTCTTTGTTCTAAATTTGTTCCCCTCCTCTTTCCAAAATCTAGTGTTTCAGAGTAAGCTCTATTTGTCTTATCAGTTCCACACAAATGGAAAAAAACAGTGATTCAATCTCTTGACATATGCTTAGAGACCACTCATAGAAGGCTGGCTCTCTGCGTACAGCTCCAGAGGAAAAACTATAACTGGATTCTCCAAAGGGGGAAAGTTCAAGAATGGAAATAAATCAAGATGAAGAACAATAAGAAAATATGCTGTCAATTTGTTCAAACACCTTCCGGCATACAGCAAGAAAAATAGCCCCAGTGCCCCCATCATTACTTAATGCAATTCTCTTTTTCCAGGTCACAGTAATACACGTTCCAACCACCATATGAAAATTAAATACAAAGCTGGCCAGAAACAGAATTCATAGAGCTCCAAGGGGATGTGTTCAACAATGCCCAAGTGCCTTAGAAATTTAAGTCAAATTTTCAAAGTCCCAAAGAAACATTTAGGCCCAATTTCAGTGCTTAAGTCTCATGCCTTTAAATATCCTTTTGTATCTGGCTTAGGCCAGCAAGTGCATTCAGCTGTAGTTACACAAACTTCTTCATTTTTTGTAGGAGAACCATGCCTCTCCACAGCAGATCATCTGATGAGCGATGGCAACTAGGCCTAGGAACAGCAACACAGGAAAAACCTAATAATTTCAAAAATATGCTGCTATTGCCCATCACTGATGCTCCAGAGCCCTCCACAGGAGGTGAGCTGAGGACAGGGAGCGAGCAGCAAATGTCCTGGCTCTACCCGCTGCACGTAACAACTCCCTTCAGTGCTATTTCAGGGTATTTCTTTCCCCTTCCCAGACCAATACACCCTTCATAATTTCAAAGATGGATAGATGCGAATTGGGGGTTTTGAGGTTTTTGGATGAATAACAGCAGTAAGAGCCATCCAAGTGATTTGAATTTCAAATCTGTGGAGGAGCGGGAGGGCAGCCCTTGGCGGATGGTTGGTCATAACTGCCTGTGCAGCAAATATTATGGTGTATTCTCTTTCTAACTGCATCTTACTCAGTAGCAGACAAGTCTTACTTAGCAAAACAAATTACAGCAATCTGCACCTTCACTGCAGTCCTTGAAAATTTCTATGTGAAAAGAACAAATGTTTTGCTTTGAAAAAATTGTGTGTAAATATTGTGTAAATATGGAATAAGTATTTATAAGGATTATGTGTATCTGAGTCACACAAACATGCTCAGAGACATAAAACTTCCTAGGAGCTTTTCACAGCACTGATGCCGTGAGAAAGAGACACACACACTACACCAGCGATGTTCTCTCAGTAACCAGTTCCCTTGTGATATGACTGAATCTTCATAGCCAAAAGCAATAGACCTCTCCAGTTGTGGACAGTCTTTCCAAGATCATTGCCTCGTGGGTAGAGATCAGAGCACTCCCTTGTGCTTGGGCAATTCATGGCAGAGATACCATCAAATAGGCAGCTTAGGATAAACATTTAGTCCTCTCAGTCTCACAGTCTTCCTAACACTCCCACAAAGTCATTAAGTGCCTATTTTCAAGCATCAGAATACCAGAAAATATGAAAATTTAAACCCCAACAAGATTATAGTGTTGACATCACATTGGCTTTGCTAATATTGCTTCATACTATGTAAACTTTGAAGGCTATAGTTATGGTGAAAAATGTAGCTGAGCCCTTTTTAAACTACAAGGATGAACCATCTGTGGTCTTTTAAAACACACACCCAAGAGCCAGCTATTCAGCCTCACGCTCACCTATAGAGCACTTCAGGGAGGAGGTGCAATACGTAACGGCTCTGCTTCGCTAACGGAGCTCTGCACTGCCTTCCTCGATGGCAACGTCTGACCTTACACAAGCAGCTTTAATAACACAGTGCTCTGGAGGGAAAAACAGACTCAAACAACATCCTTCCATTTAATCACTCCAAAACACAGTAAATATTTCAAAGGAACTTAATGGTATGAAAGCAAACATGAGAAGCAAAATCCTGCTGTTCTGAAAACAATTTTAGAGATGCTTTGTGTCCAAAGAGACCTTTTTAAGTATTGTCAGACCTCCAGAATGTTCTTATTAGTCCTGCTACTGCAGGACCTGTGAGCTCTGGTCAAGTGCTTTGACCTATGGTACAAAGACATGAAGACACAACCCACCCCGAGGCGGTCTGCAATTAAAACAAGACGAGAGACAAACTAGGGATACAGGGAAGCCAGCGGGGCATTCAAGGTAACCATGATCACCCAGCCAAGCTGTGCCTCAGTATAATCTTTAGATTTTTGATGCGTATCAAACAACTGCAGGGAGTTTTATGGAAGTTTTGAAGGAACATATGCCTTTTGTGAATGTGCAAAAGAAGTTCCTCCTGTAAGCATGAAGAAAAATGCAAGTGTAAATCTGATCAGCGTGGGACAGAGATGGGTGTCGTGGGCCATCCGCGTTTGGGAGTCAGCCTTCCGGTATGGGCATCGTGGGCCACCCATGTTTGGGAGTCAGCCTTTCGGTAATCACAGTGACATGGCCAACTGGACAGGCTACAACAGGCCTCAATAGCACCTTGAACACAAAGCCGAGATCTTTATAGGTGACATGACAGAGAAAGGGACATCAGTGAATGGCCAAGACAGAGAGAGGTGCAGGCACCAGAGAGGCAGGAAAACGTAGATAAATGTGATACTATGAAAAAAACCTGCTGAGGGTGCTGTTTCATTTCAGGTTTATAAATCAATAAGTAGCTTATTTTGTCTCAAAAGGGAGGGTCCTGCTGCCACTTATCTTTTTCTCTTCCTCCCCACATCCAGCCAGTATGGACAGACCGCTGCTACTCATCAAAACCAGTGGAACAGACTGAACCAATTCATTGTGCAATCAGACCAGGTCTGAAGCTGACGCAGAGCGGGAGGGTTAGGGGAGGAACTGATGAGAGGTCTGAATGGAAGAGGACTCTTCTCAGGAAGAAAGGGAGCATCATCCTTTGAGTTATAGCAAGGAGGAGTCTGGAAAGATAGCAGTGCAGCACAAAGATAACCACTCCACCCTATTTCACACACTGTTCTCATCTTGCTCGTAGTCGTAAGGACTAATTAACGCTGCACTAGCTCTACTCATCCCAGAAGCCTGATGTTAACAGAAAGTATCAAATGAATTGCTGTTCTTCAAATGGAAAAGAGATGTTTTAGTGGCTTGAATTTTCATTGTGTGGGTGTAAAGAAAATATGCTTATTTTCTTTTTTATATACCAGGAAACATATGGAAGCTGGATTATAGTTGTCCCAGCCTGCCAGTATTTTAAATTTATAGAACCCAAATCCTTTGGGGAATGTCATAAATTTACACACACTCTCAAGTGCTAATGCTTGGATAGGGATCTTTAGATTAGCAGATCCATATGGAAAAGCACCTATGTACAACCACCTCATCAGAGGCCTTACACATATGGAAGCCAATGCAGGTTAACGTTTCTCATGTCAGCGTTACTTAGGCCAGCATCAAATCAGAAGCTCCTTACTCCACACCATCACGGTTCCTCAGAGGACATCTCCTTCAAGGATCTATCAGCACTAACAGTACAAAGTTCTTCAGTTTATCAACGTACATCACCCAGGATGCAACAAGAGTGCTTTCCAGGTTGTATTATTTATCAAGGCCCAAACATTTCTCAGTTTGTCTTTTTATCTGATGCTAAAATTTAGCCCTAAAAAATATCAGTCACTGCCCAGTCTGTCCTAGAACAACACGGCAGTTTATCTCAACAGTGCATGTAAATTGATGAAAGTTTCCCACTTTAAACTATGTCACATTTCCATTATAATTGTTTTGCTTTATTCAGTGGCTTTCCAATGCAAGCCAAACAGATTTATACGTGGAACTAGATTTTGTGTATCAGCAATATCACCTGATACAGTTCTTCAACGGAAACACTTGAAAGGTATGCCCATTCCTATCACATAAAGGCTTAAAACTAATGTTTTTCCTCACAAGTCAACACCAAATGTCTGTGCATGCTGACATGCTGCAGGACACAAGACTGAAGACGGGTTGGGCCCCTCACTCCAAGAAGGACATTGAGGTGCTGGAGCGTGTCCAGAGAAGGGCGACGGAGCTGGTGAGGGGTCTGGAGCACAAGTCTGATGAGGAGCGGCTGAGGGAACTGGGGTTGTTCAGTCTGGAGAAGAGGAGGCTGAGGGGAGACCTCATCGCTCTCTACAACTGCCTGAAAGGGGGTTGTGGGGAGGTGGGTGGTGGTCTCTTCTCCCAAGTGACAAGGGATAGGACAAGAGGAAATGGCCTCAAGTTGTGCCAGGGGAGGTTTAGACTGGATATTAGGAAAAATTTCTTCACTGAGAGAGTGGTGAAACACTGGAAGAGGCTGCCCAGGGAGGTGGTGGAGTCCTCATCCCTGGAGGTGTTCAAGGAACGTGTGGATGTGGCACTGCGGGACATGGTTTAGTGGGCATGGTGGGGCTGGGGTGATGGTTGGACTTGATGATCTTACAGGTCTTTTCCAACCTTAGTGATTCTGTGATCCTGTGATCTGGGGAGCTGCAGGAATGCGAAAGTCCCACGAGAGCAGGCAGAGCAGCTCCCCTGAAGCTTGCGGCGCTTGCAGGATCCCCTCCTGTGTCTCTGCATGGGATCTGCAGGGTCCGGCATCCCCAGGGGACTTCAGCCTGTTCGAACTTTCCTGCTGTGGTATCGGAAGGTGGCAGTGTTGGATCCACCATCGCCTCCAGCCTCAGCCCAGCCTCCCCGAACAGCAGCTGCCAGCACAAATGCAGCTTTAATAATGACAAATTACACATCCGCCGCTCAATTAGTCATCATTCATGTTGCGAGCCCGGCCGCCGTCAGGTGGCTGCAGTCAAAACCCTGGTTAAAAAGAAAATTTAAAAAAATAAAATCTCTAACACAGTGCTGGGGAGAAGGGGAGCTGCAGGCTCCTGCCCACGCACGTGTCTCGGGCAGAGTCACTCACATCAGGTTTTCTGCTTCTCTGGGCTGAGGTTTTTCAGAATAAGGCAGATGAATTACAGGACAGCAACCCCAGCCCGTGCCCAACAGGACTGCTTCAGCCTTCGGTCACGTCACAGCAAACGTGAGAGGCAGTGACGTCTGCGGTGTTAGACAGCAACTGATCCTGCAAATGCTGAGCACCAAGCAAAAGGCTGATGGGCTCAAAGTTACAAAGTTTAGTCACAGTAAAAGCACTGCAGCCTCTCAAAGGCCTACAGGCTCAGACTCAGCTCAAAAAAGTCTTAACTACACCACAGGGTGTAGACAGACACGCAGGTCCTCTGCCCATACCCCAACTTAGCCAGACAGAGGCCAGCTCTAGCCTGGGAAGCCTGTGACCACACCAAAAGGTGCCTCAGCACAGGTAATTAGCCCTGCACAGTGGGGAGATGCATTATTTTGGTCACAACTATCTAGTTACCCCAACAGCTTCAGGATGTGCACAATGCCAATGTACGTATCTGCCTAGCCAGATGCCTTTGCACGGGGTGAAGGGTGCAATGTCTTAGGCCGCCAGACTCAGGAATGCCTTTTGAAAATTACGTGCATGTTCCAAAATCAATTAAGCCTTGTAACTGCAAATGGATCCATGTCTAGGTATTCTTGAAAACCTGAGCCGTAGTATGAGCCCAGAGACCTCACCATCTGGCACAATCAGTCCCAAAATCAACACTGGATTCAGGGTTTGCACAGAAACACTAGCATTTTCCCTTCTACCATAGGACACCACGACCAGGTGGTGAACTTCTGCCTCGTGTCACATCTGAAAGACCAAATCACTGAGGACCAGCTTGTAAGCGCTCGCTCACCCGCTTGTATTTACCCCAGTGGAAATATCGGAGGAAGTATCTGCTACTCAGTGACAGTAAGAGGCAAACAATCTGGCTCAGAAAGGAAACATAACACCAGCTGATTCAGAGCTTTTTAGCATATGAATGTGTAAATTTGCTGTGACAGGTGGGATGTTTCAATGACTTTCAATAGAAAGCCAACTGCTACTCAGTTATTAGAAATTTCTCACTGAAATGCCAATGACTGGTGCCTCATGCTGGGTAACAGAGCTCCGAATGAGTTTTTAAAAAGAGAGAGTGAGAGCAACTAAAAACAATATCCCTGCTGGGTGATTTCCTGATCGGAGCACAACTAGCAAAATATTTGTTCATGCAAATGTTTCCTGCCATGAGCAGCTTAACAATATCAATGTGTTTCATGCAGGAAAATAAACAACAAATAATGAAAAGCACATGAGGCAAATAGAAATATTTGGAATCATCCTAATTACAGAAATCTTCACTTTATGGAAGGAGCCAGAGAGTCCAGCAGCCCAGCACTGACCTCAGTCTGTAACAGAGCCAGGGCAGGAAGAGTCTTAGGAGGAGATTTCCAAGACAGCTTAGCTCTTATACCTCTTTGTCAGATATTAGAGGGTATTCCATACACAGCAAGTCTTTCAGCGGCAGCTGCTGGACGCGGAGCCTCGGTAGCAGAGCTCGGGTGATCTCTTCCCATGCACTCTGATCCACGCTCCCTCCCCACCCGTACTGCACCCACATCAGCTCCCCTCTGTCTCAGCAGGGATGAGGCAACCGGCTCTGCGGGGAGGGGAGCTCAGACTGCCAGCCATCACGCAGTCAGGACTCTCCTGGCTTTAGCAAACTGGCTCTGTGAACCAGAGCACAGCTACCAAAGCCCACACGTAGATGTAACTTCAGCATTTCTCTGGTGGTGCAAGGTGGCGGTCCTGCCCCCCAGTATAGCCCCCTGCCTGCAGGCCACTCTACTGCGTCATTTGCAAGGATGAGCGGCAAAAGGTAATTTCACTAGACGGGTCTCCTGGAAAATATCAGTGAGACAGGGGACACATTTTAGGGACTTGCTAAGGCTTTTTGGTGGCTCCTGTCCAACAGCCAGCACACAGGAAAAAAGCCTGTGTATTTTTACTCTCCTGGAATAACACAGAGAAAAGTTCCCATCTGCCTCCTCCAGCTCTGTTCCCCTTCCAAGATGAATAACAACAGATCACCACCTGATTTTGCCCAGCGACAAGAAAAGACAAATGGTTCAGCAGCCCTATCAGCAGCAGTTCAGGCCAGGATCTAAATCCTCAGTGGGTCACATACATAGCTCCTGCAACACCCCTCTCCACCTCAGTCCCCTCACCATTACCTACTGCAATCAGTGTTTTAGTTGTGCTTCAATTTGGTTTTACTAAAATAAACAGAGAGGTGCTCAAAAACGACAGTAACAAAATGACCCAACTGCAGACAGATACGTACTAATGTCCAGGAGACTTGGAACACCACAAGCTAGAAGAGGGCTTTTTTTCACTTTTCACTGGGCAGAACCTATATTCCAGGGACAGACGGGGTTTTTCTTAAAACTAGAAAAACACTGTTTGTTATGACCCAACAGAGTCACGCTCACTGAACCAACTGTCATGGTCTAAATACACGAAGTGCTACACTAAGTGAAACCAAACAAATGAATTCAAAACTACTAACAACTCTGAAGCTAAAAGACATAGAGCCTTTTATGTTTTTCTCCCCAGGATATCTGGGACATTTGTTGCGAACACAAGTATACTGCACATGATTACAATTTATTGAATTAAACCCAGAAGAGTTTCTGTTGTATAAAGTAGCACTTTCTTCCCTTATCTAATGCAGATGAAATCTTGAACTTCAATGCCCATCTGCAATACCGTGTTCCATTACAAATATATTGAGCAAATTAAACTAAGTTCATCTGGAATGGTATTTTTTCTAGTTTGGTTTTTGAGGTTATGAACAGGGCTTCAGGCAGCTGCTGCAATCAGTCTGTAAGTTAAATGTTGGTTTCATGGTGGCTGATGACCTAACAGAAACAGCAAATGTTGAAAACAGCAGAATCCTGTTTAATCATCTTACATTTCCTCTTTTTTTTTTGTCTAAAAAAGTTACTTTTCTAAAAAGGGATTAAATCTTCAGCCATTTTGCTGCAAGAGCCTTTGGTTTTAACCCACAAAAAGACACAGTGGGGGGATTAATTTTGCTTAACAATCAACTTGAAAAGTTTCCTTTAAACAAGGCACACTGCCTTTAGCTTTGAAGTTCAGATGTTAGCTCCAGTTTGAATCTAAAGAGAGTCTTGAGGAGCACATTTGCACCTAGGCTTTGCCTGTAGAAGAGGATTTACAGCAGTGGACCTTTAGCCACAAATCCGTGTGCGTACCACGACCCATAGGCAAAATCACAACGAATGTACAAAAACTA